>NC_055963.1:26997631-27020131 GCF_018492685.1 Alosa sapidissima
GATTCCATTCTAAGGTCATCTAAAAGGCATCTAGTGCGCCCACTCATTGTCAGTAGGCATTCTGATGTTCCAGTGGAACTGAACACGCGACCACAGTATCACCAGCCCCACCCCACACAATTCACACAAGGAACAAGAGGTGCATTGGACACGACACGGGATTAAGCTGTACTTCCTGTTTAGTGCACAGGGATAAAAGGGGCATCATCTTTGTGTGCATCTAATCAGAAATGTAGAAGGGGGGGCGGTGGTGGTGGTGGCCGTTGGGCGCTTGAGGGACAAAAATCAATACCAGAGCCAGACCAGGGGCCTTAGCGGTCCACTGTGTGTTCTCCGCTGGCGACCCCCAGCCTGTGGGCCAGCTGAAACCTGACCAGTGGAGCCAGAGCTTATCGCACGGCTAAAACGACGTGTCTCCATGCCCTCGACCTGATGGACACTCTGGTGCCAGCACGGCAGCTGATGGTGCGAAATGCCACACAAGGGAAGATTAGATAGCCCGCCCCGATAAGGGCTTTCCGGCCAGGGAGGGCCATGTTCTAGCCCCATGTGTTACATTATATTACATTACAGAGAATGGTGACTGGGGGGAATATAGTGTAACTTTTCCCCCATTCTCAATTTTTATTAAAAAATAATAAATATTTGTACAGCAAGAGAGGCACATCCACTGTTGTTCGCCCTTTAAAATGTAGAATACCGTTCTGCTGTTTGTTTCAGAGATTGAAACATGGTGTAGGGGTTAGGAGGTGTTCAGAGAAGTTGCAGAAGATGAGATGTGTGCAGCATGTTTACTAATGTCTTTCCTCAGACAGTGTCGAGTTTCCTCCTTGCTTTAGTTTCAGGGTCAAGCCTTACGTGCATGTAATCAGCTAATATGCTTGCATCTGATCATGGATTTAACCTTGATAAGGATTTACCATTACTGAATCCTCTGAGATATATTTAATTTTTGACAACAATTACTATTATCCTTTGACTATAGGGCTGCATTAAAGTTAGTTTGATGATGATAAAAAAAAAACATTCCATGTAAATCATATCTTTACATGAGAGACTGATTTTAGGTTGTATTATTGCCTATAACAGACAAAATAGCACCCCCATGGCCTACTAAAATATCATCCCAAGTTGTGATGATGGAATTGTTCAACAAGTCAACACGTTCAAACTGAATACATCTCCTCTCACGTCTTTACACTTCTCTGTGTCCCTTGTGCACATGCTCTCAGTTAAGAATCACACATTAGCTTCATGAACACATTCCTTTCCTGCTGTCTCTCCTCATAGACACGATAGAACTCTCTCCACAGTATTGTTTGGAGACCATTTTGGTTGGCTTCCTGATTGGTGTCCTTCACCCATTGGTCCACTTCTGACACTGTCATGCAGTGGTGACTCTCATCGTTGGCTCTCTCAATGCATTTTCTCTCAGTCATTTCCAGAGGACCACCAGGAGTGTTTTGGTCAATATCAATTGCAATGCCCGGCACCGGGGCCAGAGAAAATTCATTTCAATTACAATTACCAGAGCGGCGACGTTGATTTATGGCACTGTTTTCTCTCGCGCGCCTTCCCCCTCCTATTAATCATCGCATGCCTCCCAGTATGATCCGCACTTCATCTACCTGCCAAGTGGAATTGCTCCGTCGAGCATTCCTGCACCGTGCGGTGCGGTGCACCCCCACCCGCCGCCCCTCTCTCTCTCAGCCTCCGCCTCGGAGCCCCTTTTTGGCGGAGGTCCCCGGGAATATTAGTGTCCTCTGCCTGCTCGCTCTCCAGCCCACCCGCCCGCCCGCCTGCCATCCTCCCACACGTCTCTGGAATTGTGTGTGTGTGTGTGTGTGTCGTTCCTGGAATGTGAGGGAACAGAACTAAGCGCACACCCACACACACACACGCTTGCAGACACACACACACAAGCCACATGCAAATAAAGAAGCCGCCTCCTCTCTGCTGCTCTCATTTAGATATAAATAAATGGAGGCCGTTCATAATGGGCAGGAATGCCACCCCCTGAGACGGGGGGGTATTTCAGGGAGAGTAACAAACACGGAGGAGGAGGCGGCCAGGCTTCAGGTCCTACTGCGCCTGACGTCACTAATCTGTTATGAACACAAGGCTGGGGAGGAGATGGCGGAATACTAATAACACACACGCACACACACATACACACTCTCTCTCTCTCTCTCTCTCTCTCTCTCTCTCTCACACACACACACATACACACACACACACACTCTCTCTCTCATACACACACACTCACACTCTCTCTCATCCACACACATACACATACACACACACACACACACACACACTCAGTCACTCACTCCCACTCTCTCTCATACACATACACACACATACACACACACACACACACACACACACACACACACACACACACACACACACTCAGAGGCATAAACTAATTCTGATACGTAACCATACCAACTCCCAGGGCATAAATGCAAAGCAAACAGAGTCATTACATATTTATAAGGTTTGGCCATTTCCATGGCCTCATAAATGGAGCTTGCTTTTCCAGTCAGAGAGGTGCACAACCTTAACACCCTTAAATGCCACCACCCCTTCATTTCCCATTTGGTTACAATCAGCCCAGGACAGCCCGTACCTATTTTGGATTGTCTGGAAACCTTGAAGGCCGTGCCCTTTATTCTTGTCAGGCCCATTTTTTCCCCCACGCCGTGTGTTTTTCAGTGACTCAGTGGAGGAGATGGTTTCTAAATTTAAAAAGGCACGGCACGGCACGGGCCCCCGACAGCAGAGCCGGGCCCCGTGACGTAATGTTTACCATGCCGGGGCCTCACACTCAGCGGCTCTGGCTGACACCTCCCCTCAGTCCTTCCTCCTCCTCCTCCTCCTCCTTCTCCACCGCTTATGTCGCTGTCCCATCTCAGACCTCACGGTCCTCAGTGGAAACAGCCTGCACAAACACACACCACACACACATGCACACACACACACACAATTACACACACACATATGCACACGGACGAGGGAGAAGCCGCCGGTTGTCGGGAAAGCCAGTGATTCAGGACTCCAGGAGGGAAAAAAAAGCGAGGGGGAAAAAAACACTGTGGTCGTGGGCCGGAGAGACTAAACATCTGTTTGGAAAACATCCTGATTGTGTGTACGTGCACACTTTGTGTGTGTGTGTCTGTGTGTGTGTGTGTGTGTGTGTGTTTGTGTCTGGATGTGCACACGTGTGTGTGGATAGAGAGTGGGAGGATGTCTTCCCCATTGGTCCTGGGCTCACGAGAACTAATGAATTACGGCAATGATGAGAAACATTTCTGTGTGAACGCTGCCTAAAGGTGGGACATATTACCACCACTGGGTTCAAATCACCAGCAGGCAGAAACCGAATCATTCATGTTTATGTGTGCTAGTGCCACAGTCCCTGCCTCCTCTGCTCCACACAAATCAGTGAGAAAAATTATATATCTTAAGTTATTTTTGTTATAAAAAAATTTGTTTCCTAATTATATATCTTAAGTTATTTTTGTTATAAAAAAATTTGTTTCCTAACTTTTAGGAAACAAACAAAAGTCGATACCTGGCAAAAAAAGTCTTCACTGGAGCCGTCGTCACATCTGTGATTAGGCCAGCCAAAGAGCCTCTCCCCACTGAATGAATTGCTTCCTTTTCTGGTTAAATCTATCAAGCCTATTCCAAGTCTAGACAGGGAATTTTAAGGCAGCAGACACCTGGTATTTCTGGCCCCAGTGGCTCCAGACTAACAGTGGAACAATCTGTCTGGCCAGGTAGATTGTGGCCAAACAATCATTCAGATGGATCATTAGGCGATAGATACAAAAAAGGAAAAAGGCCTTGATTTTCAGGATCCTGGCGACAGGAAACAAGGGGGATTGACGGCAGCAGTTTCCATCGGCGATTTGTTTGTCATTACACAATGCTCCAGTTGACCTAGCGTGAGTCAGAGCTGATGTATTTGCGCGTCACTGTCTGGCTGTTCGACTTGCAGGCTGCTACTGCAGACTCAGGAGCAACCACGCCACGCTCTGATCTTTGGCGCTCTGCTTTCTCGTCACATCCCAGCAGTGGTGTGTGTGTGTGTGTGAGCTGTTGTGTTTCAGTGTGCTCTCTCAAGAATGCTGCTAGAGAAAACTCCAGACTGGACAGGCAGAAAAAGAACATCAGGTTCACTGTGGTTGCTGTTTGGGTTACCAGACATGAACAGAAATCTTCAGTCAGTCTCTGCCTCTGTACCTACACAAAAACAATCACAGTATTCAAAAACATACTGTTGCAAATGAGAGATTTTTCTTCAATCCTCAATTGATTTCAACTAAAAACCACTTGGGAAGGTATTTTGAAGGGGTTTCAGTCTAGGTCTTCATCTTGAGACATGTTCAGTGATGTCCTGGGGACTAACTTGTGATCCCTAAGTCAATATTTCACATGTGTAAAGGAGCTGGCGCGACTCTCCTACGCATGAAACGACTGGCTGTGCGAGAATAATTGGGCGCCATCCGCAGTGCCTCTGCAAACAATGTAATTACCCTCCCAAATTTAATTACGCGAGGCAGACTTACATTTAATGAGATAATCAATGCAGAAGACTGCACGCCTTATACCTCGAGAAATCGCGAATCCATCTCAACGCACCATTTAATTTCCCACCGACTCTTGTACCTACAGGCTGGTGTATGCCCTGGCTAGGTGTGCATGGACACTTTTGTCGTGCATCACACAGGAAGCACCATGCCAATCCTCCACCACCACCCAAGCAACGAGGGAAGAAGTGCACCGGTCTGTTGGTGGAGGTGGGGGGGGGGGGTGTATTGGGTTTTCCTCAGGAAGTGTGGCTGCACCGGTCAGATGAAAGGCAGAGTGGTATTGATCTGGGGAGGGATGGTGGGGGTGGAGGAGGAGGGGGGGGATAGCCTGCGGTGAGCCTGATGCTGGACTGCCAGAATAAGAAAGAGACCGGGGGGCGTCTCTGGGTATCAGCTCTGGGGGAGGGGTGGGGGGGCCGATATTTGGGTTTCTGAACGGGTGGGGGATTTGATTGGGGGGAGGGGGGGGCGTTACGGCTGGGGTGAAAGGAGGGCATTGAGAGCAGGAGTGTGTGTGTGTGTGTGTGGGGGGGGGGGGGGGGGGTTGTCACAAAGGCAGCTCTTCTCTTCCTAGCAGCTTCTCTTTCCTGAGCTTGCCCTCTCTTCTTCCTCCCTGTCTCCTCTCCACCGATGTGTGCTGGCGTTGAAGTGCCGCTGGTGCACACAGCATCTCAGGGTCAAAGCAAATCTGACCTTTCCTGAGGCCCAGTGCTCACACACATACTCTCACACATCACCTTGGCCTTACACTCACACTAGCATACATAGAAGCAGAATGCATGGAAAGTGCTAGCATAGATTATTAGAAGCTGCTGACGATTCCTGGCACGGCACAAGCCATTAATGGTGTTGGGACTTAGTGGTGTTTTGATTCTCACCCAAAGCCTTTAGACAAGGATGTCTTCACACTCCTCCACGGTCTATTGAAATCTGATCTGTTATGAGATATTATCATTCTTTTTCATAATCGTTTAGTAGGATGTTATTACATTGCATAATACCAACAACCATATTGCAAAAAAGTGATTAACAATGATTAAAGGTGCGATTTGTAGGATTGTTACCGAACGTTCTGTTGGCCAAAATCAAAACACTGGTGAACGTTCTCAAGACTACCAGACGCGAGCCTCTTCTGGGTTGCCAGATGCAATGAAGACTTAGCTAACGTTAGTTGACCTGCAGCTGCTTTAACGTTTCTCCAACCATGACCCAGCTACACATTACGGAAACGGTGAAAACAAAAAATACCTCTCTAACCAACTTAACATATGTAGCTGAAGTTAGCGATGCAGATGAAGTTTAGCATAGGCTACCTGTTGTGGAGAAATATGGCCAGCTCTGCGTCAGACTTGATATTCTTCGTTTGACGAAGACGTCACCATCTCAGGAAGCTCCTCCGATGTCCACTTAATTTGTTTCTTGTTTTAATTTTGGAAATTTGACTTGACATGACAAACATGACTACAACTGACAGCTGTTGACAGTTGGCCTTTGCTAATTTGGCAACCCAAATAGGAGGACGCGCTAGCCCATTATTAATACGCTATTCTAGAATGAATCGTTCAAAATATAAACGAAAATTCCAAGAGATTCCGCCCCGTAACTGATTTTTTTTCATGGGTTTTACAGGGTTTCACGGGTTAGAGTAATGTTGTCAAATAAGCCATTACTTCAATTCATCGTGTTTCCTCACTCTCTGACAACATATGGTGATCATTTTTGGAATGGTTACAGTTTATTTTCCATTATTTCCTACATACTGGACCTTTAAGTTATCCTTATTTGCTAGCTTGCTAGCTCCCTATCAAGTATTTTTGCACTTGATAAATTATTTTCAGACCTGACTAACAATGTCAGACAAGAAACAAAACCATTCTGAATAATGAGGATTAAAAACAGACTTCCATTGACTATGCGACCATGCTCAATTAGAGGCCATCTACAGTAAAGTCAGTCAAAGTTGGCTAATTCCTGTCTGATAGTAATATAGTAAAACACATCGATCAGGCCTACCTATATTTTCTTTGGAAATACTATCCGGAGATTCCATCCTCTCTGATGGTGGCGCAGGGCGTGACCGACCGGCGGAGCCGATGTGGCCCGGGGGACAGATCGGCTGGGCGGCACGCTAATTGAAACGTGTCGGCGACTCATCGACGTCTTAGCTCTGGTTCCTGGGCTATTTCAGACCACAGTGCTGATTGCTGGTTTCACATCACACAGAAAAATCAATACGGTCAGGGAGATCAGGGATTATTCTTTGCACGCGTATTTAACCCCTTCATACTCGACTGTGTTCTAAGCCTGGTTCTGAGGTAAGTTTAAGTGCTTGTAATATAATATGCTTTCACATTCATCAGTAGCCAACATATTTAATGAATCCAATACTAATGAAATATAATCCTCATTTGGGAGCACAAAATGAATGTTGTTGTGCCTAATAAAGGCCCGATTTGTTGATATATCTTGAGTGTGATGAATTTTTTTTTTTATACCTGAGTGGTATTAAAGTCTTCGGAGTAGGCTAGCTGAGTAATTGCAGCAGGTGCATTGAGGAGTGGGCTGATACTTTTTTGATCAAAAATGCTAACTGATAGTGAAGCACATTTATTTGTGGGCTACAGTCCACCCTGCAAAGCAATAGGCCTTCTCCCCTGGGGAGTAGTATTTTTCATAATCAAACTGCAAGTATGTGATATTTTGCTAAAATATTAATGCCATTACTTGTAAAGGTTTAAGTCTGGTACAGCTGTTTCAAGCTCAGACTGTCCTTGGCCTATGGGCCTCTGTGGGTAAGCCTTCTTATAGCCCATTATGACTAATCTTGGCCTTGATGTGTTTTTGAAATTCAACAAAACAACAAAAGTTCTGTTATTGTACATGATCATACCCTGGACTATAACAGAGACATTCCAGTGTGTCTACTTAGGAAGCAAACAAACGTACGTAGCATCGTTAATAAAAATGGCGCCTCTGTCACTTCAGGGACATTCATCTCTGTTGAGCGGGAGGACGCGAAGGGGGGCGTGCGAGTGTTGGAGAGGGAGCGAGGTTGGGCTACAAGGGGGAGTGTTTTGGGAGGACATAGACACTGGGGGCTCGAGTGTCGTCTCTTCGATCGCCGCTGTCGGTGTTGACAGCCACAGACGCTGGGCTAAAATGAGTATCCTCCTGGACCGCCTGCCTGTCCGTCCAGCGAGGAAATAAATCCCATGTGGACGGGCCGCCGTTCGGGATCAGAGACAGCCGCCTGACCCTTTAGATCTGTGGAGTGAGGCGGAGGGCGCCGGCACGACACAGCATAAACCCGACGAGCCTCTGGGGGTCTTATGTTACTCAGAGCTTTGTCGCCAGTGCTGCCTGACTGGAAGAGTGGGCCTCTGAAAGCTGTGGTGCCACTACCATTAGACAAAGCCTGTAATTAGTTTTAAAGTCTAATTCCAGTCTGCTCCACTCAGTAGCATAATTATTGTGTTTTTAAGCGTTAGCTTTAACCTGAAGTCGAGTCATTGTTTTCAGAGGTTTGTCAACGCACACTATTAGGGTATTCCTTTTATAATTATAAAAAAACACATTTAAGTGTCACTGGAGCGCTGTTAATGTGCACTAGGGAAAGTTTAAAAATGGATAGGTCATATGCCCAGTTTAGGCTATTGCCTAACTGCCACGCAAACTTCAGTACAATGGTGAGAATGAATTCCAGTTTCACTCTAAAGAGTTAATTACTCTCTCTGCGCCTCCGAAAGCGTCTGGTTGTTGGCGGGGGGATACGATGGAGGGAAAGACGCCGTTTTTTCCAATATGGGTAGGCCTATATATTTTTCAGCTCATGTCTGAAGGGCTGGCTCCAAGCGCTAGGGGTGGGCTCTCTCTCTCTGATGGTTTTCCAGTGAGTATTTGTCAGGTCAGACTGTGCACCGCCCGGCGGTCTCCGCTCCTCTCCCCGGGTTATTTATTACCTCTCTCCCCCGCCGGCAGCGCTGCGGCTCCGGGGCCGCTGCCAACAACGGCGCGGAGGCGGGGGCGTCAGAAGAGGGGGATGTCTACGGCCGACAGAAAGGAAACAAAGCAAGCGCGATAGGCAACCCAACTATACTCATTGGGGAAGTATTAGAACATAATTTTGTATTTGCATAGGCTACTACTGCAGAACAGAGATTGATGCGTTGAATCATAAACTAGATTAACACTAAAGTTGTTCAGTAGTCTAAATGGAAATCTGAATATTACAACATTCAAAATCCTTCACACATTTTGCTTGTTAATACATGACAGTAGCTCAGATGCAAGTCTGCATCAATGTAATCCAAGTAACCAAAATAACTATCACAACTGAGCAGTGGACAGGCATTAGGCCTTAATTTCTGTGTGCCGATTTATTCAGATTAACAAAACATAATACAATGTCTAAATGAAGGTAACAAAATATCTTAACACAAGTAGGACAACTCTTAGAGCTTGTATTTGATTAGGTTGTCAGCTAACAGCAGGATTTGGTGGCTATAAGGGCATTTCACTAGGTGGTTTCAAGACTAAATCAGATGGTGAAATCGAGTTTTGAATTGTTTTCAAGTTGAGAATATTCAAACAGATCCTCGCACATTCTGCTTTATTCTGTATTTTAAGCAAGTCAAGATGGCACACACACATATGAACAACATTTGCATGCCTATAATATGTGTTCATCTATTCGTTACATTTAAAGGAACCATATGTAAGAAAAATATTTCAATTAATCATAAAATGGCCCTGATATGTCACTAGACATTAAGAAATCATGTTCATTTCAAATACTTATATCACTGACAACAGTAGTCCGGCCAGGATATTGTCATTTAAAAAGAGAAGTTGCAGCCCTCAACTGATGTTGATGTTGTGTTTTGTCATGTCATGTTGTGTTTTGGCCTGATGCGCCACCCTCCACCTATCTACTAATCACCATCGCCATCAGGTTTGGCAACCTCGAGTCAGGGGGGAGGGGGAGGGGATACACCGCTCTTCAGTATTTTGAAAGTGATCGCAGTACCAGTTTTGGCCACAATCTTACATATGGTTCCTTTAAAAAAGTAGTTCATGCTTTGTGTGAAGTGGTCCTGATGGGACTTGGTAAAGTACTAAATGCACAGAATAAACAGTCAGATGAAGGAGTGGTCAGCAAGGTCTAGCCTACCTTATGGATACAGCCTACTTTACATTAAACGTCCATAGACTACATACTGTATATTTAATTATAGTGGATGGAATCCAATATCTTGAAATCTCCTGGCTTCTTCTTCTTCTTATAACCTTTTCTTTTTACCTTTTTTAAGAATGAATGCGACTCTAACCGCTTAACGTACAGACTTGTTGAAATAACCGTTGTTTAGGTCTGGATTTGGACAAGAGAGTTGCTTTTACAGATTTTCTTAAAAGTTTATACTTTTTGAGAAATAGGGGACTAAAAATGTCAAAAAGCTCATTTTTCCCCCATAGACTTGTATGGCTGTGATGTCATAATGGCCTAAAGCCAGCTGCACTCTTTAAGCTCCCAGAGAAGTTCCCGGGCTAATCAGAACACTGGCACAGGTGTCACCTGTGAATTCAACTGTCTCAGCTTCTAATGTATACAATCTGGCACTCCCTAAAACTACAGATCCTGTTTAAGTGTTTCCCGTCTGTCAAAATAAGTCACAGCCATATCTCATTCTTAGCGCATTATATCTCCAAAACGGCTTGACGCATATGCTTAAAATTTGGTACAAGTGTTTGTATGGAGTCAAAGATTAAGTGAGCTGATGTTGGAGGTCAAAGGTCAAATCCATGAATACTCTAAGCGTGATATCTCAAAAATGCCTTGACATACATGCCTGAAATTTCGTTTGAGTGTTTGTATGGACTCAAAGATGAAGTGAATTGATGTTGGAGGTCAAATGTCAATGTGAAAAACACCTTGAGTGTTATATCTCAAGAACGCTTTGACACACAAGGTTTTTTGGTACGAGGGTTTGTATGAACTCAAAGATTAAGTGATTCAATGTTTTTTTTCCAGGAATCTCCCTACCAACATTAAGCCAGCAGGTTTCCATCCACTATTGTAATTCCTCTGGCATTACATTTTCTAGTTATATTTAATTTATGGATAAGTATACATGGAAATGTTCCATCATTCAACAGCCCTCAGGTTCTTTGGGCCCTATCTTGGCGTTAGGTTTTAGTAAAGCCTGGTTTAGTGGAATACCTGTTCCATATGGTCTCGCATGCAAGCAGATTCCTTCAAATGCGCCACTGACTATCAAAATACTGATGCACTGTTTGAAGTTGCGCTGTTTGCTGTTAAAGGGAATGAGATATGTCATTCTCATGAATCCGGGAGTCCTGTCAAGAGATGGGAAGCCTATGCTGTCGCCACCGGCCTGCCTGGGTGTATGCAAGTTTTTTTGGGGCAGCCGTGGCCTACTGCTTAGCGCTTCGGACTTGTAACTGGAGGGTTGCCGGTTCAAACCCCAACCAGTAGGCACGGCTGAAGTGCCCTTGAGCAAGGCACCTAACCCCTCACTGCTCCCCGAGCGCCGCTGTTGTTGCAGGCAGCTCACTGCGCCAGGATTAGTGTGTGCTTCACCTCACTGTGTGTTCACTGTGTGCTGAGTGTGTTTCACTAATTCACGGATTGGGATTTAATGCAGAGACCAAATTTCCCTCACAGGATCAAAAGAGTATATACTTATACTTAAAGGATGTTACGCCCAAACAAACCCACGACTGATTAAGAAACATAAGACCAACCTTTGTATTTTGTTTGTTTCGCATTTCAGTCAGTTAACATTTTTTTGCGAAAAGATATTCATTTTAAAGTTCTGTAAGTTAATAATAATAATAATAGCTTCAATTTATATTTCAGGATACCAAAGGTCGCTTGACAATCAACGGAGTGGGTAGGGAATGGGATGGATAGGGAATAGGGGTCAGAGGCCAAAGGCCTCAGAGAACAAGTGTGTTTTTAGGTGTTTTTTGAATATGCCTAGGGAAGGGGCATTGCGTAAATGGAGGGGTAGCTTGTTCCATAGACTAGGGCAGCAGCACCGAAGGCTCTGTCCCCAAAGGTCCGTCTGGTGCCGGGAATGGCAAGCTGATCCTTGTCAGAAGACTGTAGGGGTGGAGGAGATCAGTAAGATACTGGATACTGGGGAAGTAAAAGGAGAAATCCGGCCGATATTTACATGGATATTAATCACTAGACGTCCCAGAGTACTGTCGATGGGAAAATAAACGACCAAAATCGGTGCGATCGAACTTGAGTAGCTGCAGATAATGGCCAGTGCTCCCAGTGAGCTACAATGCTAGGTCTGGGGGCATCATCTAAACATGCCTTTTTGCCTCTTAACAAACTGAACATGTCATTAAAAGTTCTGTGCAACATGAACATACCTCTGTTTCCATCTGTCGCTTCCAGGAAAGCCCAAAAGAGTCTGTTGTTAAGCTCATGCCGGCTTGGCAATGAAACTGAGCTAGGAAATTAACCATTGAGCACTGTATGATATGTAACTACATGGAAACGGTCCAAATGATGAAATGGAATGAAAGCTAGCTCGCGCTGAATTATTGTGGGAATTCAATTGTTGCAGGAAAAGGTAAACAAAGTAGTGTGCAGATGTGACAGTAAAAACTTTGCATGTTTGAAAACGGTTTCTTCACAATTAATGAGTAGAAAAAGCATCGTTCTGTCACGTAAGGACCCTGTTCATGTTGCACAGAACTTTTAATTACATTTTGAGTCTGTTAAGAGGCAAAAAGGCACGTTTAGATGATGCCCCCTAGCATTGTAGCTTTCTATCGACGGTACTCGGCAACATCAAGCGATCAAGATCCATGTAAAAATCGTCCGGATTTCTCCTTTAAGTAATCTAAGTTTACTAACAAATTGAAATACTTGTTACAGACATGAATTCCATTACAAGGCTATTCTTACAGTTACTATTTGTACTTTTGGTATTATTACCATCACTATCTTTAACATGTACTTGGTACATGTACTTAACATCTCAAAACATCTCAAAAGTAGGTCAAGTACACCTGAAGAGTACTACAGCTTATAACTCACACTAATCATTAGGATGAGTCCACTGGTGACAAAAAAGCTTGACTGAAAAATGTCACCCAAAGGTGGTGAAATACAGCTTCACAGTGTATAATTATACAGCAAATGATAACATTTTGATAAGTGTGTGTTCACGCAATAGCATCAGTGCTCATAATGCCAAGAGAATGTTATTTATCTGAAGTTTAGTCAGTTCCAGTGAAATCTGGCAAGAAACCCTCAATAGACAGATAGTAAATTATGAAACGAAAAGTGAATGTGGTGTGTGTGCAGAGGTGAACCTCCAATCCAGTTCTGCTGAAGCCAGGAGGAGGTGGAGGCCTGAAAGGTCAGGGGGGAACCCTTTGAAGGCGGCCTGTGGGCCGGTACACCACGCTGTCATTTTAAAGTTCAGGGGAACCCCTTTGTTGGTAAATGCTCTTGAGTAGGTGAGGGGCGGTGGAACTCCTGACTCATAGGCCCTGCTGAGGATCAGGCAGCGTGTGGGTGTGAGGGGGACGGGGGTAGCCCCGACAGGGGATCCCTGTGCGTCTGGGTTGTTTGGGTAGCTCCTGGAGATGCACTCTCGACCGATGTTATCAGGTTCACAGAGTGTTTTTTTCCAGGTGGGTTGGTTTAAGGTGCGCACAGTGTTTGTCTCTTGTCAGGAAGTGCTGAGTGAAGCTCAGAAATGTGGTGATTTTCCTTTCTCAATCTCTTGCTCGATGTGTGCATTTGACCTCAGAGCTGCATGCGGTGAAAAAAACACCTGTATGATAGTCAGACTTGTTCTTGTTCATGAGAGTGAAATTGGTAGCTTATCCAGCTGTCATGCTAAGCCTGCTATGAATCCACTTCAGAGCTATCTATGTTTACTATTGTGAGCGTGAGTTTATTGGTTGACTGTGGATTCCACAGCCTTTATACTTTGCTGTCATATTCATAAGGTCTCTCACTCTTACACCTCTAATACCTAACTAAAGATGAGGGCAAGTTTCTTTTATCTCATTTGGTTGGTTACACACACTCCATTGTATTTAAGGATATGTAAGGGAAGTGCTGTATCTACCCCTAACTGGATAGTCATTCTAAGTCATTTCTGCTAACTGCTAATTCGTGTATTTATTTACACTATTTTAACATTTATTTATAGATCGATTGAAATCATGGAGCTGGCTTCATGCTCATAGAAATATCATCATGGATTCTCAGAGACTTTCAATTACTTTTGGACATTTTGAAGCAGAATTTAGTGTATGCCTTTGTGTTTATATTTAGTAAATCTAAATAACTAATACACTTTTTTAATGAGGATGAGGATTTATTATATTGTGTTATGATCAATTTGCTACATTGCTTCAAGTGTATAACTAGCACTGACATGGATAGAATATTTGTTGATGTTTGACCTCAAAATATCAGGTTTGACCTCAAATATAATTTTTGTTTACTATGTTATTGGCATTCAGCGGAATTATTGCGTAGGCACATGAAAACTGAGGTTTCTGATGCAGCCCATCCAATGCAGTGCATTAACTCAAACAAGGTTGTTAAGAGTAGCAATGCTGTTTTTAGCTCCTGCTTGGCTTGACCCGTTTATGGCAGTTGAATTAAACATGAAAAACACAAAATGATAGTTCTAAAAATACACATATACTGTCTGTAATATTCATACAATATATGTGTTTGAATATACAATAACCCCCCCCCCCCCCCCAAAAAAAAAAAAAAAAAAACTTAGTGGCATATTTGTATGGACCACTTGACAGGTAATTTAAGTTGAACTGGTATTTTTCGTAGGGAACTTTTGTGATGTGTTAGCCTGAGGATTTGTACACTCTTAAAACAAATGTGTCATAATGACACAGAGATGTGTTAAAAACAACGGAAGTTGTGTTATTTTCAACACATATTGTGTAACAAATAAAAAAGGAAACAACACAAACTGTGTTGTCCCTATCTGGACACAGAGATTTGTAAAAAAAACAACGCAAGTTGTGTTGTTTTAAGAGTGTAGGAGACTAGCGACAATACAACATTGTGTAAACAGGGCTGCAAGTGCCCAGTAGTCAGCAATTTATTGTTTTTCAAGCATTATTCCATCAATTCTGAGTCAATATGCCCATACCTGTATGTTTGTGGGTGTAGAAATAGTCTCACATGAATGGTAGGCTACAAGAGTTTCATATTTATTTTATTTAGCATTTTGTGTATAACTTCAGGGTAGCATTATTTTAGGGTGAAAGACCTTAGTGACAGTGAGAATTTAGCAAACACGAAATAGGTTAGGCCTACTATTATAACTTACATATCACTGTGGTTGCTCTTGATTGGTTGGATGTTTGATAATAACATGCAACACTGTGTTTGCTATCTTCGTGATATAGTGCAAATACATATAATTGCACCTAATGATGATGCATTTCATATGCAATACTATTCAAATTCATTAATGGTCTGCAGAATGGTAAACCGGCAAATAGGCTTAAATACAGCCTTTCCTTTGAACTCAGACTGAAGTTGGAAAATGTCACGCAACAGTGGCGTCCGTCGCAGTACCCCCTGCCTGTTTTCGCGCTCGCCAAGCCTCCGCTGTTTAAATGGGCCAAGTTAGGGAAGCGGCGAAGAGTGCAAATCTTGTTTGGTCTGGGTCTATGAACTAAAGCGTGACTTTAACGATATATACAGGGTTAAAAAAACAAGCCTTGCAAATGTCTCGTTAGCCTTAGCCATTAGTTTCAATCGAGTACTTAAAAAAGGACACAGAGGATGGATAATTATTAACATAATACTGCCAGGCATTCAATAGCAACTTTTCTTTTACTAAAGCTAGTGTAATGTCCTTCTCTGACAGTATAAATCGTAACCTCATTACCAATCTATCATGAGACTTGAATTAAGTTGGCATGTTTATGGTGACATATAAAAGCGCGAAATAGGATGTTTCAGCGTTTTTGTCAATAAAGGAAATAAAAACACTCGTGAGAAAATATTTGAAACTACGACACGACTCCTTAAAATCCATCTTCAAATCGATGGGGGATCAATAATCACTGAACCAACATAATGACCACGGCGAGAATCTCTTCTAGATGTCATGCATTAGCTGTACGAGTCCGATTAGACGTGGTAGGCTGGAGCTCGGTGAAAGCCGTCATGCAAGTGAAGCTGTGAGCCCAGCGGAGAGCGAGGCTGTTCAGAACTGGGAACTGGTGAATGGCAATCTGTTGGTGAACTTACGCGGACGGCTGTCAGACGGCGACACGGGAGCCTTGCGTAAAACAAAGTGGAGCGCCTACAAGTCTGGAGCTAACCAACTCCGTAAAGAGGATACACAAGTTGGGTCGGACGAACTGCTAATCACTTGTTACCAGCGCTACGCTGTTAGTAACATGCCTGCCATCAAAAAGGAGAGGCTGGATGGGGAAGATATGGCATTAGCTGCCTTCAACCATCCCGAATACCTGGCCCCTTTAAATGCCACCGCTATCCCCGTGGTGACCCCTCATCCTCCGCCGTACGACCACATTTTCGCCCATCATCGCGCTTACTTGGGGCTACACGACACAACGCTGCATCACCAGAGCCTCCACCACCACCCGGACGACTTAATGCTGGAGAGATTCTCCTCCATCCCGGACTTTCAGCCGTTTTTTGACAACGGGGAACCGTGTATCGAAGTGGAATGCGGGGAGAACAAGGCATTACTCTATATTAACAAACTGTGTCAGGGCAGTAAGGGACCCTCAATCAAATATCGGGGTGAGTGGCTAACCCCGAACGAGTTCCAGTTTGTGAGTGGACGGGAGACTGCAAAAGACTGGAAACGAAGTATCAGACACAAAGGTAAGTTACAGCAAGAAATACTCAATTGGGATTTAACATGTATGTGTGTATGCCAACATATGTGGTGTGCTTTATTTTCAAACGACTGTCATGTTACCAGTTGTTTGATAATTTAGTTTCACCGGGTGCTTCGTGCTTTTGGAATTAAAGGGTTACTCAGCAGTACACCAACTACTGCGCGTAGTTTTCTGAAAGGAGTCAAAAAGAGAATTGCCTAGACACTTGACTGCTCCCTTCACAGCATTCATTAGCGCGGCGCATCGGGAGTAAGGAACGTGGAATAAGGTGATAAGCATGACTGTTGTGTACATTGGCGTAAACTATTATTGTGTATTATTCCCTTAAAGGATCACTATTCCGTAAAGTAACGCTGATAATTACGCAGCACTTTAAGACTGACTATTTTGCGAATGATACGGTCTCGTGTATTACAGGTTCTGGATCGTAGAACACGGGAAAGGTTTTTTCTGTGAATTGTATTGTGAATAGTTGTTTTGACTGTTTTGAAGCAGGGTCTATAGTCTTAGATAGCTTTGAATACATTGCAGATGCACCACGCTTCACCAATACAGTGATCTTTTGATGGACACAACTTAAACAAAGCGCAAGGGCTATGGTAATTCAAAAAATATACTAGTTTATTTATTAAATCCAGGAATGATTGTTTGGGGTACTATTAATTTGTTGAGACTCTATTCGTTTGGAAACGAAGTCATTATTCTGTAGCCAGAAGTATCCCCCCCCACATGGCACTATGTGGGCGCACTTGCCTATAAGCACGGTGTCACCAGACGGAATCGAAATGCGTTACTGAAACATGGGGTGGGAATGGTAACCGCCTCTGGCCGAACATTTTTAAGAGTTGCGTCTCACCCATGGTGTAGCTGAGACGGTGAGGTGGCTTCACTACAGACGCTCCGGCTGCTCTTTGCACGGACGCCCATGCGTGAATCAAAGAGACAGGAGAAGGGGCAACATAGGTCAGTAATGGACGCGAGATAATTACCAATCTGTCTCAGTCCGACAAGAATATTTATAGGTTCTGTATCCGAACCTTAGTGGCCTTAATTTAGCACTGAGCGAGATTAGTGTTCTCTGGATGTGTACTAAAAGTAAAAGTGCTCAACATGATCGTCCTATGTGTCAGTGTGATTTCTGAAAATTCTTATATGTGATTCTGTTTTTTTTTTTTTTTTTTTTTTATTAAGTGTGGGGTACTGCAATCTGTTCAAGGGACATGACATGTGGTTGTTCATTTTTCATATACCATTGAGAGATGTGACATAACCAGCCTATTTCAATATTTATTCCTGAAAGGGCATCCGCAGTGAGGCAATGTAGTTATACAGTGAGCTTTATTGCATTTGTGTCATGTGTTCCCTGTCATTAAGTTTAATTTGGAAGAAGTTGTCATGACTAATGGTGTGTGTCCTCCTGTAGGAAAGAGCTTGAAGACCCTTATGTCCAAAGGAATCTTACAGGTACACCCTCCAATCTGTGATTGCCCTGGCTGTCGGATTTCATCTCCAGTGGTAAGACCAGAGTTCTGTTTGTATTTTTAAAAATTCTATCAGCTAACCATGGTGCTTCAATGTTCAGTGCTAAGCTATCTTGGTTGTGATCCCCATCTCTGTTTATGGGTGTGTGTGTGTGTGTGTGTGTGTGTGTGTGTGTGTGTGTGTGTGTTTTCATACATGTCATAAACATGTTTAATTTGTAGATCTATAGCTAAATATACACAACATTTCAGAAAGTGTAGTTAAAGCATGGCACGCTGTATTTGTATACATCTACATACTTAAATGTGCATAATTCCTGTGGAAATTGTGCAGTCAGCCTATGCCCCTTTTGTGGCGAGGAAACCTAGTCCAGAATTAAATAAGGCAGGTTGAGAAACCCACAAAGAGAACAGTTGCATGTAGGCCTATGTGAAACACATTTGAAATATATATGTGACGTGTGGTAGCTATAAAGAGTTAAAAAGATAAACAAAACTTAAGTTAGTCAAAGTGACTCTTACTTGGCTGACATCCGTTATTTGCAGTATGTTGTGTGTGGCTCTCGGCCGAGCAAATGATGTTTGATAACTGACAAAAGTCGGCTGAAATATGTGTAAATGTGAATGTGTGTATTGGATACAGGTGCAGGTTTGAGATTCTTTAACGTAATAAAATGGGATTACAGCCTCTTTATCTGATAAATTCCTCTGGTGAACGGGCCAGAAGCTTTTTCATCTCCTAAGTTTTTAATTCACATTACCCTTCAGATATGACAGACACTGAGGAGAGCCAGATCACACACAGGGAAGTTAATGAGTAATAAAAATGGCTGACTTATTGGCTGTAGCTCTCATTTTTCATTGTTCTTTTGTTCTTATCTTTGGCTAGATTTCTTATGAAAATGCACACTGGGGTCCTTAGGTGCTCCTGTGACCAGTGGGCCACTACTGTGATTGTGTGTGTGTGTGTGTGTGTGTGTGTGTGTGTGTGTGTGTGTGTGTGTGTTGGCTGCTAAGGTGGTTGGATGGCAGGGTTTGTCCATACACAGGTGCTGCAGCGTTTTTATCTGAACTGAGCGCATCTGTTGTCGCCTCTGACGGTTAAGCTGGTGGGAGGGCTGTAAGAGGCTTAGCAAGCTACTGAGCATGGCTATGGCTGATTATTGTGTGCGAGGCACGCAAGGCAAAGGCGGTTTAGATAAGCGGAAGGTGTTTGGGTGATACAGGTAAACCAGTGACGTTGCTAGGACAGTATATTTCTCTGAGTAGTTTTGCCATTAATTCACAGAAAGAAAAAAATAATAATAGAACACTCTTTGTGGTTTGATACTGGTTATCTCTGAAGAATGGCACATTTGTTGACATAATCACATCCTCACACATAGCACCATAGCTGTTATTTACCTATTAATGATTACATAAGCTATCAGTCACTTGAGTTTGCATTTCAAATTGAGGTAACCTCAGTTATTACACTATTTTAAGATTTGAGATTTATCTGTTGGTCAAACTTTACTGGCATTTAGCGTTTTGTGAAGCTAACTGGTCACGGTGATTCTGATACAGAGAATCATAATAGCCCTGATTATTTGTGTGGGGTTAATGCCCACTGCATCCAGCAGTGTTGTCCTTTGGCTTGTTTCACACTATGACCATCTCTCCTCATTGTCCACATATATGTCACTCAGTGACCTCTTATTGTGTTGCGTTGTGTTAGCTGTGGTGGAGAGCTCCCCCCCCCCCCCCCAACCTAGTCCAGCGCCAACCTCCACACACACACACACACACACACACACACACACACACACACACACACACACACAACCCCCCTGCGGTTTCGTGCGAGGTGTGGACGGGGAGGGCAGGCGGTTGGGCTCGTCTCTCGTCTCTCTGTGTTGGCTCTCCCCCACTCTCCACCCCCCTCGAGGGCATTGCACACACCGCTGCTCACGCTCTCTCCCTCTCGTCTCTCTCTTTCTCGCCCTTCTCTCTATCTCTCTCTCTCTCGTCTCCTGCTCTGTTTCTTCTTTTCTCTCGGCTTCATCATTCTTTATCTTGTTTTTCCATTTTTTTTTCTCTCAGTCACTCTCTTTTTCTTTTCTTTCTCTTGCTGTTGCCTGTGTGAAAATCTCGCTGCAAATCTTGCCGTAGACCATTAAAAACCACAAGCACATAAACAGAAAAGCATAAATGTTTATCACTCAAAGCCCAAACACACACAGCACCCTAGTATGCTATATGTGACAGCCTTACAAGTTAGTGAGCACCGTTAATCTGCTAATGCTATTCATGTAAACTCTTCACAAAGCATTCACCACTGGTGAATGTGCTATGTTGCCTTTGGTGACTCATTGAGACACTTTTGAACAGTGTTTAGTAAAGAGAATTGAAAACAAGTGACAGGATTCTTCATGAGCTAATGGTAGCTCTTTTTACACTTCTAGTTTGTCTGAAAAAAGTCCAGACACTAAACGTAATGATCACTTCAAGGTGACGCTTCGCTTTCCCAGCAACGTTCAAAATAGATTTGTCACCAAGCAGACCTGAGATGTGAAACCACAAGCCGTCTGGTCAAACCTTGAGATTTGAAAACAGCGGCTTGAGCAGGCTCATGCACCAGTCCCATGGTAAAGGCTCCACTCGAGTCCCATCGGCCTAGGCGGATGAGGCCGAGGTGGGGGCGAGCCCCCGAGGACATGCCCCTTAAACTCGGAGCTTCCTCCCCTGAGTGTTTGCTCTCCTCCACTATGCCCCCGTCACTGCCCCCTTATGACTCATCCGCTGCCTCTCTCATCTCACCTGCCACGCACTAGAGGACTCAAACCTCTCATTCGGAACTAGTCAGCCGCGGCAAAGAAAGCCCTGTGTGTGTTCACCTCTGAATGGGCACGCGAGCATACCGGAGAGCACCCCAACAGACTGAGGTTGCGGATGCCTCTCTGAAATGAATTAAACAGACAAATTAAACATTGGGCCTGCCAAGTTCTCCACGTTGGTTAATTTTTCCAGCCTTGCTATGAATTGGTTCATGAAGACATGAAGATCTTCCAGATTGTTATTTTGCTTGGTCGTTCCAGCCGAATGACTCGTTGTGTTCTCACTGTTTGTGGTGTTCCTGCTCTGCGTCGTTGGTGGCCCTTTAAGAGCCCGGTTTGTTCCGAGGCGTGCTGGCTGTTGTCTCCCTGGAGAAATGTGCTTCCTCCACTGTGTTTTTTTAGCGGAACTAGCGGAGGCCGGGAGGAAATTACACTCTCCTCCGGCTCGTAAATATCTCCTCGAATCAGGGCTTCCCCAACTGCATCCTGGGTAGAAAAAAAATCTTGTTGGGGGAAACTAGGATGGGGGATGTGTGGACGTGAGTGGGGTTTGGAGGGGGTGGAGGTGGTGGTGAAAGGATGGCGTTGTGGGGGATGTAGCCTGTAGCCTGTAGTCTTCGCTGGAGATGGTCGTTAGTGAACACCAATGGAAATCATGGCCTGAATCATGGAGTGTCAGTTAGCTACTCACTTGGCTCAGTATTGGTTAGAGTTCGGTGAAGGAGTCTTCTATGGCATGTGTCTTCATTTGAATATATAGTCTTGCACACAATAGTGATAAGAAATTCACATTCTGTTGGAGCAGCGTAGAGCAAAGAGAACACATGCACTAGAAAACACCAGTGGGGCAGAAACACTCGCCATGTGGGGGAAACCAGTTCCTGTTTTTAACCATCCCCTGCAAGCCCTGCCCAAGAGCAGTAATAATCATGATAAATTATATTATGGATGGTAATGAAAAAAAAAACGTTTTAGGAGTCGGCGGAGTCGGCGGAGTCGGCGTGGTGGTGCATGGGAAGGGTCCGCCGAGAGAGAGAGAGAGTGCTGCTGCAGGGAGGAATATTGGCAGAAACTGGGGACTGACGCCACACTGTCTCTCAGCAGAGCACTCTCTGCGGGGGGCTAGAGAGAATGTGTGTGTGTGTGTGTGTGTGTGTGTGTGAGAGAGAGAGAGAAAAAGAGAGTGTTTGTATGTGAGTGTATGTTTTCGTGTGTGTGTGTTTGTGTGTGTGATAGAGAGTGTATTTCTGTGTGTGTGCGTGTGTGTGTGTGTGTGCGTGATAAGGAATATGTGTCTATATGTCTGTGTATGTGAGTGTGTATGTGTGTGTGTGTGTGTGTGTTGTGTTTGTGAATTTGCCTCTCTGTGTTTGTGTTTGTATCACCCCACATGGCGCCTCAGCTATGCTGCTATGGCAACGTCAGGATCCTTCTTCAGGACAGCTTTTTGCGAGCGCGCACACACACACACACACACACACACACACACACACACACACACGCACACACACACACACACACACACAGACTGGCTGTCTCTGAATTAAAAGTGAACGTGGATTAGATAACAACTCCTCCCACCACCTCCAAATGCAGAAAACTCTCTTTTAATGTCTCTCTCCCTTCCGCCCTCTCTCTCTCTCTTTTTCTTATTCTCTCTCTCTTTCATTCTGTCACTCACCCACA
>NC_055963.1:27025131-27027631 GCF_018492685.1 Alosa sapidissima
GTCCTTCTCTCTCTCTCTCTCTCTCTCTCTCTCTCTCTCTCTCTCTCTCTCCTCGTGGTTCTCGTAGAGGCACATTCATCTGTGCAGACCCCCTTCAGGTCACATTAAAGGTCGCCCAGCTTCACTCAGCTAAGCCCGAGGGCCAAGCTTCGCCTCTCTTCTCCTCCTCTCAGATGTTGCAAGCAGAGAGAGAGAGAGAAAGAGAGAGAGAGAGAGAGAGAGAGAGAAAAAGAAAGAAGGACTGAAGAAGAAAGAGAGAGAGAGTGCATGGCTGGCACATCTCGCTCTGTTGCCCCTCTTCTCCACCCACCTGCTCCCCTCTGCTTCAGCTTTCAGAGCAGCACCCTTGCCCCCCCCACCCCCCACCACCACCACCACCACCACTCTGCTCTTAGATCTCCACTCCCTGGCCTTTGTGTGTGTGTGTGTGTGTGTGTGTGTGTGTGTGTGTGTGTGTTTTGGGAGTGGAGAGTGGTGGTACGTACCAACTCAAATCTGAAAGTTTTTTCGCAGTGAGGTTGGAAAGTTACTGTTGGATGGGGAGCTGCTGCAGGGGATGCTGTAGCTCTTCTTGTGTTTGTGTACCAAGCTTTTCTGTGCTTGGTCCCCTGCTCATCTTACATAATTTACACGGGCCAGTAGGTCAGATCTACATATGAAGACTGGATATGGGCTATTTGTGAATGGTAGATTATGCCTCTAAGTTAGAGATTCTGTCTCTTAAGATTGGTCTTATTCTCTACTTTTCCCTTCACTCATCAATGGTAGTTCTGGACTGAAGCACTAGAAGGCCCATGTTCCTCTGTGTTGTAGTATGATGCTGCAGAAGCACTTCAACATCTGTGATTATTTTGGGGGCTTTCGTGGCAAATATGTTTGTGATAGAATTTTTTATGAAAAGGTAAAGCCTTTCTGTCTGTGTCGTATATTATGGAGCATATTGTTATTTCATGGCATTGGAGGGTGCTGCCTCTTAGTTCTCGCAGGAGGGATTGATGTAAATGTGTTTGCTCACTGAAATGATTGTTTCTAATGCTGAATAAATGTCTTGTATTGTCCCAAAGGCGGCAATAGCATTGATCCATGTTTGTGATGGATTAGACACATTATTGTGCTTACCACACCAGCAGTCAGCATGTTGTGAATGTTCTGTGCTGGTTGTGTAGATACGAATGTCTGTTGTGCATTTATGTGTGTATTTACTTTCAGTGAGTGTGTGTGTGTTGTTTGTATGTGTGTGTGTGTGTGTGTGTGTGTGTGTGTGTGTATAGGGTGTGTGTGTGTGTGTGTGTGTATGTGTATAGGGTGTGTGTGTGTGTGTGCGTGTGTGTGAATGTGTGGTTGGGTTGGCTCGATCTGAATACCGTTGGCGTGCATTTTCAAGCCCTGTGTGTCTCTTCCCTGTGGTTTTGCAGAACCGTGGGCGTTTGGCAGAGAAGCGTACCGTCCCCCTCCCCCCAACCCGCATCCCCAAGAAGGAGTTGGCCTCCATCTTCAGCAGCGACGATAGCGAGGGCAGCGAGCGTGCCAGCGGAGACCATGCCGACATCAAGCAGGAGGATGACCTGCACTACAGTATCATGAGAAAGAGGTGAGTCTCTCTCTCTCTCTCTCTATCTCTCTCTGTGTGTGTTTGTGTGTGTGTGTGTGTGTTGGTGTGTGTGCTCTAAGTATTCAACACAATTATAATCATGTGGGATGGTTGAGTCAGTATGGGGATTTCTAAAGTTGAGTTTGAATTGCAATGAAACGCAAAACCACAAACAGCAACAGGGACACACACACACACACACACACACACACACACACCACACACTTCACCAAAGCACACCCAAATAGTCATGTGTATCCTCCTGCACATACTTAAACTCTCACACACTCAAACACTCTGGAAAACAGACAAGGCCTCCAAGATGAGGCACACACACACACACACACACACACACACACACACACACACACTGCTCATTTTTAATCAATATATCACAAAAATATTGCAAGAGCAAAACATACATCCATAACGTTAGCTCTCTCCACTCTGGGCTGCACACCAAGCCTTAACCCCAGCCCCACCCTTACCACCCCCACCTCCAGCCAGAGCCTCCCCCCTCTACCCCCCGCCTGCCTGGGTGAGGGAGTGGTGGACCTCTGATCAAACGAGGATGTGGCGTGCTTGCCCCCCTCCTCTCCCCTCCCCACCCACCCCTTTCCCTGCCGCGCTTTTATTGGGGTCAGCTGTGCCACGCCCGGCCCACAGTGAAGGGTCGGTGGTGGCCGGCGCGGCAGACATCAGAGCATCGTTAAAGGGGATTTATGACGCCCTGGGGCTGTCGCCACGGCGAGTTCCTGCGGTAAGCTCACAAACATGGGATGCTTGCTCTCCCGCTCCCAGAGTTCTCTCACGCACGCACGCACACACACACACACACACACACGCACACACACACACACACACACACACACACACACACACACACACACACACACACACACGTGAGGG
>NC_055963.1:27032631-27100131 GCF_018492685.1 Alosa sapidissima
ACTTTGAAACTGTAGGTGTTTCATGGGCTAAAGCAAAGACATACTTAAGTAGTGTGTGCCTTTGTGTGAGTCTCATGGCTAAGGCATAAAGAGGCTTGGTAGAAGGAGAGGAAATATTTTAAACCTGAAACTAATCCTAAACCTTTAAGAACAAACCTTTTTTTAAATGAGTGCATTTGTGCATGTATGGGTAGAAGGAAGGGTCAGAGACATACAGAATTGTTATGCAATAGCAAACAACTTTTAGAGCAACCATTTAGAATCAGCCAATTAGAAATAACCTCCATCCTATCCAACACATGTTTAATGGGTGTTCTCCATCTTTGAGGTTTTTGCAGTGGAATGGCTGCAGATGTAATAGTCATTATCCTCAATATATCAGCTTTGCAGTCATGAGTGGCTGAATATTGGAAACCAGCAGAGATACTGAAATAGGCCTTGTTTGAATGTTCATTTTGGTCTTGGAAATAGAGAGCCTGTATGGAAGTATGACTATTTCTTCGCATATGCATTGCTAGAAAGAGTACCAGAGCAAGATGCAAAAAGATTTCCTGGAGGGAGCCTGTGTTTTTTTTTTTTTTGTTTCCAAGGAGCAATTAATTTTTCAGAACATCCACAGTTCTGCCTTAAGGTTCCCAGATCCGCATGATCTGCAGTATTCATTACAGTCGTCTCTGGAAATAAAAAAGGCTTAAAAACACCCCCCCCCCCCCCCGAAACTCAGATGACGGCGCATCTTCATCCTCACGTACATGTGCTTGGTTTGTACAGACAGACACTGATGTATCTTACGGCGCTTGCGAACCCCGGGGCCCTCTGCGGATCCAGCCGCTCGGCCGGCCCCAGCTTATGGGAGGCGCAGTACTCAGGCCAGATAACGAAGGCTGAGGCCCTACTGGCTCTGGGCTGGGGAAGTGGAAGCAGAGTCTCTTCTCTGTGAGTAGCCCAGGGGGGGTTTAGGGGGAAGAACAGTAGCTCTCAATATGCATCCGCCTCCTGGCTTTGATCTTTTTTATAACACTGAGCTAAAATCGTGTATGTCTCTCATGTGTGAGTCTTTTCAGCTAGTGCCTCCAACGGATGCGTTGAAGTTTTATATTTACACATATTCTATAGGTCTGTTTGTGTATGTGTGTGTGTGTGTGTGTGTGTGTGTGTGTGTGTACTGTATGAATGTGTGCAAGTGAAATGAGAGAGTTTTCCGTTTGCGGTCATTGTAGAAGAAGGGTATGGATTGGGTTCCAGTTGGGTGGCCGTGTTCCTCATGCCAGTCGGCCCCCCTCTCCCATCGGCTCCATCCATTAATCAATACAATAATGATTAGTGCCACTTCCACTGGTAACAGCTCTCCCACCACTGATGTCTCAATGCACACGCGCAGGGAGCATCCAAACGTACAAGTCTGACCACATCTACATGCACAAGCCCGACCACAACCAAAATCTAGTAAAAAAAATCCTGAAGAACATTCGGCATGGCGAAACCTTTTTTGTATGTGTGTGTGTGTGTGGTGTGTGTGTGTGCGTGTGTGTGTGCTTGTGTGTGTGTGTGTGTGTGTGTGTGTGTGTGTGTGTGTGTGTGTGTGTGTGTGTGCTTGTGTGTGTGTGGTGTGTGTGTGTGTGTGTGTGCTTGTGTGTGTGTGTGTGTGTGTGTGTGTGTGCTTGTGTGTGTGTGTGTGTGTGTGTGTGTGTGTGTGCTTGTGTGTGTGTGGTGTGTGTGTGTGTGTGTGTGCGTGTGTGTGCGTGTGTGTGTGCGTGTGTGTGTGCGTGTGTGTGTGTGTGTGTGGTGTGTGTGTGTGTGTGTGTGTGTGTGTTTGCCCTTGTTTTTTTCTTTCCCCGGCTCTTGCAGGCTTATCGACCTCACATCAGCTTTTATAAGGCAGGAACAACAGGAAAGCCCAGGAGAACAGACTCGCCTCTTATTTATTTATGTATCTATTTCTGTATTTATTTATTACTCCCTTTGCTTGCCGAGGCCTCCGTTGCAGGCTGCCTCTCCGTGTGAGTGTGAGCTGCATAACAACACATGCTTTTGTTTAGGAACCAGAAGGGAAGAAAAAAATACATATTTATTTATTTCGTTTTTCAACTTTTTAGTTATTTTTTCTTTTTTTGAGCCAAACTTGGTCTTGGTTTTGCCCACTGAGTGTTTTCAGAAAAGTATCAAAATTCCAAAATAAAAAAGAAACCGTAAGCATCTGTGGATCCTTTTAAATAAAAAAATGGGAAGTGAAATCGAGGCACTGGCATTTAATTAGTGTACCTTCGCCTGTCGAAGACTACAGATCAACGCTGCGGTTCTCAATACTTAGGGCTTCGCTCAGAATACAGTAATATTCGCTTGGTGTCTGAGGATAGATAGCTAGCCAGCACCTCTTCACCCGAAGGTGTCTCAGCATATCTTGAAACATTGCCCCCCCCCCCCTCCCCCCTCCCCAGCTGCCCCACCGCCCTCCCCCTCTGCTGCCTGGTGGGCACGAGGTCATCAGTGGCGCCACGGTGGCCATGCCTGCCTCGCTGTCAGAGTGCCCGGTCTGCCAGCTCTCCCTGTGACCTCCATATCCGGTGCCAAAGAGTCTCTCCAGCCGGCCGTGTCGCAGGAGAGGGGTGGGGGGGGGGGGGGTGTCGTCACTGCGGGCGAAATCAGACCCTGGGCCTCAGCCCCTGCGTGCGGTCGACGGTATCGGTGACACCGGTACCCAGCGCCCCGTGACTCCTACCACACACACAGACACACACGACACCTGCCTCAGCGCCACACACAGCGCCCCTGTGAGCCCTGGGCCATCTTTAAAGGGTGTGCATGTGGGAGGGGTGTGTGTGTGTGTGTGTGTGTGTGTGTGTGTGTGTGTGTGTGTGTGTGTGTGTGTGTGTGTGTGAGAGTCTCTGTGTGTGTGGGGTGGGGTGGTGGGGATTGTGTATTCTTTCTCTTGCATCCTCCTCGCAAACAGAATTTCAGTCTTCACACGACACGAGATGGGAGAGCTGTGGAGAGCTGTGTGCAGGTGTGGGGGCCCCTTGTGGGGCTCACACGCACCCGCCCAGGCACACTGCACTGGAAATATAACCCCCCTGACACACAAACACACACACACACACACACACACACACACACACACACCCCTATGTCTACAGCACGAGAGACCAGACTAGGAGCAGCTGCGAGTGCTTTTCACAGTATACAGTGTTTGTGGTGAATGTTGCGGCTGCCGACAGCTGTTAATGCAGGAGGCCATATCGTTTTTGGCATCAGAAACACAACTTTGTTTTTCCTTTTTTTCCCCTTCCTCCTCCCTTCTGTGGTCTCTCTGGGGGTATTTTCAAGCTCCGCTAGTTCCACACTGAAAAATCTACGGCCTTGGGATGGTTGTGATTTCATCTAATTTACACCACTGAACCATATTTTTTTTATACCCACTCCACACGTCTCCGACACGCCATAAAAAAGGGTCGCGGAGGCTGCAGACTGCAGTTCGAGAAGGGCAGGATGCCCTCTCTCCTTCTGGGTGCTGACAGACAGACAGGCTGGCAGGGGCACTGGTGCAGTCGCGCCTGGCACTGCCCACTCCTCGCACCCTCAGTGGGTGACACTGCCACCACTGCCAAGGTCTCCTCTCAACTGATGTGAATAACCAAACATGAACCCAGCCTATTTTGTAATATCTTTACATAATATTTTTAATATGTAAGCTGTGTTTGTTATATTCATTTACCGACACCTTGGTTTTTCCACAGACATAAAAGGCCTTCTCAGGTAGCCTCAACAACACCGTTGCTGACAGTGTTGAGGAACTGAGAAGTCTGCATCAACCCTCAGTTCTTCCCAGACCAGCCCCCCTCAGGCAGGGCTCGCTACTCTTTTATGGCCCCAGATGGGGGGGGGGGGGGGGGGGGTCGAGGTCGGGGGTTGGGATGCTGGGGTGGGTTCATAACTGGGTCACTGGCGACCGCGCTGATGGTCGATGAGGATGAGAGGCGGGTTATTGACCAGTTTAGGAGAGGGGGATGAGATTATGGCGATTGTCTCCTGTGTGCTGCGATAAGAGGGCTGCGCTGACTCAGGCGGCTGGGTCTTACGGCGGACGCCCTGACGCAGATTATGACCTTGGCCGCCCCGTCGGGGAACGCTCATTAGCGGCAGTCACCAGGACAGCTGGGGAAAAAGTGTGCTAATTACCGTGCTAACAATGTCCTTGCTCAACAGGGCTTACCTCGGATACTCGGACTGGGGATAATAATAAGCAGTGAGGAGTCCAGGATGGCATTATTATGGCAGATTGGCGCTATAGTCTGGGGCTTGGTGGGGGTGACTGAGGGTAAAATGGCCGCCACCAGCATGTGTCTTCTTTTTAAATGGACTCTGAGCGTAGCTATTGTGTTGAGGGTGGTTTAGGGATAGGATATGTGAGGGTGTCGGGGCTGTTGGTTATGGTCGACCATCACTGGAAACCTTTCAAATGACCAAGAGTATGAGCCAATGAGCCAATTGCTGTGAGAGGCATTCTAGAATTGAATCTTGAATCTAGAATTGGTGGCTGACCACACCAGCCTCCTCCTCAAGTGTAATCAAATCAATTTGATGTCCAATTTGGCTCTAGGAAGCTCATGTGAATCCATTCATGACAGACTTGAATTATCCGGTGTATTTGTTTTTTGTCTCCCTATGTTTTGTTGTCCTGTCAGGATATTGGGTCATGCTGGAGAGGTTTGTTTTTCTGTAATTGAATATTCTCATCTGTGTCATTATTTTAATTGCCTTTGAGTTTGCAAGCATCAAAGGAACACTGTCTCCCTTGGAGATATTTAGTGTAACAAATCTGTATGTTTTTTTGTATCAGACAAAATAATGCTTCTACAGAGGAGCCAGCGAAATTTGATGTGTTGTTTCGATCAACAAGAGAGTTGTTTGTTAGGAACAATTCAATCAATTTATTTGATCAGTTTACTTGATCAATCTCTGCCTAATTTATTGTTGAGGTTTCAGTAGGATTAGTCTTGGATTATTTCATGTGGCTATTAGCAATGAAAACATAATGACATTCTGTGAAAACATTATGATAATGGAATATCACTGCCCATGTACAGTGTGTTGTGATGGTGGCTCGTGGCTGTGTGGATACGTCGCCGTGAGATTGGGTAGCGTTGCTAACCAGCTCAATGTGTGTGGCAGGGAAGCCAGGCACAGCTGTACGCCAGCTTTGATTGACAAATGACGGAGAACCACTTCTGGGCTGAGAAAATTGGGTCCCCTCAATGTGTGTGTGTGTGTATGGTTGTGAAGGGAGAGAAAATAAAAAAACACCCAGTCTTGCAAACTGAAAGGCTGCCATTAGTGAGAGACAGCCTGTAATCTGTGCGAAGCAAACACTAGCATTTCGCTCGCCGCAAACCGGCTGAGAGACGCTCGGCTGCCGCTCCAAAACAACCGCTATCGGGAAATGGGCCGGCCATACGGACGGCCGGCGGTGTTCCCGGCGACAGTTCCACAAAAAGAAAAAAAGAAAAAAAACAACCCGGCCGCATAAAAACCCTGGACACCTCGAGGGCCACTCGCCACCAGTCACACGGCGCTACGCACACATCAGATATTCCCAACGTGCTAATCGCTTATTTTACATCATTATTCTCTTTAAGGAGATCAGAGCCCTAATCAGATTTTGATGAAATGCCCTCATGACACACTTCCCCAGTTTGGTCTCCATACACGCGGTTCGAACTAATGAGCCTGCTGATGAAGGGGATGAGCAAGAGGCGTGTACGTGCGCGCGCGCGTGTGTGTGTGTGTGTGTGTCAGCGTGTCTGCGAGGTAAGGTTGGGGGAGAGAGAGAGAGATAGAGACGAAAGGGAGGGCATGGAACGGGCACATCCCGTTCTAATCTGGCTCTGGGTGAAGGGCCGCTCATGGAGCGCTGAAGGGCAGGGGGGTGAGCGTGAGCGGTTTGTTGCTGGCGTGGCCGATCTCCGTGATCCAGGATCAGGCTGGTTGGGCAAGGTGCCAGCGTGGTGACGGAGCCCCAGTGAGAGAGCACCCACTCGGACGCTCAGCTCCGCTCCCAGGGGGACATCTCCTGGATCCTCACGCTCACTTCTCCATGCTACTGTACCTATACCACTGGCGCCCAGTATGGAGAAGCATATGAGCTTTATCAGCCATAGACAGCATGGATAGATATTCTGTCATACTCATATTATTAATGCAATACATTGTTCATTCACTGACTCAGTGACAAAATATTCTATAACAAAAAGTAGAGTGTGAAACGCCGAATTGAAATGCCACCAAGTAAAACTTTTTACTTATATCGTATGTCTTAACTGTTATAACTTATGTCTCTTTATATTAGTAATGTAAATAGCTTAGAGAGGCTAAGCCGTCGTATACTACTCTGCCCATGAATGCAGATCAAATTTGGCACGACTACAGCACGACTACAAATGTACTTAAGAACAATTAGTTGTCATTAAAGATAGGCTGGCATATCTGAGGATCATACTTATCCCAGCTTGTCTCCTGTGTTTCACCACTTCCAATCGATTTTAGGAATGGTGGTTAAAAACGATAATCACTTTGATTTAAGCTCATAAACTTCTTATGAGTTCTGAATATGTTGATTAGAGCATCTTAAGATGGAAGATGAGGTAGGATAAGACACAAAATTGCTTGATGCAGGAGTCTGTCATTGCCTATTACTCGCTTTAAATCCCAAAGACAATAGGCACTCTAGCAGTGAATCCTTAATGAGAGTTAAATACACTCTACTTGTGTCGGAAAGATGCATATCGGATATGATTCTCGCTAGCATGCCACAGGTAAATTTTGTTTGTATTAGCATTAATCTATCATTTTTGTATGTATTTGCTGTGTGTGTGTGTGTGTGTGCTTGTTATGTTACTCTATGGACTTGTCTTTGGTAAAGTAGCAACTCAGTACTGCAAGGAGAGATGAGGCTTTTCGATTTCAATTCTTTAATACTTAGGCTCTGTTAACAATAGCACAAGAGTACATCTGATAAGTAATACTGCACTAATCAGTGTGAAACTCAACATAAGTTGAGGTATTTTGTCTGGATTTGTGTAAGACAAACATAGCATGAGCTTATAGTGTTACCATTTGTCTCTACTGGGATCTGTGTAGACACCATGAGCAGCACAGTTACATTTCTTGAGAAGAGTTTTTACTGTGTATTTGTTGGACCTCTGTATGTATTTGTAAAAGCAATTTGACTAAAAAAGTCCTCTCCTTTTCCCTACATTCTTTCTCTTATACTCTTCTCTGCACTCTGCTCCCTCCTTCTCCTGCTCCTCCTGCGGCGGTTCCAGTCGTGACAGTGACCTCTCAACGATCATCTCCAACCTGCACAACACCCGACAGCACGGCATGCCCGAGGGCCAGCCCTGCACCGACATCAACAACCTTGGCCCCGGACAGGCAGGTAAGACACGCCTGGAGTCGCCAGCCGCATCGCCGCGGATGGGTGGAGGAGGTGATGGGGGTGTCGATGAGGGGTGGGGGTGTGGGTGCGAGTGTGTGTGTGTGTGTGTGTGGGGGGGGGGGGGGGGGGATGGGGCTGCCTGCCAGCTGCTGCTGCTGTTTTTCTTCACCTTTTCCGTAGTTTTCTTTCTCTTCAGCTGAGCCAGTTGTTTCTTGTTTCGGCTAATTCTCAGCCCTCTGCCGCTCTGTTTTTCCCTCCTCCACATGAGGGGACAAAAACATGAGGGGGAACCATACCCTTATACCCTTTAGGGCACTCATTAAATAATTATACTCCATTGCTTTTTTGGGCATCTCTCGTTCTCTGGTTTTGGTGTAATTTGCTTGATTGAGGAACTTAAGCTCATTACTTATCCCTTTGTGTCCCGTGCTTAATGTCCTTTTTTCCGGGAGGAGATTTCTTTATCAGGCGCCAGGTCTGCCCCTAAACCCTCACGTTAAATCACTGCTCTGGTCAAATAGCCTTATTTCCCATTAATCCAGTTTCAGTCAAACAAAGGGACTACAGTGGGCATTAATCTAATGGGTACTCACTCAAGAGTTCAGGTTTTATGTACGGCCGTTTCGCAAATGGAGATTCGCCCTGATCAAAGGCTTTGTTCGTTTTCTTTGTTGCCTGCTTCCCTGTTTCCCACTATTCCAGTGTGGTTGCTCCTCACAAGCATCTACTGTATGTCTCTAGAAATACGTTTAGTGCAATTAGTGGTTTCTTGAATGTGAGCTTGGCTGTTGTTATGGTTTTTCGCATGACACATTGACGTCAGCGACTGTAGTTTTTGGGGCCGGTGCTTTCGCAGGTGTTTTGCCTCAAGGGCAGTATTTGCCACACTTCCTCAAATGCTTTGGCCGTCTACATCTGTCTCTGCCTTTGTAGTTAGTCTGGTTTGTTCGTAATTCTGTTATGCTGGACAGATTTTTCCTTGATTAATGTAGTTCTCTATAGATGTACTGTACATGTGTTTAATGTTTGTGAATCGTACATCTGAGTCATCTAAATTGAACATGGTGTGAAGACAGTATTCTTTAGAGGAAATGTTGTCTGCAAATGCATGGAAATATGGTGCACAAAATACCCTGTCAAATGCAGTGCCTGAGCAGAAAGGATATATTCTACTAGAGTCTGAAGTAATGTCTGACTCCCATGGCATTTTGGAGAATAAGGCTGTTGCTGTGTGGAGAAAATAAGTTACAAATTCACCAACTAGTGCCAACAAACCAAAAAACGTTGAAAAGTTGCTTTCTACTTAACAGCTTTACAGATACAAATGTATTAAGGTAGACATGTTTCAATTAAACAAAGTAAAAAGGATGCTTAAAAAGCATGCTTAGATATTTGTTGTCTTTGCCATATGGGCAGGTTCAGCCTAAATCCTGATCACATAAAGTGGCATCAGTGCAGCTTTGCCACTTACCGACACCCAGCTCTGCCATCTCCTGCCGTTTCTCATCACCACCGCTCCTTTAATTGTCCATAAGATGATTCACATTAAGGCGCAAATCACCTTGATACGTGTGGATGTTTGGACTGGCCAACAGATCTCTGGGATTCAGTGGGGTTGAGGGGGAGGGAGGAGAAAAAAAGACTAGTTTAATCTCCAATAATCTTAATTGAGAAATCTCAATTAATTCTAATCTTAATTGAGCAAGACACAAATGGATGAGGGGCTGTTGCCTCCCCCTGTGGGCTGGGCCCTGAAAAAATCTGTCCGTTTGAGCATTAACCCAGAGATTTGGGAGTCTGTTTAAGCGGCTCGCCCTGTGTCTGTAAACAAGTCCAATCCGATCACCTAGTGTGTCTAATTCTGTCTGCCAGTGAAATTAGAGAGCCTGCGTCCCGAGGGAAGGTCAGGGGTCGCCAGGGGACGTGACAGACAGTAGGGCTCGTCGGCATGCCACACACACACACACACACACACACACACACACAAAACAAGGTGGAAGGTCCCACTGTTCCCTACGCAGGAGAGAGGACTTGTCAGGGTCAACGTGCTGGCCCCAGTAGTGGTAGTGCCAGCTCACTGTAGCTGCATGAATATGCCTCAATGTGGTCATTAGTGGGCGTTCCAGTATCTGAACATGCTTAAATGTTTTATTTCACTAATGGCCTCCAAGATCACATCTCTGAGGTAAATTCACAAATTGCTCCATGCCCACGTTTTTCGTTGATGGTGAGATTAGCTTACTTTACTTTACCACTTATAAGAATGTTAAGAGTGTTAAGCTATTACAAAATATTGTTTCTTTAAGCCCCCTTTTTAAAAAAAAACATGGCATTGGCAGTGCGGAAGTGATTGACAAGAATGTGCAAGCAGAGAATGAAATGGAGCAAGAAAGAAAAGAGAGAGAGAGAGGCAGTGGAAAAAAAGAGCATTACGAAAGTTGGAATGAGGTAGCGTTGCAGCGGCGGCGGTATCTGGGGAGGAAGGCAGGCAGGGCAGACAGCGGAGAGAGACAGAGAGAGAGAAGCGAGGCGAGGCGAGGAGGGGAGAGGAGAGGAGAGGCGAGGCGGTCGCGACAGACAGCCAGGCAGGCAGGCAGGCAGGCAGGCAGGGGGAGAGAGAAGGGGGAGGAGGAGGAAGCGGGGCCGCTCGGCTGGAGAGCGCCGTTAATTAAATCTGAGGGACAGACAGGAGGGCTGACCCAGGCGTCAACAGCCCGGGACGGAGGCCGCCCCTGCTCCCGACGGCCGGCCACACTGGCCCCGAGGCGGCCGGGTGGGGGATGGCGGGCGGGGAGGGGATAGTGAGTGAGCGAGCGAGAGAGAGCGAGGAAGGGAGCGAAAGAGGGAGGGAGGGAGTGAGAGAGGGAGGGAGGGAGGGGTGGCTAGGGCGCCGGGTAGATCGTCTGGCTCCCTGTGCAGACTCCAAACTGTGGCTTTGCGGTCAGCCCAGAGACTCTTAATAGGCGTATAAGGTGTTTCTGTTTTTTTTCCCTCCCCACCCTGTTCCTTTTGGACTCCCCCGGTTTTCTTATGGCACATGGGGAAAATTGTGATTACGTGTTTGTGTGTGTGTTGGGGGGTGTTTATATGCTTGTGTGTGTGTGTGTGTGTGTGTGTGTGTGTGTGGAGGTGCGTGGAGGTGCGTGTGTGAGTGTGACTGAGTGAACGCGTACTCTGATTTTATTTCACACAAGAGTCGCCACCTCGCTAACAGTCAACAAACGGTTTTCTGTTTGATACCGGTGGCCCCTCTGCACTAAGCTTCTAACTCTCTGCTTCAAACAGTTGACAGTGATGCTTTGTGTGTGTGTGTGTGTGTGTGTGTGTGTGTGTGTGTGTGTGTGTGTGTGTGTGTGTGTGTGTGTGTGTGTGCGGTTAGACAGACATAGAGAGAGAGAGAGAGAGAGAGAGAGAGAGAGAGACATAGAGGGAAGGCTTCAGTCAGCTGAATGCAACAATTCATTATGTATGGAGTTTTTTTTCACACTTCCTTCTTAGTCATTCCCTTGCGCTCCTCATTTACTGCACTCTATCCACCCTCATTCCCAATCTTTCTTTTTCTCTTCCTTTAAGAAAAATCTGCCCTTTATCCTCCATTTTTGCTCTCTCTCTCTCTCTTTCCCTTGTCTCCTGAGGCTCGCTGTGGGAGAGCAGTAGCGTGGATGGGTTGGTGTGGGGGTGGGTGGATGGGTTGGTGTGGGGGTGGGTGGATGGGTGAAGGGAGATGCTGCATCCTCTGGGCAAGCGGAAGCGCCTCTCCCCTCCCCTCCCCCTCCCCCCACACTCCTGTCCGCCTCCCACCTCCTCCTCCTCCTCCTCCTCCTCCTCCTCCTCCACCCCACCCCACCCCCCCGTAGCCAATCAATGGGAGCCTTTCAGCCCCGGCAGAGGCCCGCAAACACGGGATCAATAAGTTATTAGCACCATTCTGTCAGCTGTAATGTGCAGATTGATCGGGGTCCGCGGCTCCCGCCCGCCCGCCGGTCGCCACTTCCCCCGGCCTGATAAAGATGACAGATTAAGGGAATAAGAAAAGCGAATTAAAGAGTCTGGCTGTCTGAGCCGTCACTGGTCCGGGCCAGGAGATAGGGACGAGGAAGACAGAAGGAAGAGAGAAGGAAGAGGAAATGGATGAGAAAGGAAAAAGAAAGAGAGGAGGAATGAGGCAGACATGGAAAAGGAAGAGGAGAAGGAATCTTTGGTGTCTATATCTTTCTGTCTCTCTCTCTCTCTCTCTCTATCTCTCTCTCTCTCTGCGTATTTTCCTGTCGTCGCTCTGTCGCGTCGCTCCTTGTGTTTGCACTTCCTCTCCTCCTCCCCCTCCCTCTCTTTAGCTCTTATATTTACTCTTCTCTCTCTCTCTCTCTCTCTCTCTCCAGCTCTCCCTACTCCTGCATTAAGTGACTACCCCCCCCCCCACCACCACCACCTCTACCCCCACTCACCTCCCCTCTTGCCCTGCTGCTGCTGCTTTACCTGTCAGACGAAAGGTGAAGTTAAACATGCTTTTGCCCGGGCCATAGGCCAGGAGCACGGGCCAGTAGAGGCCAGCCGGGGGATGGGGGGTTCCTCCTCCACTCCTCCACTCCTCCTCCACTCCTCCTCCGCTCCTGTCTTTGTTTGGCCTGCCGTAAGTGGAAAAGACCGGCTTTGTGAGGGCATGAGGGGGCCTCGGCAGAAGAGCCGGCCTAACCTATTTACTTAGTGGTATTAGCGGTGGCATGGAGCAGGGAAGGCGCCAGCAGAGGTGGAGCCGTGGGGAGGGGGGTGGGTGGTTGGCGCTGGAGATGGGGCGGCCAGCAGGCTCTGTTTGGTGTTAAACGGGCGCATCAGCGCTTTAAGAGGCAACCTTTAATTGGCATTAAAAGCTTTCCGCCTTTAAATCTCTGACCTGCAGGCACCTTCTTCACAAACTCCAGTCCCATTCTAGTTCAGACAGCCTCAGAGGAGTTCTAAGGTTTATTTGTTTATTTGTTTGCTTGTTTTTCACAGCGTGTTAAAAGAGTTTGGATAAGGGGAGGTGTGCAGTGTTCAGGGAATGTTTTTGTCTGAAATGTGTGTGACATTAAGAAACATTTAAAAATGAAGGATGGAAAGGAAAGAGGAAATGATATCCCTTCAAAATATGTTCAAACTGCTTAAATCAAGCTGCTCTACATAAATACTAGATGGAGGCTAACAGCTTTTGTTTGTGCAAATCTGCTAATGGGAATAAGTACCTAGTTTATACCAGTGCGCTAGTCACTGCACTGAGCTACACTGCTAGTGTCATAAAGCTAGCGGCTAATCTGATTATAATCAGGACATTAACAGGAAACTAAATCACCATTGTGGTAGATCTCTACATCAATAATAATTTTAAATGCTAATTCAAACACAACCAACACAGTGTAGAATTCTTGGTCCTCAATACTTTCTCATCTAATAGGAATAGTCATATGTAATAGCATGCTAACATTAGACCATACAAAATAATATTTATTGGGGATTTCTGTCTGAAAGTACGATTTTGTTCAGAAACAGGCTGTCAGTCCATCAAAAGAGATGGTGTATGTATGCAAGTCATTTCTGGTGAATTATGTTATAAATGGAAGTGTTTAACTTCTCCACTGGTCGTGAAAAAGGGGAAAAGCTGCCTGCTGTACCATTAACGGCCCACTATAACTTCCCGTCAAGGTTGTGTGAGAGGTGAAAATTTAGTGGTATCCCATAAGAAAGACGTTTATGACGCCAGTATCCCGCCCCCCTGTGTACGTACATCACATTGATTCATGCTCAGTTTAGGCCTGTCAACCACATGCCCACTGCTTACGTTTGTGTGCGAGTCAATAGATTTGGCTAGCCGTGGGTGCTCAAGGCGGCCAGCCCAGCCCAGCCTACGAGGGGAGGGGGTGGTGTGTGGACTGTGGAATAAGTCATTCAGCCCTTTGAATTATGTGCATAGAATAATAGACTTCCCTTCAGAGTCAGGCCCTGGACTTTCCCTTTTGTCTGAGGCAGTATTCCAACCCCCCCCCCCCCCCCCCTCTCCCTCCAGAGTAGAGCGAACAGAGCCAACTGCCCGGTATCTGAGGCCTTCATCTCCACTCGTCTCCTCTTATCCCCTCTAATTTCCTCCTGTGCCAGATTTAGCTGTGCGTTTAGTTTGACTCTGAAAAACATTAATATAAATGACTGAAATAAAAGGAGGTTATAGCGACATTTAGTAGAATACACGTTAAAAAGGGTTTTGGTGAACAGGTGCATTTGCATGTATGTCAGTGTATCGTTTGTATTTGTATGTGTGTGAGTGTCAGTGAGAGTGCATCAGCTGATAGCACTATGCAACCTTGAGCTGTGGCAGGTGACGGTGACAAAAAAGCTGGCAGTGAGGCGCAGGCATAGGCGATAGCACAGGCGCCCACAATAAGATGGTGATAAGGATGTGACCTCAGAGTGCAAAGACTGACTGTGGATGGGAAGGTGGTGGGTGAGCTGGAGAGATAGAGCCCACTGCCCTGTGCTCTAGACCCCTGAGGGTAAGGCACAGGCCTGATCCCAAGGGTCAGAAGAAGGGGGGTGGGGGGGGGTGCAACGGGGACACTGGCCAACTGATTCCCTCCCCCATCCTCCCATACAGCTGCATAGCTCCATCCACAGAGCTACCCAGTGACTCAGATGAGGGAGGGAGGGCCTGGAGATGAGCGATATAGCCCAGTGTGCTGCTGCTGCTGCTGCTGCTGCTGCTGCTGCTCAGTGGGTTTCCTATGAACTCCTAGCCGATTTAAAATCTTAATTTGAAGTTGAGTTTAGCTGAGGTCAAAGTGAGGGGAATGTTAGGAGTAAGAAGTGCGGAAATGGAAGATGGAGAGAAAAACCGAGAGAAGGAGTAAGTGATCATACCCTCTGCCTCCCCCCCTCCCCAGTGGCCTCCCCCCTTCTCTCCTTCCCTCAGGGAGGGAACATGAGGTGATCTAGGCCCATTAGGGAGGCCCCTCTCTCTCTCAGGGCCCAGATCAGGAATACACTTCACCCAACTACACACACACATACACACACACCCACACGCACACAGCCCTCTCCTCCATACCCCCAGGCTGCACCCCCTCTTCCCTCCAGAGAACACATCAAACGGGATCATTAGTGAACCTCACTCCAGTGCCGCGCTCCTCAAAGGGCCTCGGCGTCCCTGCTTCGCCACTCCAGAAAGCCCTTTCAAGCACAGGCTTGCTCTCTCCCTCCATCGGCTCCACTCCTTTCTTATCGGAGGGGAGGGATGAACAGAGCGCTTGTGGTGGAGAGGAGCTCTGGGAGACGGGGGTGGAGGGGGTCGGTGGAGGGTGGGGGCATGACGGAGTGTGAGTAGGTGGTGGGGGGGGGGGGGGGGGGGGGGGTTGTGCACAGGCGATGCAGTTGTTCAGGCTGACATTCCTGCCTCTCTGCTCACCCCAGAAGGACTGTCTTCTGTTTTTTTTTTTTTTATATATTCCATCCAGCCACCACTGAGCCGACAGAAAAGATGTACCCGCGGGTTGCTTTTGAGCTTTGGGCTCGGTCTAGGCTGTGATGACAAGAGTTTCCACACGCGGACAGTCATGCTAAGCAGTTCTGAAGCACTTCTGTCACCGCTGCTTTCAGAAAGACTTAAGGAGAGTTAAAGATTGAAAAAAACAAAATCAAGAACTTCAATAGACAAAATGCTAAAACCATTGTTGAGTCTGAACAACTTAAGGAGAGAACACACAGCAACAGTAGCTCTACGAGCAGGGTGGAGAGATAGAGATAGAGATAGAGATAGATAGAGCAAAGAAAGAGAGCAAGAGCAGAGAGAGGAAGAGAGAGAAAGACAAGACATAGAAAAGAACAACAGAGAGAGAGAAAGACAGGAGGTGAAAAAGAACAAGAGAGAGAAACAGAGAGAGAGAAAGCAGTGACAAACGGCGTCTTCCTTCCTGCTTGCATGCAGCCTCATGCAGCCGGCGTTATTAGCAGGATATTGATTTGTGATGTCTTTGGGGGAGGGTGCTGTAATTGTACACTAGACGCTCCTCTCTCTCTCTCTCTCTCTCTCTCTCTCTCTCTCTCTCTCTATCTCTCTCTCTCTCTCTCTGGCACTCAGTGTTAATGCGGGGCTACTCAACTCCCCATGACCCGAAAGGGAGGAGAAATATGGCAGGACCTCCGGAGTGACGGGGGGTTGGAAGGGAGAGAGAGAGAGAGAGAGAGAGAGAGAGGGAGAGAGAGAGGAGTAGAGAGAGAAAGTGAAAAAAAGAGGCGAGAGGAAGAGCAACAACGAAAGAAAGAAAGAGAAAGAGAAAAAAAGAATAGAGCAACTCAAAAGGGCTTTTGCGAGAGCCCTGCACGGAACGGGAAAGCGAACAATAGAAAATCGTGTGTGTGTGTGTGTGTGTGTGTGTGTGTGTGCGTGCGTGTGTGTGTGCGCGCGCGCTCAGGAGCAGGAGCGGCCGAGGCGGCATGGGCCCAACAAAGAGGAGCGAATAGGAACAGCGGCCCGCCAAATAAAGGAGGACGCAGCCAAGGCTGCTGAGCAGAGGCGAGCTGCACTGTACTGGGCTCTGTCTGCTTTTCTCTCTCTGCTGGTGCGGGGAGGGGGGTGGGGGGCTGCTGATTACCAGGCCAGCCAGAGGAAAGAGGGGGATTGTGTAAACCAGAGAGAGAGAGAGAGAGAGAGAGAGAGAGAGAGAGAGAAAAGTGGCAAGACACAGAAAGAGGAAAACAGAGAGTGAGAGGCAGAGTGGGAGAGCGGAAAGGCGAGAGAGGTGGAGAGAGAGAGAGAGAGAGCTGGAGGAGAGTAACAAAGGAACGAGAAAGAAGGCTGAAAGTAACAGATAGAGAGACAAGAGAGTGTGAAAGAATAGAAAGAAGAAAAAAGAGAGTGGAGATAGAAAGAAGGAAAGAGAAAGAGAGAGGGAGAGAGCGAGAAAACCACAGCACCCCCCCCCCCCCCCCATGCCTTGCACATGCCTGAGTAGCAGTCTGATGTGTCATCTGCGGCGGCGCGGGCCCTCTCATCTCCTCTGACAGCCGAGCCACATCTCCAGGCTCCCGCACTCCTCCGCGCCGTCGCTCCTCCACTCCGCCACTCCTGTGCTTCTCCTCCGCTTCTCCCTCGCTCCGCGCGCCATCATGTACGCAGGTACACGCTGTCGGACACAGCGCTCTGGGCTCAGCTGAGGGGGGGAAAGAAAATCAATGGGTGGAGTTTCAAAAGAGAGAGAGAGAGAGAGAGAGAGATAGAGAATGATTGGGGGTGAGGGGAGAGAGAGAGAGAGAGAGAGAGAGAGATATTTGTCTCCGAGCTAAGAGGAAGACTTGACCTCTGATGTTGTCTGTTTGTTTGTTTGTGTCTGCAGATGACATTTTAGGCAAGAGGAGAGCATATTCACCCAACAGCAGCAGCGAGTGCGCTTCCGAGAGCAAGAAGTCCCGAAGTGTGTCTCCTAAAGGTAGGAGGGCTCCCTCTCTCTCTCTTTCTCTCTCTCTCTTGTCCTCTCTCTTGCTCTCTCTTTCTTCTACCAGCTCTCTTTCTCTCTCGCCCCCTCTATCTCTATTTGGCATTTCTGTCTCTCACTCCATATATTTCTCCCGTTTGCTTGTTTGTGTCCTGGCAAAGCAAGAACTGTGTTTGTGTGTGTGTGTGTGTGTGTGTGTGTGTGTGTTTGTGTGTGTGTGTGTGTGTGATTAAGAATGATAATGTGATGCAATCAGAGCTGTTTAACCTCAGGGTGTAAGATTGAGTAGGTGATGGAAGGAGTGGGTGTTGCTGGAGTTAGATAGAGGGGTGCAGGAGGACAGGAGAGATGCCAAAAGAGGAGTAGGGAAGGAGGGATGAAGAGAAAAGAGGTGGAGAGAAAAAGGAAGGAGGGAGGAGCAGTGTAAAGAAAAGGGAAGGGTAGAGGGGTTGAGTGACAGGCCACAAAACAGACACACACACACACACACACATACACACACACACAAACCTACTCACTCATATACACACACACACACAACAATATGCTCCCACACGTAAGCACATAGAAACACACAAACAAGCTTGACGTGGCCCCACACATTCTCTCACACACACACACACACACACACACACACACACACACACACACACACACACATACATGCACCCTCACACAAACGCACACACACACACACACACACGCACACACACACGCACACACACACACACACACACACACACACACACACAGAGGCATTATCTTGTCAGAGTGAACGCAGCGTTGCACTGGCACGCACTCGACAAGCTCAAATGCAAAACAAAATAAAACAAAGCGCACGCATGCACACCAACTCTTTCTCTCTCTCTCCCTCCCTCTTTCTTTCGAACACACATGTACACTCACACCCGCAGGCTTCATGGAGTGGGGGCGGTTGAGGGGGTAGTGAGGAAGGCGAGCTGGGGGAAAGCCATGGGGGGAAGGGGGGGTTGATGCGGGGTGATGGGGGGGTTGCGAGCGGAGAGGAGCGGGGGCTGCTTCCAAGGGAGGAAGTCATTAAAACGGAGGCGGAGAGACGGGGGCTGCTGTCATGTTGGCGCTTCTCCTTCAACGCCGAAGCGGAGATGCCACCCCAGGGAGGAGATGCTGTGTGTGTGTGTATGTGTGTGTGTGTTGCTTATGTAGAGAATGTGTGTGTGTGTGTGTGTGTATGTATGTGTGCATGCGTGTGTGGTATGTGTGTGAGTGTGTGTGTGTGTGAGTGACTCTGTGGAGAGAAGGGCTCCATGAGAAAACAGCATGACTATGAAGTAGTGGCCTTTATAGTGTGAAACCAGAGAAAATCACAAGATGTCCCTCCTCTCTCCTTTACACAAGCTGCTTTCAGACACGGCCTCCGCAGTATATGCGGAGCTTTGTCAAACGGAGGTCCGACCCTTCGGATTGCTAACGGATGATGCTAACATGCTGACATTATGCGGTCATATGTGTGAACGATGTACTGTACATTAACAGAATCTCTGTGTGGTTGAACAGGTTGAGTGGTTGAACACGCACATGAGCAGAATCTCTGCATGTTCTTCGCTTCGTTCAGACACGAGCTCATTTACATAATGTCCGTCAGAAATACTACGTGGGGAGTAGTGTAACAGCCGGCTAAGTTCGGAATTCCAAATGGCCGGTTATGTTGTTCAGATACACGGCCCAGCCAATTGACATCTGCAGAACATGCGGACTTACACGTAGGTCTGAAAGCATCTACAGTGCTGTGGAATTTGTGTTGCGAATAAGAGATGTTAAGGGCAGTGTAACAGTGAATGTGCGAGTGCTGCAAAAAACATCTTTTCACTGTTTAGCCTTGTGCTGTCACTACTGCTAATACCTGAGGATAGAGAGAGAGGGAGAGAGAGGGAGGGAGAGGGAGGGATAGGCAGAGGGAGAGAGAAAGTCACTGTCCTCCTACGCTCCTACTGCTGTTTGCTTCCCCTTCCATCATTTCCCTCCTCTCACCCCTCTGTCTTTGCTCCCTTCTTTTTCACTCACCCCCTAGCTGTCTCTCTCTCCCTCACTTCCTGTCCTGTCTCCACCTCTCTCTCTCTCTCTCTTGCTCTTTCTTTCACTGCACTCCCTCACACCCTCTGCCTATCTGTCTGTCCCACTCCTCTCTCTCTCTCTCTCTCTCCTTATCTCTACCTCCTTCCGTGTATGTGTGTGTTGTGGTGTGTGTGTGTGTGTGTGTCTGTGTGTGTGTGTGTTGTGGTGTGTGTGTGTGTTGTGGTGTGTGTGTGTGTGTGTGTGTGTGTGTGTGTGTGTGTGTGTGTGTGTGTGTGTGTGTCAGGGGGGTCTGGGGGAGAGGTTTCTTGTTGATGCATTATACAGCAGGCTGTGGTGAGAGGGGCTCCCTGCTCCCACTCAGGAGGGGCACAAATCACATGCATGCGCGCACACGCTGACAGCCCCGCACACTAGTGGGACCAAGGTGCACACACACACACACACACACACACACACACACACACACACACACACACACACGCACACACACACTCACACTCACACTCACACACTCACACACACACACATACACATCCACTCTCTGCACACTGCGATAAATGCACACCGACCCTCTTGTGTGTAAACACACATACACACACACATTTGCTCATGCATACACACACAATCACCACAATCACCCATGCTGCCTGATTTTCCGCCCACTGCAGGGATTAGGTCAGCTGTTTAACTGCCCTCCTGACGCCCTCACACACACACACACACACACACACACGTAGACACACACTGACACACTGTCACCCAAACACACACACACACACATACAACACAAGAGTAAGAGAGAGGGAGCTACCGAGAGAGAGAGAGAGAGAGAGCGAACAATAGATAGAGAGAGATGTTGAAATATGCATATCCCACCGTTTTCTTAAACATGTGTGTTGGTGAGCGTGCTGTCAGTGTGAGGTCCTGTGGAGGGAGAGGCGAGAGGCGGTCAGGGAGCCGTTGAGCAGGGACAACAGAGCCAGCTGGGTCAGCTGGGACCGGGACGACGTCTGGCCACTAATTGGTGCTGGACTGCGGGGGGAGGGACAGACGCTCCGACGCCTCTCTGGAGACCCCACACCTACAGACATGGTAGGAGAGAGGGGGAGAAAGAGACAGAGAGAGAGAGAGACAGAGAGGAAGTGGGTGAGAGAGAGAGAGGAAGGGAGGGGAATAAGGAAGGGAAAGAGGATAAAAAGAAAGAAAGACAAATATTTGTGTGTGTGTGTTTTTTTTATGTTTTAATCTTATGTTGAGTCATGCCATTAACGGTAATTCATCAAATACTCTGCCATATAGTAATCTGTCAGATTAGCGTTCCTAAAATTTTAAGTGAAGTTGAGTTGCCAGTTTGGGCTACAATACAAAGTTTCGACTTCAAACACTGAATTGAGCTCATACACCCACAGAACAATACGACACCCCATCAAAACTGTGTCATGTTGGGCCAGCGGTGAGGCAGAGGGCTTTGGGTGTTTGGTTGCAGACTCAGCGACTTCTATGAAATGGCCGCCCCTGTTATGTGGTTAGGTGTGGCTGACGCACACAGACCTTATGTGTTCACCTCATACGTAGGTTAGGTCCCCTGCGCAGCACTTTTTTCAGCAGGCAGTGCGCCGGTCACCTGGGGAGGGATTAGGTCAGCTTTAAAGTGCTGCTGATCTAATGTCTTGGGCCTGGTGATCCGCCTTCCCACCCAAACAAGGCGGGCGCTGAGAGGGGAGTCCAGCAGCTGCCCCTGTTTAAGAACCTTACCCCCACCTCCCTCCTAATACATGCGTGCACACATACACACACATACACACACACACACACACACACACACACACACACACACACACACACACACACACACACACACACACACAACGTTTGTGAGTACACACAAACTATATATATAAATACAAATGCTTGCTCATGTATAAAACTAAATATAATGGAGATTTAACAAAATGTGTCCTTAAAAAATATAGGATGGGTATACTACCTGTATATGCACACGTGTTTGTATAGACACTCACAATGTACACAAACCAGATGTATAGACACCAATAGACACACACACACACACACACACACACACACACACACACACACACCTGATGGCGGAGCAGACTCGTGCGCATCAGGCTTTACCTTTAATGACTAAAGCAGACAGAAAAGCTGCAATGAGCCGGTCTTAGCGCAGGCTGAGTGTGGAGCGAGCTCGAGATACAAACAGATTTGGGGCTGGCAAATCCGCCCGCTGATTTTTTTTCTCTCTCTCTGTGGCAGAGCCACCGCCCCCCACCGAGACCACAGACTGAGTGAAGCAGACGCACACACATTAAGACACAGCGAGTGCACACACACACACACTACACACACTACAAATACACACACACACAGGCACTACGCACTCACACACACACTCACACACAAACACACACACACACACACACACACAGATAACTGCACACTATGCAGGCAGGTGCAAACATACTGTACTCATGCATATGAACACGCAAATGTATTCATGCACATGTATGCACAGTCATGTATGCTATCATGGATACACGCGTGCAGACACTCACAAGCATTTACAGACCAACTCACAATTAGTGGCAAGGACACACTAACACATACAGCCGTCAAAATACAGACAGTGACAGAAGCCGTATGCAGGCTTACACCCTATGTGCTTTTCACAGCCAAATACTGGTGTAATCAGTGGTGGAGAGCACACACACACACACACACACACACACACACACTCACACTCACACACACACACACACACACACACACTCCACCGCAGACATGTCAAGTCTTTGAGCGCACCAAAAGAGTTGTCTGTGCCCTTCTGCGCTTATAGGTAAACTCTCATAGTCACATACTGAAATACTCTGGAAAACAGCCAAATAAACAAAACCGCCAAGATGAGGCAGGCACACACACACACACACACACACACACACACACACACACACACACACACACACACACTTAGACAAACAGCCAAGTGCAAACACACTCGCACATTTAGGCACTGAGCCATGGAAGTACACACGGATGGAAGCGCCCAAATACACACATGCACACATACACACCCATGTACACACACACACACACACACACACCTGAAGGCCCCTGGGTGGATTAGCAGGCGCTTGGCGGAGGAGACAGAGACGGCGCTGCTTTCCTCCCGCCACCCCTCCTTCTTCCTCTCCTCTACTCTATCCCTCCCTCCCTCCCTCTCTCTCCCTCTATCCCTTTATCCCTCCCCCCTCTCCCCCTTCTCCCTCCCTCCCTCCCTCGCTCCGTTCTCCCCGCGCCACTGCTGCTCGCCAGCCCGGGGCCAGGCTCAGGTTTCAATGAGGAGGGTAAAAATACCCCCCTCCTCCTCCTCCTTTCCTCCTCCTCCTCTCCTCCTCCTCCTCTCCTCTGCTCTGCTCTGGAGCGGTGGCTGGGGTTACTGCTGCCGCCACTCGCAGCCCTGCCCCAGACCACAGCTCAGCACGGCAGCACTGGAGAGACGCAGCCACAGACGACGCACACACACACACACACACACACACACACACACACGCACACAGTCACTTATGCTAACTATTCAGACACACACTCACTAACGCAAACTATTTAGACACACATACACACACATACACGCACACACACACACACACACACACACACACACACACACACACACACACACACACACACACACTCACAGTCACTTATGCTAACTATTCAGACACACACACACTCACTCATGCAAACTATTCAGACACACACACACACACAAACACACACACACACACACACACATACCAAGTACTCTCTCTTTCTCACACACACACACACATAGACACAGGGGCATACATAGTCATGTAGATAACAACAACACATTACATTTATACTGCGCTTTTCACAATAGTCAAAGCGCTTCACAGTGACGGGGGAACCTCACTGTGCCAACCAGATCCAACTATTCACTTGCTAGCTAATAACTCTCTCTCTCTCTCACACACACACACACACACACACACACACTCAGACACAACACACTCACACACACACATCCCTCAGAACCTCAGAGCAGTTTGGTGGTGATGGGAAAGGGTTTGGTTGATAGATAACCGTGTGTGTGTGTGTGTGTGTGTGTGTGTTCGCGTGCTCTCCTAGTCCCCAGCCCCACAGCTGAGTGGTGTTTAAGTGCGTTAGCGCCGTCGCTCAGCCCAGGCAGTTTTACTGCAGTGGTGCCGGCTGCACAGAGTTTTATGTTCACCCTCTGATATGTTTATACAGCAGCAGCCATGGCACAGATGAGTTAAGTCCCCCCCCCCCCCCCCCCTCGCCCCACACTTCTCTCTTTCACCCACCACCCCCATACATCCCTTCATCACTCTCCTCTCTTACCCACTGCCTCTTTTTCTTTATGCCCCCCCCCCCCCCCATTGCAATTCTCTCTCTAACTTCACCCCACCCCCCCCCTTACCTCCACAGAGAACTCACACACCCCTGTGTTGGAGCCGGGAAGTCACATGACCCCCGAGGAGCACTACCGGCGGATGATGTCAGCGCTCAACGAGCACGGCTCTTATGAGGAGCAGCAGCAACGCCTCTACCAGCTGGCCAACAACATGGGCGTCCCCAGCCACGGAGGTTAGTTTGCGTGTGTGTGTGTGTGTGTGTGTGTGTGTGTGTGTGTGTGAGAGAGAGAGGCTGATAGTGTGTTTTGGAGAGATATAAAGGTGTTACATTGGTGTGAGAAGTTAAAAAAATGGTGTTGCTGTGTGTGTGATCTTGAGAGATAGAGCAAGACAGATTACATGTCTCTTTAGCGTGAGTATGAATGTGTTTGGGCGGGAGGAATTAGTGACAGAAAGAATGAGAGACAGAGAGAGAGATTGTGTGTGTGTGTGCGCGCGTGTGTGCACGTTTGTTTGTATGAACTCTTCCCTGGTTACACACACACACACACACACACACACACACACACACACACAAAAGCACACACACACACACACACACACACACACACACAAGACTACAATCCCATGCCACAGCTGGCTGGCTCAAAGGCCTGGGGTCATTACCTCATCTCCCATGTGTGACGTGATGTTATTCTACGTGGTTGTGCAAGTCAGTATGGAACACTGGCCCGTGCTTATGGTTTAGTGGGAGTGTGGTGTCAGATCTGACCGCTCCAGTGACGACACCAAAACTAGCTAGTGGCGCTTGCGGCACCCAAAACCCATTTCAGTCCCACACGTGGTCATCTGTATGCGATCAGACAAAGCAGATGCGCAAACCACTCACAGCACAGTAACAACAGACAAACAGAAGATCTGCAAACACCAACAGGCACACACAAGAGCACAAACAACTCAGTCATCTCAATGGCAAACTTTCAATATCAAGTGGGTATACACACAAAACATCTGAACGAATGGATTACCAAGTCCGTTCCGCCTTATTCAGGCATATTTTAGCTAAATTCCAGGCGCGCTCCGCACGGCAGAGACTGCTGACATTTCTATTTCCAGAGCCGGCCCACCCGATGTCAGAATGTCAGTCTGTGAGATTTCTGACTGCTGCTCTACACCATTGTAAATAACGCTAGCGCTGGGGAGCTGAGGTTTGTTGGATATCGATTCGGGCACTCTGATTGGCTGCCAGCCAGTCCTCTAAATTACCAATACCATGGAAACGACAAGTACGCCCCCCCCCCCCCCCATACCCCACCCCACAGCCACCCTTCCTTTAGCGTTTGATTTTTTCCCCCCGTTTGCTCCGGCCTCAAATTTATAGCCGCCTGTGATATACAGGTTTGGCAGACGAGGGAGAATTCAAATGATGTGTAGATAAAAAATTAATCCTGCGCGCCTCCCTTTCAATCCCCCCCTTCCAGCATTCCTCTCCGTGCTCTCCTCTCCTCCCCTCTCCTCCTCTCATCCCTCTTTTCAGTTTTGTCTGTGGATTATTTCTTAAATAGGCCTCTAAACCGGGCAGGGCGCTGGCTGTGGAACACCCCCCCCCCCCCCCCCCCCCCCCCCCTTCTCTTTTTAGAAGAATGGAACATTAATTGCCACTAGCTTTTACGGCACTTTCACAGTGGCATAAATTTAATGAAACTTCACATCCACGTGGGTCCGGGTGCGCGCCGCCTTTTTATTTTTATTTGATCAGCAATGATTTTTAATTGCCGCCCGCAAATCGGAGGGGTGAGTGCTGTTACTGCTTTAATTGCTCCTCCCTCCCTCACTCCCTCCCTCTTTTCCTCTATCCCTCTTTCCCTCTCTCTCCCTCTCTTGTCGTTCGTGCATCTGAGAGGCATTAGTGCCAGTGTGGTTGGGGCGTGCCGGTGGGGGTTTATGGGGGTTTATGGGGGTACAGGGGTTCTGCCGGCTCCCGGAGCCCCTGGACGGCATGCCTGCGGTGGGGAGTGTGAGGAGTGCTGCCTCTGCCTCTGCTGCTGCTGCTGCTGCTGCTGCATTGCAGACAGGCACAGGGGGGAGCCGGGGGTGCAGCCACAACCCTGCACTCACTATGTGTTCAAAGACACACCAGCAATCTACCTCCCACTGACTCTCAACATATCCTCATTTACTCCATCCCTCTCTCTCTCTCTTTCTCTCTTTCTTTCTTCCTCTCTGTGTGTGTCTCTCAGCATCACCTCAGCAGCAAGCGTGCTGCTCCACATCCTCCTGCTTGTGTTCACACACTGGGTGTGATTCACATTCAGAGTGAGAGGAGAGAGGTGTCAGAAAGGACTTGTGGTTTTCTTTTTGAAAACAGGAGAATGAAAAAAAAAACTATGAACACATCCAACTTTTTGCTGTTTGAAACATGCAAGCCTGCATCCAATTTTTTTAAAGAAAGTATGTTCAGATGATGGGTCTGTGTTGGTGTGTGTGTGTGTGTGTGTGTGTGTGTGTGTGTGTGTGTGTGTGTGTGTGTGTGTGTGTGAGTGTGTGTGTGTGTGAGTGTGTTGGCTTGTCTAAGCACGTTCAGTTTATAAGCAAACGATAAGGCCTTGGCAGTCAGACGCTGCCAACTCACTCAGCTGCCAAGTCTTTGATGGGAGTGATATTCAGGGTTCTTCCCCAAACACCTCACAGTTGATCGGCTCAATCAGCTAACTGCCTTAGCTGACTTGTTGATGTTTTTTTTCACTCTCTTGTCTTTTCTTCACCTTGTATTCTCACAGGATCTCCCTCACCTTGGAACTGTCTCGTGTGTTTTTTCTCTCGAAGTAATAAGCTGCGTCGGCTTCGTAGGTTCACAGTTCCAAGCTGGCGTGTGAAGCTCTGGCGCATCCAGACACACTTTGACAGTCTGCTGTCCTGTCCCAGAGCTGTTGTCCTCCACTCCGCTCCACCCGTCTGTCTGTCCTTCTGTGCGTGTGGGTGTGTGTGTGTGTGTCTGTAGACTCGCTGCACCAGCCCCGTCCCAGGATGGGGTAATTTATGACCTTGTTTGTTTTCTCGGCCGTTCCTTAACTTTTTGTTTTTCTGCTTTTGGACTAAGTTTTCGGGAAAACCACTTTGGCACTGGGGAGACTTGATCTCCAGCTGTGTGGCTTTTCCCTTTCTCTCTCTTTCTTTCTCTCGCTCTCTCTCTCTCTCTCTCTCTCTCTCTCTCTCTCTCTCTCTCTCTCTCTCTCTCTCTCCATCCTGAACCTCCCCCTAGTTCTTCCAACTCTGTCACAAAAACTCTTCTTTCCAGGCCATAATTCTTTTCATCTCTCCCTCTCCCTTCACCAACAGACTTTCACTTTCTCTCCCTCCGGTACCCTCAATTCTTTTCTGAATTCCTCTCCTTGTCTCGCCCTGTTCTTCTATCACTAACTCTCATCCCTTGCTAGTGCCATCTCTCTCTCTCTCTCTCTCTCTCTCCCTCCGTCTCTGTGTTTCTCTTTCTCTCGTCTGTTGACTGTTTGGATGCAGGGATTGTGCCTGGCCCTCGGGAGCTTCGTGGTCCCACAACGGCCCCTTGACATTGACAAGATGCTTCAGTGGGCCTCTCTGACCCCCCATCCTCGCCACTTCCCCGACCCACAGACCTCTCTAAGCACAGGGATGCTTTTATATTCTTTCTTTTTTTCTGGCCTCCCCCTCCCTGCCTTTCTCTCCCTCCCTCCCTCCCTCTCTCTCTCTCTCTCTCTCTCTCTCTCTCTCTCTCTCTCTCTCTCTCTCTCTCTCTTGCTTTTTTTTCTAGCCTCCCTTTTGCGTGAGTCCCTGCAGAGCATCCTTTCATGTGTTTGAAGTGGAGGCCCAGAAATGAAAGCCTGTGAAGAAGTGTGTGTGTGTGTGTGTGTGTGTGTGTATATGTATGTGTGTGTATGTGTGTTATTGTGTGTGTGTGTGTATGTGTGTATGTGTGTTATTGTGTGTGTGTGTGTATGTGTGTATGTGTGTTATTGTGTGTATGTGTGTTATTGTGTGTGTGTGTATGTGTGTTATTGTGTGTGTGTGTATGTGTGTTATTGTGTGTGTGTGTGTATCTGGTGGGGGGTAAAGGGGGGCTGAAAGGTGTTGTGGGCCTCACTCCTCAGCTGTAAGGTGGCCAGGCAGGAGACCCCCCCCCCCCCACCTCACTTCCTCCCTCCCAGTCCCCCCCCCCCCACACACACACACACCCTCTCCCCCTCTCCTCTGTTTTCTCTCCACCTAATACTGCTGTGATGAAAAGACGCACAGAGAAACGTGAGGCGAGGAGGACTCCAGCAACAACAACAACAACAAAAAAAAGAAAAGTGAAAAAGAAAAACAAATCCCCATCACCCTCCATCTCCTTTTGTCTTTAACACTCCTTAATGGAGGCTGTGGGAAGGGGTGGAGGTATAGCCGGTGACAGGGCTTGCTCAGGAAGCCTGATAAACAGACGCTGCCTGACCGAGGCGCGGTGTACCTGATGTGCGTGTAAAATTGATAAATCCATAAGCCCAGCCTGGGTGCTGTCTTGAGTGGGGACACCGTGTGCCGCTCGCTGGTAAGCGGAGTTCTAATGGGGAGGCTTCAGCGGGCACAGAGTAGGAAGAGGAAGAGAGACCACATGGGTGCCACATGGGAGAAGAGGAAGAGAGACCACATGGGTGCCACATGGGAGAAGGCGAGTAGGGTGTGTCTTTAGACGCGCTCAGTGGCTGCACCGTCCATGACACTTTTGGAGAGAGACAGAGGGAAAGATGGAGAGAGAGAGAGAGAGAGAGACAGAAGGAAAGACACAGAGAGAGAGACTGACAGAGGGAAAGACAGAGAGAGAAAGAGAGGGAGAGGCAGAAAATATACAGCAAGAAGGAAGAGAAAGAGACAGAAACAGCCACCTCAGTATCTTAGGCGGATAAAGCCAAGCAGGCGCAGAGAGAGGAGAGACATAAATGCTAGAGGGGGTAAGGGGTGAGAGAGAGAGAGAGTGGGGGAAGAGTGAGAGAGAGAGAGAGAGAGAGGGAGGGGAGGGAGACAGAGAGAGAGGAGAGCTGGGTTAAAAGTGCTTTTTACAGAGAGGCTGGGCCGTACAGAAGCTGGGCCGGCCTGATGAACTCTTTTGCTTGACTGGCTTCTCTGAAGCTTGTTGAGAGCAGCAAGATGAAGGGGGCGAGTTCTCCTTCTCTTTCGTCTTTTCTTCCCCATCCTCCACCCTCTCCCTCCTTCCCTCTCTCTCTCTCTCTCCATCTCTCTCTCTCTGGGCATACTAAAGTATGGATGGCTGGTTCTCTGGGGCACGGCTCGAAGAAGTGACCCCTCTGCTCTGGCAGGATGAAAGGGAAATAATGTACAGCTCTCCCTCAGCCAGGGCTGCATGGCCTGCAATACAGGTACTACAGTAGCCTTGAGTGTGCCTTTCCACCAGCAGCTCCTAGAGAGATGGAGAGAGAGAGAGTGAGTGATTGAAAGAGAGAGAGGATGGAGGGGGAGAGTGTAAAAGAGAGAGGCAGAGAGAGGGAAAGAGAGACAGGCAGAGAAGGGGAGCAAAGCCCCCGTGTGCATTTTTCATCACTGTTGTTAAGTAATAATGAGAGATTTGGGTGGGAGGCTCAGACGGATGAGTTCAGGAGTGGAGGTGTCGTCAGCTGGAGCCGGGCCGACCCGTGCATTTCATATGGGCTGTCTGGGTAAACAACTAAACCCAGTAGAAGTGAAGCGTGTCTGTGTGTGAGTGTGTTTGGCTTTTTAAGATGCCTCATTTTCACTCACTTCCTGTCTCTGTCTCTCTCTCTCTTCCTTGCTTCTCTCTCTGACTTTTCTATCCCTCTCTCCTGCCAACTGCCTCTGTCTCATTCCCTTCCTCCCTCCCTCCTCTGGCTCTCTCTCATTCCATCTCTACCACTCCCTGCATTTCAACCTCTCCTCCGTCTCTCTGCTCTCCTCTCTCTCTCTCTGCTCTCTCTCTCTCTCTCTCTCTCTCTCTCTCTCTCTCCGGTGTGTGCGGGGCTTGTCTGCCATCTCCCGCTCCCCCTGTGGTCAGTGTGATAAACAGATCGATAGAGCAGGCCGCTCTGCATTAATATCAGCCGCGCCGCCTCCGACCCCCATCACTCAGACACACACGCTGGCCTCGGAAATGGCCGCCAGCCCCCGGGGGAACTGTCTAATTAAAAAGAAGGTGGAGGAGTAGGGGCGGAGGCTGGGGGCAGGGGTGTGCAGGGAGAGACGGAGAGAGAGAGTGAGATTGCAGGGTGGAGCGTGTGTGTGTGTGTGTGTGTGTGTGTGTTGGTGGTGATGATGGCAGTAGGTGGGTGGGTGGATAGGGGGGTGGTGTGTGTACACAGGATGCAATTCCAATTTTAACACCCGTTCATTAGGGGCAGGGCTTCCTCTGGTGACCCACTGGATGGATGATGATGGAGCGCCAGGGGAGGACCAGGGCCAGCGTGGGGTGGAGGTGGGGTGGAGTGGGGACGTTCAGCCTTTTTCACTGGCTGATCTCTGGTGCAGCTCCACTGGATTTCATCTACAAAAAATGATGTGTGCGTCAAATGTGTCTGTGTAGTTTTAAGTTGTTATTTTACTGTATGTGTGTGTGTGTGTGTGTGTGTGTGCGCGTGCGTGCGCGCATGTGTCTGTGTGTGTGTTTGTGTGTATGTGCATACATATCACATATCTCTTGCATACCGTAAGTGGACCCTCAGTCAAGTCAGGAGAGGGTCCCCCAGTTATTTTCTACACAAAGTACGGGGCAAACTTCAGTGAGGTTGAAATGGGCTGGATTAGAAAGTCCTTAAGTAAAAGCCTGTACTAACCTGCAGAGCTACCCTCACAGCTGGCTGCCAACTCCACAGGGTAGGATTTACAAACCAAACCCTGAATAAGACTGAAACATGCCCAGCTCACATGACTGTGGCACTATTTAAAGACTCAAACAACTACAGGGAAGTGAACTGCAGTTTGGGTAAAACATACAAACATATAAGAATAAAGGACTAGACTTGATTGAATTCACGATGACCTTTGAACTCACAATCTATTCAAGGCCTGAAGGTTGAGAGCAGTGCATGCAAACAGTTTATGGCTACAATGGTTTAGTTTGAAGTGAACAGTTATTGTGGAGTTTTTCATTGCATACATCTCTTCCAGTTCCAAGTAAAACAGAGCAGTGTATTAATTATTCCATTAAGTTTAATGCAGTGCATACTTATTATGCTATTGGGATGAACGGAAGGAAACAGCATTGCATTGCTCTCCCTGTAGCACACTGGAGCCTATATGTGTGATACAGTAGATTAAGAACACTAGTCTGTTCTAATCTCTGGGATAGATTAAGAGCCCCTGGTCCTGTGTGTGTCCTTGCAGAGCTGCTGCGGGTGCGTCAGGAGGCCATGGCCGCCGTGAGGAACCCCGGGGCGATGGAGGCCCACCTGCCCTCCGCCGGCAGCTCCTCCAGCCAGCGCCGCAAGCAGGGTCTGCCCCAGCACCGCGACGCCCACTTCAGTGAGAGGTACACACACACACACACACACACACACACACACACACTCATTTACTGCACATATGTACACACACACACAAATGCACACACAGATACACACTCATTTACTGCACATATGTACACACACACACACACACACACACACGCACACACATGCACACACATGCACACACAAACACAAGTGTGTATTTTGGTTTTCTACTGTTTTTTTCCCACTTACATATGCGAAAGACAGAGATGAACACATCAAAAAACCACATCAGGTTTTTGTCATAAACCACTCACAAATTAATATGGCCTCACACAGCAATCTAAAACTGCTAGAAGAATCTCACACACGCATGTTAACCATCTCTCTCTCTCTCTCTCTCTCTCTCTCTCTGACACATACACACACACACACACAGAGCGAGTCGTAAAGTAAAGGTTGAATGCCTTGGCCGTAGTTTGGGCAGTTGAGGCCAGCTGTGGAGGGGGGGTTTCCTGGTCTGGCCCCGAGATGTGAAAATGACTCAAAACCACACATATGGTTGCGCTTTCATGACTTTTCCAAATTCTGTGTTTGTGTGTGTGTAAATGTGTGTGTATGGGCTTGTGTGTGTGTGTGTGAGAGAGTATGTATGTGTGTGTGTGCATTTGTGTGTGTGCTAATCCATGTGCGTATGTGAAGGAGGGAAACGTCAGATGCAAAAACAACATGTGAGGCGAGCGTCACTCTCCTGCCTGTCAACGAACTGCATGCGGTCAGGGGGAGACGGTCAGCACACTCACCACGCCGGCACACTGCCACGCCGTCCAAGGCCTCCCAGACGCACTTTACCGTCAGGGAGCACGGAGAGAGAGGAAGAGGCATTTCCATGCCCTGAGATAACATGAATATTTTACATTAATAATGAACCCTGCGTCCTATTCTAATGAATACTGCATGACTGGTGAAGTGGGTGACCGCACAACACCCCCCCCTCTTTTTTTAAAAAAAAGAGAAGAATTACGTGCTGAAAGAAAGGTAGAAAGAAAGACAGAGAGAAAGAGAGCGTGGCTAAGAGGGGGAAAAAAAGTGAAAAGCCAAGAAGGGAGAGGTGGAAGTTTGCTGCAATAGGAAAGAAAGACTGAAAAGAGAGGAGGAGAAAGAAAAAAAAAATCTGCTTAATAGGATCTGCCAGTTTGTGTTACTCCTCTGCATCACCGCTTTGATTTGATCTTGTCAGGAGGTATTTATGTGTGGATTCAGGGGCTGAGTGGGTCGTTACGGCGACAGAAACTTATCCTCCCCACCAGCTCACCCACCCAACCCCCTGCCCCCCCCCCCCCCCTCTACTCCCAAACCCAATACGCTCCCCCTCCCCCCTCCCTCTCTCCTTCCTGTCCTCCTTTCTCCTCCTCCTCTCTCCCCCTCACTGCGAGGCCCTGGTGCGCTCCCTCGCTCCCAAACAAAGCCGCGGCCAGCGGGCGTAGGCGCGTAATTGCTTGTCGATTATTTATGTGGCGCGGGAAGCCGGCGGATCGATAATGGGCCGGCGAGGCGAGGGGGTGGGAGGGGAGGGGAGGAAGCGGTGCAGGGCGGCCCAACGCGGGGGTGTCAATGTTAGTGCCCCCCCCAACAACCCCATCTCCAACCCCGCCAGCACCCTGTTGGGATCCCAGCGTGGAGCTGGCCACAGAGCCGCCTGTTCCGCCTGCTCTGCAGCAGCACAGAATAATTAGCCACACAGGACCGCTGTATGTTAACTAGGGCCGCACGCTTCCGAAGCCTGGGGGGTGGGGGGCAGGGCCCCCCCCCCCCCTTTATCTCTTCATCTCTCTCTTGCTCTTGCCCTTCCCCCTGCTCTCTCTCTCTCTTTCTCTCTCTCTCTTTCGCTCTCTCTCTCCTTCCCTCCTCTTATGTTTCTTTTGTATTGTTAACCCTTTCTTGGCACCACCAGCAATGGCTTGGTGGTCTAAAGGAGGCAAAGACACACACACACACACGGGGAGAGAGAAGCTCCACTTGTCCCATTCCCTCCCCCTGCTTTCAGCTGCTGAGGTGCCGCAGGGCAGAGGGGGCGCATGGGGGCCTCTGTCATTGACTGCGTTGTGACATTGTGGAAAGGACAGGGGACATCTAATGACAGGCCACCCCTGCCCTGTCCTCCACCCTTACCAGCGCCCATAAAGAGAGAGAGAGATAGAGAGAGAAAGAGAGAGAGAGAGAGGGAAAGGGAAAGAGAGAAGAGGTTGGCCAACTAAAAGGGGTTGAGCCGGAAGCCATTCCTCAAGCTCACCTTCCCATCGACGGTGCGTAATTGATTATCTGACGGCCATTAGCGCGTATTGTTAAAAACAAATCATTAGGGCCGGTCGATGGCGCTGCGAAAGAAAGCGCTGGACCCGGCCATCCGTCTGGGCTCCTTAAACGGCGCGGTGCACTGGGAGAAATCTGCAAGGCAAATGCTAATGTGTTTGGCGTGTGAGGCGAGGGGGTGGTGTGTGTCTTTGTGTGTGTGTGTGTGTGTGTGTGTGTGTGTGTGTGTGTGTGTGCGTGTGTGTGTGTGTGTGTGGAGGGGTGGGGGGGGCACGAGGCAAAGCGTTGGCGGGGACTGGCTGCAGAGCGAGGTAGCGGCCGTAGAGTGGAGGAGACAGCGGTCTGGGTGGTGGTGGTGGTGGTGAGGAGGAGAGGAGAGCAGAAGCTGAGAGGAGGAGGAGGAGGAGGAGGCGAGTGGGAGCTGGAGCCTCATGCATTTTAATGAGCTTCCCGTGCAAATGCGTTCCCGGCGAGCGAGGCGCCGCGGCCCTAATCCCCTCCGCGCGCTGCCTTCATTACGGCCCGCCGCGCCGTGCTGTGCTGTGCTGTGCTGTCAGCCCCGCTCCACACGCCTCCTCCTCCTCCTCCTCCTCCTCCTCCTCCTCCTCCTCCTCTCTGCTCCCCCCCAAGCCGACCAGGGCAGTTTGGCACGCTGGCCTCCCAGCCGACTGGCTGTTCGGCAGGCAGGCCAGAGAGGAAAAAAGCTTCGGGGGGAGAGGGAGGGAGGGAGGGAGACGTTGGAGGGAAGGCTGAGGGGGGCAGGGTAGAGGGGTGGGGGGATGGGGGGGGGGGGGGTGACGCTGCCGCCGCCGCCACTCTGACAGGTCGTCACACATGAGCGCACACCCTGGGGTTTACTGGCCTTACTGCCAGAGACCGAGCGGGGGGAGGGAGGGAGGGAGGGAGAGAGAGAGAGAGAGAGAGAGAGGGAAAGAGAGTGGGAGTGCGAGGGCGAGAGAGGAAAGAGGTAGAGAGAGAGGCAGAGAGAAAAAGGACAGAAATGAAGAGAGCATGGGGGAAGGGGAAAGCAGAGGAGTAAGAGAAAGAGAGAGAGAGAGAGAGACAGCAACAGTAGTGAGAGGCTTAGACGAAGAACGAAGTGAAAGAGATGGCGTGAGAGTGACAGGGAGAGAAAAGTGGGAAAGAACAGCATAGAGAATAGGAAATGGCAGGATCAGACAACTATAGACCAGAAGGATTGAGAGGGAATGCAATATTACCAGATATCAAGATAGAGACATATTAAACTCCAGCATTAGCAGTTAGTGTGTATGTTGGCAGGCTGTTGTTTACAGGATAAAAACTGCTTATAAAAGTAAATATCAGGGGATTTTCTGACACCTAGAGGCGCTCTATAGTCTCTCCTTAGTCATGGGCCAGAACTATAAAATAAGACACATTTATAGTTGAACGCGGACTTAAACAGCGCTGAATCAAGCCCTGAATCATTTCCCCCTTAACGATCTTGTGTGTGTGCTCTCTCTCTGAAAAGACTTTCAAAAAACTAATGAGCACAACAGCACAAGCACAGCCAGTGTGTGTGTGTTTGTTTGTGTGTGTGTGTGTGTGTGTGTGTGTGTGTGTGTGTGTGTGTGTGTGTTCGTTCACCAATGTGTGTATGTGTGTGTGTGAGTGTGCAAGAAACAGTCAGAGCACAGAAAAAGAGGGAGAATTAAAAAGAGTGAGGTGAAGGAGAACTAAGCCACAGCTCTGAAAACACTCCCCTCTCCCTCTCTCTCTCTCTCTCTCTGTCTCCCTCCCACTCCCTCCCTCTCTCTCTCTTCCCAGCTTGGTGCTGGAGCCTCCTGAATGAAACGGTTAATGCCTCTGCCTCATTCCCAAATTGCTTCCTATAAAACGCGAGGCACGTCTGCCGGGCACGTCTCCCCATGATTACGGCTAATTAGGATCGAGCGGACGCCTCGCGGCCTCAGTCATGTGGCTTTAATTGACCGTTATTCATCTGTGGGGCCGTCCGGGGCGGCCGAGCGCGCGGGCGAGCAGGCGCGGGGGCTTTGGCAGCCAGGCAGGCCCCGGCGGCCGGCGGCCCGGGCTAATTGCGAGGCCCGGGGGATTAGGGCCAGGTGATTACACACTTCACAGTGTAATTACATAAGCATCGCCGCCGCGCCGACTGCCGCTGCTGGACGAAGGTCACACACACACACACACACACACACACACACACACACACACACACACACACACACACACACACCATCTGTGTGCACACACACACACATATACACACACACACCCTCTGTGCAAACACACGCAGACACACACACACACCCACAAACACACATACACACACATACACACACACACACGCACACACACAAAGATTAATTGGGGCTGTCACAGGAGCGAGCGGGCGGAGCGACACTGGCGGAGAACGGTTACGCGATTAGCATTAACGTCTCGGTGGCCGGCACCCCGCGCCATCGATCGATGGATTTTTTTTCTTTTCCTTCCTGCACTGAGCCCCTCTTTCCCTCTGCCTCCCTCCTTCCCTCTCCCTCCCTCCCTCCCTCCCTCCCACTCTCTTCCTCCCCCTGCCGCCAGCCCTGCCGTGCCTCTGTCTCTCCACATCACCTCATTCTCTCCCTCCCTCCCTCGCTCTATCTCTCTCTCTCTCTCTTTCCTTGCTGTGTGCTATTTTCTGTTGTTCTTTTTCTTTCTCTTCCTCATTCCTATTTTTTAAATTTCTTTAGCCTCTTATAGATTTCTTTTGGTTCTCATTGATTTTTGTTCTCATAGATTTCCTTTTTCTTTTTTGGCAATGAAAGAAATAAAAAAAAAAAACATATGAAAAGCCCAGACAAGCGTTTGATGGCTTGAAAAGACCAGGATGTGAAAAGCCACAGCCGTATTTGTGTTTGTTTGTGTGTGTTTTCACCTTGTGTTTGGGTGTTTCACGCTTGTTTGTGCTGCAACTTCTCCTTACCCTGGAGCGGGGGAATTGCGGCTCAGTTAGAACAAAGTGGAGGGGCTGATCTCTGGCATCTATGCATGTGTGTGTGTGTGTGAGTGAGTTAGAGAGAAGAAGAGAGAGGTAGAGAAGGGAGAGGCACCTGTGGGCCTACATGTGTGTACAGTGTATAAGAGAGAGGAAAGTGGAGGAGAGAGACAGTGTACTGTATTTGTCAATCTGCAGAGTTTTAGTAAGCTGTGAGCAGAAAGTGAATGGGCTGAGGTGTTGCTGGCAGATGAGCATCGAGCGAAAGAAAAAAAAAGAAATAGAGAGAAGGGGTGTGGGTTTGAGGAGAAAAAAAAAATCTTCTGGATCTTCCATGCTCCACTGCCCCCTGCATTTCAACACCTCACTGCCACCAGTCGCTCTGCCGCCTGCTCCCTCACCCCAAACAACGAGCTGGAGAATACATCTTCATATTCCCTCCCTCTCTCTCTCTCTCTCTCTCTCCCTCCCACCCACTCCTCTCTATCCCTCTCTCCTCTAGCCCCTTTGTAAAGGTGGTTGCAGTGTGGAGCGGGAGAGCGAGGCCAATGCCCACGGCTATAGAGAGAACAAAAGGAAAAAAACATAATTGAGGCCCTTCTGAAAGAAAAAAGGCTTTGAGGCACGCCACCTTTTTTATTATTGGAGAGACTCGTAGAGAGCGGAAGGAGGGCGAAGAGAGGAGGTGTTGGGATAGAGGAGAGAGAGAAAGAGAGAGAGAGGGGGGGGGAGAGAGAGAAGGAGAAGGGGAGGGAAGGGTCTGCGCTAATTAGGAGGTCTTCCCGCCTGTAGCCCTGCCGCAGTAGCGGGGGCAGCCCCAGCTGTCCGACTATGACATGCTCTTATTGTGTATTCAGCCCTCATTATGTGTCAGGCAGCGGAGAGTAGGAGGGAGGGGAGAGAGATGCAGGGGGGGGGGGGCGGTTGGGGGGGGGGGCAGGGGCAGTGAGGGGAGGGGGGCTGTGTGGGGGTGGCAGAAGGCCCGGGGTACAAACATTGCCGCTGGCCGCAGCGTGACAAGACTGATGAGGGACCATTGCGGCGCGTATCCTCGGGAGGCGGCCGGTAAAAATAAACCCGGGGAGGGAGCGGACGTCACGATCACCCACAGCACATCACCGTCCAGAATTGAGACTGCAGTTGTTTGTGTGTTTGTGTGTGTGTGTGTGTGTGTGTGTGGGCTTGTGCTTGGGGTTGGATTTTATTCTCCGGGCTGCAACAGTAGTGTTCCAGTGGAGGAGGAATGGGACCCGTGTGCCTGGACTGTTGCAGCTACAGGGCTCTGTGACACCACTGGCCATCATACTGCCTGTCCCTCAGCCTGTAGACACACAGTGAGCAGGTCACAGCTCTGATTTGGTCTCCGTATACACACACACACACTCACACACACACACTGACATACACACACTCCCTCTCTGTCCTGAGTAATGTGGAGGACAAGAAAGAGGAGAAGTGAATGGAGTACTCATGGTTCTTGTTTGTTTTTGTTTGTTTGTTTGTTTGTTTGCGCCACACAGAGAGATGTCCCATCCTCCCCCGCTGCTGTCCCCTCAGAATGCCCCTCACATCGCCCTGGGCCCTCACCTTCGACCTCCATTCCTGGGGATGCCCTCTGCACTCTGCCAAGCGCCAGGTATGCCATGCCAAGAGTGCCGCTCATGCCAGCTGGCGAGTGCTGAAGAGTAACCACTGTGGTCAGAGAGAGCACGCACACCTAAACATAAAGCCCAGCCAGTAGATTTCAGAAAAAACAGGAACATTTCTGGGTGTTTATTATGTGTTAACTGTTCTGACCATTAATGCAGTTTGATATTTGTGTGTGTTCATTATTGAACGTTTTGCACAAATTGGTTCAAATGTTAAACATGGTAAACAGGTATAGCAGCAAACCTTAAAAAATGAGGTTCTTCCATACGTACATACATACATATATGTATGTTTACACCCCCACACATGCATGCACATTAGCAGGGTTGAGGATGAGGATAGAGGATGCAGTCCTCTGGGGCTAGAGTGATTTCTCCGAGGAGTGTGAAATATGCAATCTGGAATGCGTTTGGTTGCACATGACATTGACAGCGGGCCTGTTCCCCGGGTGCGTTTCCGCAGGCTATGGCTTCCTCCAGCCGGCCCAGGCCGAGATGTTCGCACGTCAGCAGGAGATGCTGCGCAAACAGAACCTGGCCAGGTAATTTCACCTTCACACACACACACACACACACACACACACACACACACACACACACACACACTCACTCAAAGACACATACATCCACACACACATACACAAATACACACACACACACACACACACACACACACGTATACACACAAACATGCACATAGGTCTCTCCATCACCTTCCATCAAATGAATTAGATTGTCATTTTCTAAACATTATGATGACAGGAAATCATTATTCAAAAGGCATCGAAATGTACACCCTTAATGATAACATTTGCTATGTTGGCTGTGTGTGTGTGTGTGTGTGTGTGTGTGTGTGTGTGTGTGTGTGTGTGTGTAGGTTAGAGATGTCCGCAGAGCTGTTGCGTCAGAAGGAGCTGGAGAACCTGCACCGGCAGCGCCTGCTGTCGGACCCACTGGGGCTGCACACGGGCCTGCCGCCCGAGCACCCGGCGCTGCGCAGCCTGCAGGACATCCCCGAGGGCCACCCGCTGCGTGACGAGCTGAACCGCCGCAGCGCCATGCTGGTGCTGCGCCACAGCAACACGCCGCTGCTCTCGCTCAACCACCAGGGGGCCTCGCAGCAGGCCGCCACGCCCTCCAAGGAGTCCTCGTCGGCGTCGGCCTCCGCCGCTGCCGCGCGCAAGAGTGCTCGGAAGAGCGTGCTGGGGCTCCGAGGCGAGCTGGCCGGAGGGTCGTTCGAGGGGAAGGAGGGCCACGCGGAGGGCCGCCGCAGGGACGTAGACACGGACGGCGGCGACGAAGAGATGAAGGACTCGGACAGCGATGGCGAGGGGGTGGACGAGCGGCTGGAGAGGGGCGGCGGGAAGTCGTCCGACGGCCACGGGCTCGGGAACTCGGACGGTTGCCACCACCCGAGCAAGGACGGGGCGAAGTCGGGCGAGGCTGGCATGAAGGAGCTGGGCGAGAGCTCGGGTCGTCTCAGCGCCCCGTGCAGCTCGGCTGGCGCCGAGTCGCCCAACCACCACCTCTACGCCCCGGGCCTGGGCAAGAGTGAGGCCAAGTACCTGCCTGCCGGAGTCATGCCCCCGCTGCCAACGCTGCCAGGCCACGCGCTGCCCTTCGGCTTTCCCTACGCCAATCCCTACTTCCACTCGGGTGAGTGCCACTCCCAGCACGTCTCTCTGTTAAAACTCCCCGTCTTAAACAGACAGTGCACAGCTGAGCACCAGTAGGCCTCTCTGTCAAACTCCCTGTCTTAAAGAGCCAGCACAGTACTATCTTCAAATGAGGGATTCTGATCAGTTATGGCCTGGCAAAACTAAAATCTGGCTCATCATACCTAAAATAATGTAACTAGGCAAATTATGATCAGCATTTTTTTTAATAGAACATGTTGATGTATTTACTATCTGCTGTTATCCATGTTTACATGTAATTCCTCGGGATATTTAGCCAGCTTCTTTGCTCAGCAAAGTCATATTTATTATGGACTATTGTGTAGTGCACTCTGAAATACTTATAATAGTTGTGAGCTGGAATAACTATTAATCCATGTAGTGTTTAGTGCAGAATGAAACCAACCCAAAAAGCTAGCTCCTGACAAAGCCCATCAAAATAAGCAGTAAGTCCATAGCCATAAACACCGTGGAGATCCAGGCCCTGAACAGACTAGTTTTAGAGTCTAGATTTATAGTCTGATCAGAATTAGCATCGCATCTCATCACGGAGGCCCAGGATTTTTCCAGGTTCTCTTCCAGTCCAAAAGTACTGGTGGTTTAGACAGATGGTTTGGTCCGAGACAGCCATTTCCCCCAAAACTCTGGAGCCTGGTCTCTCTCTCTCTCAATCCCTCCCTCCCTCCTTGGTGCTCTTGCTCCAGACCGGCTCTTCCTCCCCACACACATCGCCGCTGGCGTCTGCGGGAGCACGCGCCCCGGCCTCGGCTTTTATGACCTGTAAAAGGATCCGGTGTGCGGATGGGACGCCCGCTCACTGAGAGCTTTCTCTCTCTCTGTGTGTGTGTGTGTGTGTGTGTGTGTGTTTTATGGAGGAGGCCTCCCGATGAGGAAGCAGCCAATTCAGTCTGAGCCCAGAGCCTGACTCCTGCCTGCCCTAGGTGTCCCCGGGGAAGGCTGAGACATCTGATTAAATGCTTAAGAGCCACACACAAACACACTAACACACTAACACACACACACACACACACACACACACAAACACTAAAGTAAAACTGTGCATTAACATAAACTCACAGAAAAAACACTCTTACATGCATATGTACTCACTGAAGCACATGCAAGTATACAAAAGTAGCTTGAAACATTCAAATAACAATTCATGTTCCACTTAAACATACACACTAACACATACATATAAACATGAGCTACATACTCTGGAGAGCTCATACTGTACAAGCATGCCCTCATTTACAAGCACATGCACACACTATGGTAGCCCCCATATTAAATCTTACTCTCATGCCCTCCTTCAGCACAGGCTGTCAAAAACATGGCATTACTCAAGTAGCTAAAGAGACCCCTCTCTCTCTCACACACACACACACACACACACACACTCTCTCTCCCTCTCCTCCCTTCCTTATTTCCCCTGAGCGGTGCGGTCCCCAGCCCCAGCAGTCAGGCAGGCAGGCCCATCTGAAATACATTACCTGCACTTTCAGTTTCCAGCCCCGGAGACCTCCCCCAGGAAGGGGCCCCTGCCGCTGACCCTTGCTGATCTCAGTAATAGACGGGGTCATTAACAGAGCTGCAGCAGAGGCCAGGGGAGCTGGAGGGAGCGGGGAGGGATAAGAGGGAAAATGAGAGAGAGAGGGAGGGATAGAGGGATGGAGAGAGAGAGAGAGAGAAGAGGGCTTAGAGAGGGGGCTGCGGCTGCTGTTGTGCTCCTGCGTGCTTCTGCATGTGTCCATGTGTGTGTGTGTCCATGTCCATGTGTGTCCATGTGTGTGTGTGTGTGTGTGTGTCCATGTCCATGTGTGTGTGTCCATGTGTGTGTGTGCACTTACCGCCAGCGGGCCTCTCTCCCCCAACCCCTCCTCTAATGATTTATGCTTCCTTTGGGCCGGCGGGCCGTGCAGGCGCCATGGGAGGTCTGTTCCTGGACGGGGAGGAGGCCGTGCCGCTGGAGGACATCAGCAAGTGGACGGTGGAGGAGGTGTGCAGCTTCGTGGGCAGCCTTCCGGGCTGTGCCGAGTACACGCAGGTGAGGACAAGAGCAGGAGCAGAGGGCGCGCTCTCTCTCCACACCCCCAGGAGGCACTCTGCAGTCTCCGAGGCCTGAGAGAGAGAGACAGAGAGGAAGAGGGAGAGAGAGAGAAGGGGGGAGAGAGCTAGAGGGGTAGCTAAAATGGGCTTAGGGGAGGAATAATATGAATATTACAAGTCAATATATAATATCAAGAAAATTGCAGTGTTTATGCATTATTTGGGGGAAGGTTCAAAATATAAAAATAAAACAAAAACATCCAAGTTGGGGAGCCCACTCCGCTCTGCTCTTATCTTTGTCTTTCACTGCTCATTTACATATGCACAAACACACACACACACACACACTCACACATATATATGTGCATGTCTGGACTGCCAAATTTTAATACAACATGCATGCTACACAAACATACTCATGGCTACTCATACTGTAACTGCTTGGCATGGTCGGAATGGTGTGATGAATATGGAGCTCTGTGTGTCCACCCCACCTTCCTCCCGCAGGTGTTCAGGGAGCAGGCCATCGACGGAGAGACTCTGCCCCTGCTGACCGAGGAGCACCTGCTAAACAACATGGGCCTAAAGCTGGGCCCGGCCCTTAAGATCCGCTCACAGGTACTACACCACCCTGTCCTACAGACAGACAGACATACATACATACATACATACATACATACATACATACATACATATAGTATATACATACATACATGGGCGTACATGGGCACCACTCACAGAGAGACATACGCACATGGACTCAGTAGATGGGATCTAATTGTCAGCTACTGGCTCATTCTCTGTTAAGAAAAGACAAATCAGTGCATACAGTGTCTGTACATGCAGGCCAGGGCTTCATTTAGTGTAACCTTGAAGTTAAACACATGACAATCTTGTAATGTGTTAGTGGGCCCATTGAAGTGAGTTAGTGAGTGTGAGGGACTGCAAGTAAAAACATGCTTTGCCAGATCCATGTGTAATGCGTGAGATAATCCAGAGCTAAACCTAATTGTCAAAAACAATTGATATCGGTAATGCTTTTTATTCCACGTTTGCATTGCACCCATGGAGCTGTGGGTTTAGGACTTGCCTCCGGTGTCTGTTCATATTTAGAGTTAGTATAGCAGAACTGCTCCCAGACACAGCGGTATCATTAGAGCACAGGGCCCCCTCTGTCCATGGGAAATACCATCCACGTCAAATGGTGGTTTTGTGGAGAAACAACTCTGACGCAAACGGGCCAACACACAGACATCTAAAACAACAAAAAACAACAGCTGAGCATGCTCCTGTACTCCTCTCTGTCTCTGGCATCTCTCATTTCTTCTTCTCCTCCCCCTCCCCCTCCCCCTCTCCCTCTCCCTCTCCCTCTCCCTCTCCCTCTCTCTCTCCCTCCCTCTCTCCATGGCTTGGACTGACATTGGCATGTGTGTCTGTCTCTCCCCCTCAGGTGGCACGGCGCATTGGCAGGATATTCTACATGACCAGCTTCCCGCTGGCTCTCCCGCTGCCGCCATCTGCACTGCGCCCCCCCGGACCGGGACCCCCTGCCCATGGAGACGCGGCCCCCCCTCCGCCGGCAGCACCTCCTCCCCCTACAGCGGCCCCGCGGCCGGCCCGCGCCACCCCCAAGCAGGAGAACGGAAGCACGGTCTCGGCGGGAGCCTACGACTCCTCCAGCACCAAGCCCCCCCTCGTAGAAGTGACGCTTACCCGCCCTCCCTCCAGCCTGCCCCCCCCCCCCCCCCCCCCCCCCCCTCCACCAGCAGCCCCCTCTCCTCTTTCCTGGCAGTGACTACGTGTAGAAGCGGGGGTTCAGTGACGAGATGTTAGAGAGAGACTGAGGATAGAGGGACAAAATGGAGGGCCTTCAGACTGTTTGTCCACTCTCTCTCACACACACTTACACTCACACATACACACACACACACACACTCGCTCTCTTTCTTTTGCTTCCTCTCGAGATGACAAAACAAAAAGACATTGAGGACCTTTTGATCACAGGCACTTAACATTTGTGGATACTGGACAATGATGTGTTGAATGAATGAAAGAGGAGAAAGAAGACTAGACAAAACAAAACGTTAATGAACAATCAAACTGAGCTCCTCCCCGCACACCTCCACCTTCAGCCGGGGCTGCGAGCAGGCCAACGCCAAAGACATGGAGCAGGGGGCTGGAGAGGAAGCAGGAAGTGAGAGGGAAGAGTTTTTTTCTTCGGGGAGTATGGGGGCTGAGAAGTGGGTGGTGGGGCACAAGAGGAGCAGACAGCTGGTCTCTCACAGCTTGCCAAAAAAAAAAAAAAAAAAGAAAAAAAAAAAAGAAAATGCAATCTCCGCCTCTCCCAAAAGCAGACAAAAAACAGCATTCTTCTAGGTCAGACAGACATACAGACAGACAGTCAGACAGACAGATAGAAGGACGTTCGGAAAAGCCTCCTCACCCGGGGCTGGACTCTCCATGGTACCCAAAGCTTTCAGCACAGTCGAAAAAAAAAAGAAAAAAGAAAAAAAAAAATAGAGGATGTTCCCTTGTTTCACTTTCCCTAATTTCCCATCCATTTCACAAAACTGACTTATCTCAGAGATGGGTCTCCTCCTCAAAGGCAGAAAGGAACTCAACTCAACTCTGCGCTGATGCAACTATGCATTCCACAGTCCAAAAAACCAAAGATGAGTGGACGTGTGGAATTTTAGCTAGTGTCTAGTGTCCTTCTTTTCATGGTTTTCTTTTGGGGGCTTACTGGTAATGGTCAGACATGGTACAATATTGTTCTGGGGGATTGGGAGGTGAGAATACAGATTTGACTTGTAGAAAATGCAGGTGTTGTGCTAAGCCGTCCAGTTGACCAAAAGCCAAGGGCCTCCACTGTGGTTTCTGTCCCCTGTCGCTCTTAAGTTCTCATACAGGGCTCTTCATACTGCTAACCGGCCCCTGGCTCTTTTGTATGGGCTAACTGGTATGTGATAGCTCTGGCCTCTGGCTTTGGCTTTGGCTTTGTACCGGGACCAAAGGTCACGCGTACTACTACTGTGGGAGAACAAGATGATGCTGAATTGTACAGTAAAAAATGCTTAAGATGAAAATATACTGAAGGTTACATAAGTGGTACTTCTCTGTTAAGTGTAGCTGCACGAATTGCATTTTCTTCAGTACCGAACGAAATGTGACTTGCTGGTACGTTTTTGTTCAAGCCTTTTTATGTTTTTGTTTGCTATGTATTCCAATTGTAATATTATGAGCCCCACTTTTGAAATGCGCATTCAGCATAGAAATATGAGGAAAAAGTATTTATAGGAATTTTGTTGTATGTAGTTAGATGGACAGAATACAACATGTATAAATAAATCATCCTTTTAAAATGGATCCCAAAGAACAATACTTTTTTCTCTTTGTTGCAGGGAAAAATTAAAAGGCACAAAGCTCTTTATGCAATTATTATTTTTTTCTTTTTAAAAATATATGTAAGCAATGAATTACAATGGTCTCTAGATTTCCCATCAATGTTTTTTTTTTTTGTCCTTCATCCTATTTTTCTATTCACCACTGGGGTTGAAATAAATCCTTATGGAAAACTTCCAGATGCTGTGTGTCTCTCTGCCTCTGACTAATGTGTTTATTTCCACGCCTGTTGCGCGAGCAAGCCAGGGGCTCCGGGGTGCGGTGGCGATGGTAAATCCCAGGCTGGAGGGGCAAGTAGGGGCTACGGAGGGGCCAAGGGTGGGGTATGTGTGCGTGCATGTGTGAGTGCGTGCGTCAGTGTGTGTGTGTGTGTGGGGGGGGGGGGGGGGGGGGGGGGGTGTTAGGGGTTCAGGTCAGCAACAGCTGTCAGAGCGTGAAGTTCAGCCATGGGCCAAGGCCTTACTGATTCCCTCTCTCCATTTCTCTTTCTCTCCTTCCATCCGAGCAGCAGCTGACCTTTCGGGGGACGCCACCCTCGCCGCCACCACAACGCTTTTTCACACAACACTCTTTTTACGATGCAGTGAGACTGCCAGCACCAGGTGCTGCTGCATGCGTCCAGGAAAAGCCGGGCTTTACAGACAGATCCGGATAGACCCAATGCCTCACGCCCCAGCACACACACACACACTAAGCCACACACACACACTGAGCCACACACAAAGACAAACATGGCTACACGTCTTCTGACAACACGCCTAACCTTTCTGACGAAAGCAGAATTTCTTCCTAATGCTGACCAGCTGTCACTCATCCGCTTGGTGATCCCTTCCACATCTCCTGCCTCTCGCTCGTGCCCAACCCCCTCCCCTGCAAGCTGGTTACTAAGGCCAGTCGCTATGGCAAGCTCCCTGGGCGGCAGCAGGGAAGGGCACGAGGGAAGGTTTCGGGCGAGGAGACGGCGGCACACACACGAGGGGCGGTTTTCCTCCCAACACAGCAGCCTAGCGTTCACCACCAGAAAGGCAGAATACAGGAGAGGGAAAGCAGGAGAGAGAGAGAAGGATGGAGGAGGAGGAGGAGGGGTGTCAGGCAGCGGCGGTGACGGCGAGAGGGTTTTTTTGGCGAGGGAACAGCCTGCTCTCTGTTCCCAGTCTCCCACCTGGGCTGAGCCGGCTGGCGTGCGATCAGAGAGGCCCCTGGCAGACTGGAGCCTCCTGCCCGCAGTCATCTCCTCACCCCCACACACCCACCCAGCCTCCTGACACCAGCCAGGGCCTCCGAGTCTGTCCGCAGGCACACGGCAGACTGGCATGCACACACACACACAGATTCTACACAAAGACTACTGATAACAGATAGAGCCGGAGCAATAATGAAAAATTGATTGATGCTCGTTATCTGCACATTAATAGGCACCTAGATTACCACGACTACTGCTTCACCTGTAGTCTTGGAGAATCCTCTCTGGATGATATGTTTACATAGGTTTTACTTTATACTAATTTGGAAATGGATTGACCTGTAACACAAAATGTTTCTTCTTGAAAAACAAACTAATGACAGGATTCACATTTGTTCCATCACACAGGAATTTGGAGAAACATTAAAGTAACTTCCTTATAATTATGCGATATGTATATAATCACATAATGATACTGCACATTGTGTTGCTTCCTGGACTAATCTTAACATGGTAATGCATTGCAGGTGGTTTGTTGTTTGTTGCTCTCAAGTTGACTGCACATATTGCACAACAAATATGAGTGCAGGGTTTGGCTTGGTCACCAATTTTATCCAAAGTAGGCCTCATAGGCTTTCTTAGTAAGTCAGAGTGATGTGCATCTTTGAGCACTAACAGTTCCCACATATTCAACATCATTGAGACTCAAAGAATTTACAGGCTCAATTCACTCGAATTCAAGGACCCCATTTCAAGGTTAATCATCATTACAGAGTATTTCTCACAGACAATTGAAAAGATGCCTGAATGTGAACCTGAACATTTTCAACATTTCTCAATTGTGCCGTGGAATACTGATGGAAGACTATCTATTGCCTTTTCTAACACGAAATATATAAAGTTAAGCCTTTCAATGACCCATGTCTATTTTCAGAAACTTTCAAAACTCTTGACTTGTTTTTCTTAAATTTATACATTCCAAGATTTCCAGGACCCATGTGAACCCTGAATAGGGAACCCAAGCAATATAATGCAATGTTGTGCCGCTATTGAAACATTTATAAGCTGATCAGCTCAAGATCCATAAAATACAGTTAAAAGTCATTCCCAAACTTGCTTGGGAACTGAAAAAAGCTTTTGCTTTAAGGACAAGAAAGTACATATACATTTGAAGGCAAAATCACAATAAACAGGCTGCATCTTTCAAAAAATGGCAAATTAGAGTTTTATGTAGCCACCAATTCAACAGCCAATTAAATACACCCAAAGTATTTAGGAAGCAAAATCTCTGTTGTCTAATAAAAGTAGATACACAAATTACTCAAAATCGTTTCATTATGCATTCTTTTAGACATTTGGGATAGCATCAACCCATTTAGAATTGGACAGAAATTCTTTTTAACTACATTATAAGGCAGCAGACACATTGTAATGGTAATATCCCCTAGCATATTCGCATATATGTTTTTCCATGTTTGACATTTCCAGAAATAATGTTTATACTTTTTGGCCTCTTCTTTCAACTTGCCATGGAAATCCTTTCACTGATTAAGAAAACAGGCCACCAATATCCACTTTGAACCTCTAAATCTTATCTACCCATCCATTTCCTGGCCATTTCCTAAATGTACTGTTGGTTTTTGGGGGGAAGAATACACACAGCCATACAGGTAAGTTAGTTGTTTTTTTTACTTAAAAAATAAAAATCAAACCGTGTTTGTGTGTGTGTGTGTGTGTGTGTGTGTGTGTGTGTGTGTGTGTGTGTGTGTGCGCGCGCGCGCGTGCGTAGGGGGACAAACAGGAAAAAAGAGAACATGTAGATCTCATGATAACATAACCAAATTCTTATATACTGTACATAGTTAACAAAAGAACCTCAGAATATTTATACACAAAACATCGCTATCGCATGTTATATCAGTATAATACAATTTCTGGTCTTGTTACACACAAAGTCCTTGCCTTCTCAGCCGGCTGCGTTTCCACTGTGCAACAGCTGAACACTCGGAGGAATCCTCCAGAGAGAGAGAGAGAGAAAGAGAGACACTGCCACCCCCCCTCCCTGCCCCCTCAGGGTCAATCCAGTACATTCTGGTCCCTTTGGGGCTACGGTCCTGCTGTTCAGTCCTGGTCAGACAGCTCCAAGTCCTCCACCACGTCCTCGTCTCCCTCGGCGATCTCCTGCAGGTCCACGCTTGACAGTTTCTTGGGTGCCTTCCCTTTCGAGCCTGTGGTGGGAGAGAGAGAGAGAGAGAGAGAGAGAGAGGGGGGGGGGGGGGGTGTGAGGGAGGGAGGGAAGTGGAGTGAGTGTGGAAAAGTTGGGAAGAGCTCTCGCTCTTGGCTGTTTGGATGCACACGGGCCTCATAGGGCCTTGGCCTAAAGAGCGACAGAGAGAGAGGGGGAGGAGGAGAGAGAATGATGGAGAGGGGAAGGAAGAGAGAGTGAGAGAGGGGGAAAGAGTAAGATAGACGGAGAGGGAAAAGAGGAAGAGAGAGATAGATGGAGAGAGGGAAGAGAGGAAAAGAGAGAGAGAGAGAGCTGTGGCAGGAGGGAAGTTCCCCACCCACAGGAAGGGAGAGGGGAGCCAGACGGAATTAGTGTGGGGGTGGGCTGCTGCTGAGGGTTCCAGAGCCTTAATTAACGTTTGAAAACTCAAACTTGCCCCCATCCCACCACCACACCCACCGACTCGGTCTAATGCCCCACCCTTCTGTCTCAAAAGGGCCATGCTGTCGCCCTCTCACTAACCTAGAGCTCAGTCCTATGCTGCTAATATTTACTCTTTGGCCGGACGAGAGCCAAGTGATGGATCTGACCCAATAAATACATTATGACCAAAAGGGAGATGGAAATCACTGACCTGAGGGTTCGTCATCATCATCCGAGTCTTCCTCTCCACCATAATCATCGTCATCATCGTCATCACCACTAAGGTCCGACAGGTCCTCCAGCTCGCCATCGTCCTCATCTGAATCACCCTCCCCAGCTTTTTCTGTAAGTAGAAAACATTGAGGAAACTGAGAAACGGTTTCTGGGGTTCTACACAAGAACATTCTACAGAAGAACTCCACGTTGTCCAGCCCTGAGGATCCAGAAGGCTCCTGTAAAGCGGTAGTGAAGGGGAGGCAGTAAGATGTGAGGGGGAGGTGGGGAGAGCTGATACTGATACTAAGTAAACAAGCGCTGCTCTGTGGCTCAGGAGATCTCCTGTAAGCTACTTCCATACTGTTTCCTATCCACACCTCAGCTCTCAAATAAAAAAACAAGGCTCCTAAACTAAACTAAAGTGCATTCAACATCAAACAATTCCTGTAGAATCAAAATATAATAAGGATCTCAAAAAAATCAACAAACAAAAAAAAAATCTGAATCTATTGTATTGACTTCATGATCCATCAGCATGCTAGTGGGCAACCTGCGGCACACAGGGTGTAAATAAATCAGCTGGAGCCGGCTGAAGCCAGGGGAGGGATGGAGATAGCAGCAGCAGCAGCAGCAGCAGCAGCAGAAGCTCCTCCACCTCCACCACCACACTTCTGACAGCTACAAATGTGTGTCAGCTAATCCGGAGGCTTCTCCAGCGTGCCGCACCACGCACTGCCCAGGGGAAGCAGAGAGACGGGGGGGGGTTGGGGGGGGGGGGGGGGGGGTGTGTGGTGTCGGAGCGGCAGTGAAGGAGTGGGCCGGGGAAAAGAAATCCCGGCGCTTTGAAGTGGGATTTGATTAGACGCTGCCTGGGAGGTGAGCGGCGCGGACACTTCCTCTGCCATGCGCTCGCACCCGTCTAATTACCGCGCCGCCACAGCGGCAGGGAGGCTGAGGGAAGCACAGCGCCGGGAGACGGGGGCCAGGGCAGGCGGCGTGGTCCAAACACACACACACACACAGCAAAAAATATACACAAGGGAGCACACACACACACACACACACACACACACAATATAACACACATAGGTACATAAACAGGAATTAGAGGCACACGCGCACAAACACAAAAATGTAGGTAGGTGTGTGAATACTACGGACAAAAATAACAGAAAAAAAAAACCCACACACACACTCACCAAAACTGAAATGGAAAACAAAAAAACACAATCAAACAAATGCACTTGCACATATGCGATATATGTGTTGATGCAACAGAGACATGCAGGAACAAGCATAAGGACATGTCCAATCCCTAACCCCCCCCCCCACCCCCGCACCCACACACACATACACAGTCTTCACAAGTGTTCACTGATTCAAAGCAGCACAGACACAAAACAAAAAAAGATCTAGAATGACTTACACACAAACAAACAAACACACACACACACACACACACACACACACAAGCTTCCTAAAGCCGGCGCTTTTGCAGTAGGTGGCACAGGCAGTATTGACCCACTGATCTAAACAAAGAGGCGGATTACTGCTTAACCCCCCGTGCTGTATGGGCCGAACAGCAGCACACGCGTAAAGCCAAACCACAGGAGCTATTTAAAGGACACACCTACCAGAACCACAACACTAACACCAACATATAGTGAGAATTGACCAGGACTCGCCTCTATATAAACCTTATAAAAGCCAGAGCTCACAACCGATCCAGGCATGGAAACACAGGGGGGTGGAGATAGTGGGAGTGTGTGTGTGTGTGTGGAGGGGGGGGGGGGGGGGGGATGACTAACTGATGGGCCCATCATTGCTCCAGCGAAGCTCACAAGTGGGCCTGACGGCGCACTAACCACCTCGTGAAACTCATGACTCACACCATGGGAAGGAGGGGCGGGGGGGGACTGGCTGGCTGTACCAAAGTGAGGGATGGCCTTAATTAACACAGAAACTGAGGAACGTAGCTGGGTATTCCAGCAGACAACCAGAGACAGACAGAGAGAGAGAGAGAGAGAGACAGACAGAGAGAGAGAGAGAGACAGACAGAGAGAGAGAGACAGACAGAGAGACAGAGATGGACAGACAGGCAGGCGGATCAGGCAGTGTGTTGTGAAAACTCTCCCCTTTGTACACAAAACAGCAGAGCAATAAGCTGTGAATAGGAACGGTGTGTGTGTGTGCACACGCATGTTAGTATATGTGTTTGTGTGTTTGTGTGTGTGTGTGTGTGTGTGTGTGTGTGTGTGTGTGTGTGTGTGTGTGTGTGTGTGTACGCGCATGTGAGTGTGCGCATGTGTGTGTCTGTGGGCGCGCTTGCATGTTTGTGTAAGAGAGAGAGAGAGAGAAATGGGTGAGTGCGTGTGCGCACATGTTTGTTTGTGTGTGACCCTTGCACACTACCCGGCCAATTCCCAACCCCCACCCTACACCTCTGTCTCACCGCACGCTCCTCCGCCTCCCTCCTCCCTCCCTCCCTGGGTTTGTCCGCTCGACGCCACACAAGCTCCTAATTATGCCTCCGCCACCCGCGCTGGGAGAGCAGAGCCCAGCAGAGCCCAGCAGAGCCCAGCCGCCGGAGCGAGCTCTAGCCAGCAGAGAGCCGCCAGGCCCCCCTCTCCTCCCCGGGAGCGCCCAAAAGCCTTTAATTGTTTTCAGAAACCTTCCTGGACCACTTCCTAGAACAGTCGTCTCTCACTCCCTCCTCATCTCTTTCTCTCTCTCCTTCTCGTTCTCTCTCTCTCTCTCTCTCTTCAATCTCTTCCTATCCATGATCTTTGCCTCTCATCCAGACAGGGGTTTGGACAGTGATGATTAGAGGCCGTTGTTTGCCTGGAAACCCTGTGCTCGGGCGAGCGAGAGGGATTGTTTGAGGGGGTTTCTGGATTTTACACGACGGCCGCAAGCGTGTGAGCGCACGTGTGAGCGCACGATTGTGTGCGTGTCTTTTTCGGTATGAACATATTTCTACCTTTAAGTCCTTCCAACCTCAACTTTGTTCCCCCCACCAGATCATCCTACTCAGGTTTCAAATACAGAGCTTTGCATGAGGTTGCAGGGGTAAGGGGTATCTGGGTTAGTGTGTGTGTAGTTTGGTATGTGGGTATGGGGTACATATGCACTATTTTCATGAAAGTTTGTGTGGTGAGAGATTCAGTGCACTAGTTCACAGCGAATGTGTGTATTTTCACCTTTTTATATTGATATTATCAGTAAGACTGAGTGTGTATGTGAGAGTGTGTGTCTGGGGCTTGGCTCTCAGTGGGGAGGTGAGAGAGAGAGGAGGCTGGGGGGGGTGTTGGCTGTGTGGGGAGGCAGTTAAGCGGCAGAGGAGAGGAGAGGGGAGGGGAGGGGAGCAGGATGGGGTGGGGAGGAGCAGAGCAGGGGGGAGCAGAGGGAGCAGCCGGCCGGCCGCTGACATGTTTCCAGCGGGCTGGTTCCAGTTAGGCTCCCCCGCCGGGATCCAAGCCTGCCAGGAGGAGAGCTCTTCCTGTGAGAGCGTCTCCCGGCCCGGCCGACCACTCGCTCGCGCCACCGGTTCGCGGGGACTCCAGCGCAATGAGGACCAGATGCGCCGAAAAGTCCCCTCCTTCACTCCCTCCCTCCCTCCCGCCGCCATCATCATTTCTTCCCCCTCTCCTTTTTTTAACCCCTCCCTTCTTCCCTCTGTCGTTTTGTTCCCCCTCAGACCACAGACAGGCCGGCCGGAGGACTTGGCTCGCGCCACTGGCCTGGAGGCGACCCACAGACGGAAGTCCTGATATGGTGGGGTTAAGGGCGGGGGCAGCAACCATGGCAGCTGAGCAACCCTCCACAGAGCCCTATTCACACTCACTCACTCACACACACACACACACACGCTCACTGAACCCTACATTGGTACATTTTCCTTCTCTCGCACATAAACACTCACAGGCTTACTGAACCCTACATTGATACGCTCTCGTTCACACACAAAAAAAAGCTTGCATGCTCACATCCATCCACAGTTTTCAAGAGGAAGCAGCAGAGAGAGAGAGAGAGAGAGAGAGAGAGAGAGAGAGAGAGAGAGAGAGAGAGGAGAGAGAGAGAGAGAGAGAGAGAGAGAGCGCAAGAGAGAGGTCACCCACTAACCGAAATAATCATTTTGTGTGGCTGGGGGGGGGGGGGGTACTGGCTGTGCGGAGCGAATACCACACATTAGCGTGCTAGACCTTTCGCTCCTTCCTGTTAGCTTTGGAGCACTGACGCCAGGGTGGAAGGCCTGGTTAGTCATGGTTTACACCAAAAAAAAAAAAAAACGACATTAGAAATGGATGCAAATACACTAAAAGGGATTTCCCCATCTCTCTGTGCGCACCATAAAAGTACACAAAGTACATGCTGTGATAATGTTGGAGTGTCGCACTACTGGGTACTGGGTGATTTGACCCAAACAAAAACACATTCATTCAGTTCCAGTTACAGAGTCAGAGGGTCCCAACAGACAAGCACACTGCAATGGAACACAGCCTCCCAGTGACCGGAGCAGGCATTGCAGGGAGGTCAACACAAACTCCCCTCCCCCGCACAGCCTCATTTTCCAATCCACCTACAGAGGTTTTCAGCACAGCCAAGATTTACATGCAACGCAATGGGTGGGCCTTAGGAAAAGCTACGCACAACTAGCCACTAATGGGCGAACACACACCGGAGGCTCGGCTGAACATGCTTGTGACACACACACATACAGTCAAGTTAGTGTGTAGGGAGGCTGTATGTGCAACTATTTACATCAAATAAACATTCAATACATAGTAGAAGGAAAGCAATTACGAACAATGTTAAGATAGTGCTCCATATGGGAAGATAAGTGAATCATATAGCTAGCAGATGTATCATAAAAGCACCAATTACCCCCCCCCCCCTTTCGTTTGAAAATTCTTAAACATGTTTTTAATACTTCAAAATAACATTTGATAAATGAACTTTACATTTTTCAGTAGCCATAGGTGTTGATGTAGATATCAACAAAATCTTGTTTGGTTCTTCGGGAGCATTTGCTGCCTTAAAAATCCAATTTTGTTTACCGTGCTCGGGGTTTGGTGCTGGGCTGGTGGGTGCCCTATTTCCGCCCACTCACTCGACATCAATGGTTAGAGCGAGAATTCTCGTCGCGAAATCAAAATTCCACTGGAGCTCCAAAAAGATTTGTATACGCAACCTTACAACACTGTTTATAGCTCTTCGAGTAAAATGTAATTTTTGGTACATAGCTAATTTAGATACACTTTTGAGGTGGGTGCTTGCGTTTCTTTAGGAATGTGCCATCTTGGTTTGTATAGAAATTAATATTAAATGACACATACGTGTAAATAGGGGGCGGAAATAGCTGATGTATCAGGCAGGGACAGGTGAAGGTGAGGTCTACCTTTGATTTTGAGCACGGGCTCGGTCCCGTCATCGTCACTGTCCGACTCGAACAGGCCCTTGAACTCCTTCTTGTCCTTCTTCTTCTCCTTGATCAGCTTGCGATTGATCTCAGGCAGGTTCAGGTCCATCATCTAGGATGATCAAAAATAAATAAATAAATGAATGAATAAATAAATAAATAAGACAAGCGTGACACACCCAGTCAGAGGCCACATCAGTTGCTCTTTTCCTAACCAACCTGTGCACGTGTAAGGAGCAATAAGAAATGTCATTCACATATACACCACAGCTGAGGGCATTAATGTGGACTGACGCAGCGGTGTGGAGAACAGTACCTGCATTCGTAAAGACATTAGAGCACACAAAAGTCTCACTGGAGGCAATTAGCACCTCGGCTTCTCGCCACTAATGAACCGCGGGATCAGCGGTTATGCTTACGCATTCACATATAGCTTGGGTTATCTACAACAGTACTCGTAGCACAGTAACGTAACACCCCCTTGCGCCATACAAGCCCACCATTCTAATGCAGCCATACAGCTTTAGCTACATATAGGCGAAGGCTCTGGAACAGAAAAAGTTAGAATACTAAGAGTCTTATAAATAGCTACAAAGAGCATAACTGTCAATTAGCCCTCGGTTAACCTTCACAAAGGCCATCCTTCAACTTGATGCCTTTCTAAGTACAGACTTTTATAGTGTTGAGTTTTAACAGCTTCCCTTTAAAGATGTACATAAGAGCAGACTCCATGGGATCACAAAACTATTCAGCTATCCAGCTCTATGGTCAGTCAGACCTCCTGATCCTGACAGTTTAAACTCTGTCTCATTAAACTCATAATCTCGGACAGATATGACCCCTCGGCTTCCTGTCTTGGGTAAAACTCCTTGGTGTCTCACGCATCAGCATGACCACCGGGCACCTTTGATTTCTAGTGTGTGTGTGTGTGTGTGTGTGTGTGTGTGTGCTTCAGATCGACCAGGGCTTCTCCCAATCACTGGCCCTGCCTGTCTGCAGTGCATCAACGGTGCTAGTAACCGGTCGGATGACTTTCTGCCTCTCTGTGTGTGTGTGTGTGTGTGTGTGTGTGTGGTGGTCTGCAGGGCCAGCCTGCTCCAATAGCGCCGGCGGCAGCCTGGCCTCTGGAGCCGCTCCCCTGTGCAGAAAAGCGGAGGGAGGGGAGAATAGAAGCGGAGAGGAGGAAGGGGGGTGGAGGAGGCTGGCGGCCAGTAATCAGATCTTTGCCTGGGGGTGGTGGGTGAGGTTGGAGGGGGGGTGTACGGAGGTGGGGGGGGGGGGGTGCGGCACATCAAAGTCTGAGCGGCAAGACCGGCGGCCCGTTTTTATAATGCTCTTCCTGAGCCGCCCACTCTGCCAAGCTGCCGCTTCCCAGAAACCAGCGCTGTGGGTCGTGTTGTTCTGAGCACACCCTCCACTCACTCCACCACCAGAGCACTGAACGCCACAAAGAGAAAAGGGCTCTATGTGTTGTATTTCTTTTGCACTAAATATCCATAAATGTCAGAAATCTGTAAATCTGCACCTTATATATATATATATATATATTCCTCAATACATGTTGTAAAACTAGAGATTCAAAATTCAGTTACGACTTTGACCCATCTCAATTCAATTACCACCAACAGGCCAAAAACGGCAGGATAGTAGGAATGTGAGAAAATATTGATACACAGTATCTCCTGACATTATGTTTCTTGAATACTGCATTGCTTCTAAATTCCTCCAAATCCATTTTAGTAGGTAAAGGCAAATATTAACTCTTTCGATTCGATTGCATAAAAAGTAGTGCCATGAATGTAGAATGCTACAGGAACTGGGATAAATGCAAGCGCATATCGCAGAATTTTTAACATATGGTGGTAAGTCAGTTAGTTATACTATGACCGCTTTCCTGAAATTAGATCTAAAAAAATTGCAATAGAGATCATCTTCAAGCATTTCAATGCATTAAATCTTTATCTCTGTCATGATGCGCAATGCCGGTTATAACTCAACAGATTCCTGCCAATACACAGTTATACCTCGTCTAGCTGTGTGCTGTTTCCATTTCATTCAGTACTGCTAATGATTTTCCCCCAGCCAGCCCCAGGTGCTGCAGAAGGAGCACACCCACTGATCTGGGGCCAGTCTGATGAGCGATAAGCGCTGCCGGTGGTGCCCGGCCCAGCGCTAGTTGCTGTGGATGCTTTATGTGCGGCGGGTGGCGTCCCACGGATGGTCATTACCCTCTCCTTGCCGGAGATCTCCATCTGGACCTCCTTCTCGCGGAGCTTCTTCCACTGGATGTAGTACTTGGTGAGGGGGGTGCCTTCCTCTCGCGTCTGCTTCTCCCAGGCAGTCTGCCAAAAGCAACCATGACAAGCAAGAGCCCATGAAATATATATCCACACACACACAACCACACAATTATACATATAAACACACAAGTGCAAGCGCGCGCGCGCACACACACACGTGCAAGCACACGCACACACATAGAGACACACCACACACATGTGCAAGCACACACACACACACACACACACACACACACACACACACACACACACGTGCTCACTGCTCACACATATGCGGAGGAATGATAATGACCCAAGATAATATTTCCCCCCAGAAGTACATAAAACACAAAGCATGGTTGCACTCTCATACAAATGTGCATTTTCCCACACACACACACACATTATGTGTTATGCATTATATTTTTGAAAATATCAGACAGCTATTACTTCTGAAACGGCTGACTATGCCAATGTATCCTTTACCATCAAGGGGAGATCACAGGAGTGTTCTTCTCACTCTTCTCACTATTTGTTAAGAGTAGTGTTAGTCTTCTGATGGTTCTAGATGGCTCTAGAGGAGTCTTGAGGACGCTTAAGGTTGGGCGAAACCCAGAGACAGAGAGCGCGGGGAGACAGGAGAGTGGACCGCTGCCAGCCTCCCCCCGTAAAGGTCTTTGAGGATGATATTGATCAGGTTAAACAAGATTATCTGACCTCCAAATCCAATAGACGATAATAGATTGTGGCTTCAGTCATCAGTTATCTAAACTTATTTATAACAATTTGCTGCGCAGCCGACAGCAGGGTGAAAAACGAGGCGGTCCGAAGGAGCCACGGAATAGAAACGCTGCGGCGCGATTCCATTAAAAACACGAAATGAAACACATCAACTCATCCATGAAACGGAATGGCTCCCGAGTCGTCCTCAGAAAGGAAGGCCTGCCCAGCCAAGAGGAAAGCTGAGCAGTTAACCTGGTTGGAGTTGGATTTCTGGGTCTTCCGGCTCCAGCACCAGCACAAATGGCATTCCTTACCTACCGTGTAGACAGCTGTATGATAATAAAGGTATAGTCTGCAATTCTAGTGGAAGGTTGTTGACTTATTGACCTGAAGCCTGCAACATCTAATTAAATTGATTGATTTAAATCTGCGTTAAACAGTACAAGTTCACACGTACAGTATATAGCTGATTAGGCAGCAATGTCATTAAGCACATAGGTACTTGCTAAGAAAGGAGGCTCTGTGGGAGGAGATTTTGCTAACTTTAGTTCAAACTAACAAAATTATTTACTGTGTTGGTGTAATTACCCTAAACTTTCATTTTTGGTTCATAAAAAATATAAAAACTCTAAAACAAGAAAGTAGCTTAGTTTTACTAATTATCTTATTCACATAGTCACATAGCACTGTTGGAGACCCAGGATTAGTGACTTGAAAACAAGTACAAATGACTCATCTTATCACAGACGCTGAGTATACATTTTGTGATCATGAACTTCCAAGTATGAGGTCTAATGAAATCTAAGCTTAATAAACTTGCATCTTCAAGCATTTCCAAGAATTGTGCAAATAATTCTCCTAATCAAGGGAAGAGTTCTACACAGCTGTGGGATCAAAACGTAGGGTCGTCAGGGCAACATTTACGGAAACACGTAGGTAGAAAAGCAACAAATGCGGAAAAGCTGCCTCTATCCACTTTAATCGCATTGTATATATGCAAATAGAGAGTTAATCCACCCCCTTTCTCAAATCACAATTTTATGTGCATTAGAAGATTGTATGCAATTGTATTTTTAAGTGTTACCACTTACTCAAATGGTCAAAATGCACATAAGATGTTGAATAGAAGATGTATTTTATTATACGATTGTATATGATTAATTTAAGCATGACTTTTTTTATGTACTGTATGGTTGTGGGTACATCCACAAGCCCACTGCACTAGTTCATAGTCATGCTGGGACAAAACTGAAGTAAAGTGAATACTAGCACTGAAAATTAACGCATTGAACCAAACAGGGGTGCTGGCACATTTATAATTACATTTTGTAGAGAATTAAGCTAAAGTCCGATTAATTTTCATTTCAAAGTATCTGCATTGGTTTTCAACGCTTAAACCCGGAAACGCTCTAGGAACAGATTGAAAGGGTCTATATCACTGAAGCACGGGCATACATAAGATTCAATTTATCAGTTATTTGGTTAGTTACAGCCTTGGTTGATATTTGAGCCCAAAGCACCATGTTGATTGGCTAGAATAGTGTATGACTCCATCCGAGCCATGGTGTTTGTTGCCTACAGTATTTACAGAGCCTGGCCTGAGAACACTGGAATCTGTTTACAGCTCACAGAGAGAATAGACAGCTAAAGGACGATGAGTTGCAATTTAGTGAATTTGAAAAACCAGTGCATTGGACTACAATCACAGATTGTACCTCTAGAAATGTTTGCACCTTTTTCACATTAAGTTAAGCAACTCAAACATCTGTGTGCTCCGGATCCAGTGATCCCTCTTTTGCTACAACAACGCACTCTCACAACGCACATGCCACATTGCTTACGTTTATTTCCAGGACTTCGCATAATACTCAATAAAAGTCCCAGTACAAGTTAAGAATTCACAGATGATGGCACTGGCAAAGACAATTATGGCCAGACGCCGCGTGGACGAGGACACAGAAAACCTCTTATCACCGCGGCAGAAAATACACAATAATTAAGAATAAATGGAGCTGTAATGAACACCAGCGCTGGCACAGTGAGCGAACGAGAGGAAGAGAGAAGGGAGGGAGGGAAAGAAAAATAGAGGGAGAGAAAGAAAGGGAGAAAAAAGAAAAGAGAATGAGAAAGGAAAGAAGCAAGGGGAGAGAAGAGTGTGAGGGAGAAAGGGATGGAGAGAGAGAGAGAGAGAGAGAGAGAGAGAGAGAGACGGGAGTTGGGGTGTTTGGAGGGTGGGGGGCGAGAATCCACCACTGCCACCTGCAGCCCACGACCACCTGCGCGGCATGGCGAGGGGCGGGTGAAGGTGATATTAATTAAATTTCTCCCGTTTGTTGGACAAATGTGCAGGGCGACAGGCCAAGAGGATGTCCTTTTCCAGCAGCGTGCGGACGACGGCTGGTGGGAAGGTGTGTGGAGGTTGGAGGAGGGGGGTGGTGGTGGTGATGGGCTAGCCGAGCGCCTGGCGACAAGGTTGCCATGCTGCTCCGGCGGCTCCGAAGGACGTCTCCAGGCGACCGGGAGCCCGGCGACAGACGCGGGGCGGTGCGGTGCCACACTGTCTGCCTCGCTGGCCTGCGCCTCCGCAGCCCCACCCCACCTCCTCCGCCAGCACCAGCACCACCCCGACCCCACCCGCTCCACTGCCGGTCTACATTACACGCGCTCAGAGCCCCCTCTTTAATTTCAGCCTTAAACGGCCTTAAATATTTATCAGGGCGCTGGGCCTGGCTGGGGATTGGATGAAAATGGAAGGAGAGTGTGTGTGTGTGTGTGTGTGTGTGGGGGGGGGGGGGGCAGCGAAAGATGGATGCTGCTGAGAGCTGGCTCACAGGAAATGGCACCTCACCCATCCTCACCTCCCTCTTTCTTTCACCCCTCTATCGTTCTTGTGCTCTGTACCCCCCCCCACCCTCCTCCGTCATAACATCCTCCAGTCCCACTTGCACATGGTGAGCCATTTTACATACAGCACTCTTAGGATGAGCTTTCCTCCATCCCTCAACCTCTCCCTACCTGCCTGCCAGTACACTGCTCTGAGGTGCAATCCAACCTGGTAGTGGCATCATAAACAAAATGTCCATCCATACATATATCATAGACCTCATATACATCACACACATATACAGCTCTGGAAAAAATGAAGAGACCACTGCACATTTATCTGATGTCATCCTACAGTTGCTGAGTGACATTCGAATGAGTTGACGATCACATTCAAAATTAAGAGACCACTTTGAATACGACTGTCAACTCATTCGAATGTCACTCAGCCCTGTGTAGGATGGATTGAACAGCCTCCACCTCCCTCTCCAAGCTGCCTTACCCCACACCCCCACCCGCCCTCTGTCGCTCCTGCTTCTCCCTCCACCCTCATTAGCAGCCTGTGTCCTCCCCCACCGCCACCCGCTAACCACCCCCTCCCCTCGTCATCCTGCTACCCATCCTGCTGCCAAACCATCACGGCCGCTAATTGCAACGGAAACAAGCTCTGCTACCCCCCCCCCCCCCCCCACGCCACCCCTCCGCTCCTCTCCTCTCCCCTCCCGCCAATGTTTACTGCTGGGGACGCTGATGGCTATATCCGCCACCACTCCATCTTCCCTCACATTGATCCCAACAGCCAGAGCTGAAGAGCTCTCTGCCACCCGCTCATTTAAGCTAGCTCGCCCCCTCACATTGATCCCAACAGCCAGAGCTGAAGAGCTCTCTGCCACCCGCTCATTTAAGCTAGCTCGCCATCCATCCACCCATCCATCCACGCATGTCTTCTCTAGCCAAGCTCCAGTCTCACCGCAGTCTTTAGTTTCAACTGTTCAGTATTGCATGGATGAAGAAACACACACAGACAGAGACAGACAAATACACAAAGGGATGTGTGAAGACAGACACACACACACACACACACACAGGCGGAGGGCTCGTATGACAGTTAAACGTCTTCAGCTCGGCTGCGTCTGAATTAGCTCACGGACTTCCTGTTTGGTCCCCGTGGGTGGAAGGACCACAGCAGGGCCTGTGGGCAACACATATGCACAGAGACAGACACACACAGGCAGCTGGGACTCATCTGGCGTGTGTGTTTGTGTGTGTGTGTGTGTGTGTGCGCGCATGCGAAGGCCAGCTGACACCTGTGCGAGGTTGGGGAGAGGTGAGGCCAGGCAGGGCGGGGCAGGGTGGAGCGCCTGAAGGTGGGTGGTGGTGACTGTGGTGGTGGTGGTGGTGGTGGTGGTGGCGGCGGCGATGATGAGGATTTAATTTTTATTTTATTTTTTTTATTCGGCCCCCCCTCTTTACAAAAATAAATAGCTCCCTACCCACGTCTGGGGCCAGCAGGTCAGACAACTGTAGCAACAGCTGTCCGCAACGGCTTTTCTTTTCCTTCACTTTCTTTCTCTCTCTCTCTCTTTCTCTCTCTCTCGCTGTCTTTTTTGCAAGGAAAGAATTCAAGGAGAGTTCAAGGCAGGGGAAATGTTTTCATACCACTTGCCAAACCAAACCCACTCCCCCTCAAAAAAAAGAAGAAAAAAAAAGAATCATATGTTTTACAGGCCCTGTGAGGAAATATATAAAATGCACTATTCCTTGTAACAACAGCGGCACTTCGGCGACCTTTATCGAGCAGAGAAGACAACAGCCCCACTCCCTCCCTCCCTCCCTCGCTCGCTCGCTCTCTCGATCTCATTCTCTCGCTGAGGACAGAGACAGGAAGGTAAAAATAGTGGCGTCGCAGGCAGCCGTAGCAGAGGGGAGGACGCGCTAACTGTGGCAAATTATAAATAAACGGGTGTATTTTCAGATGCGTGCGAGTGCGTGTGTGTTGTTGGTGAACTCAAACTCGCAGCGCACTCGGGGCGGCAGGGGAGGAAGAGGCAGAGAGGCTGATGGGAAAGACAGACGTAGGTGTTGCCGTGGAGGTGGAATGCAGGCTTCTGGGATACGGTGCGGCTGACCTGTCCAGACATTCTGGCGGACACACACACACACAGACACAGACAGACACACTCACATACCACAGGCATACAGAGTCTCACTCACCACGGCGGTGCCGTCGGCCACGGCAAACGCGGCTCGCTGCCTCCTGCTCGTGATGTGGCCGCTGTTCTCCTGTATCTTCTCCAGGAGCTGCCGGATCGGCTTGCAGTGATTGGCCACTTTGCATTCCTTCAGGAAAGCCTTCAGCTGCCCAGATTGAAAGAAAGACAGAGGGGCAAACGGGGGGGTGAAAAGGAGAAGGGTGAAGAGAAGGAGGAAGATGGAGAGGAGGTAGCGACAGACAAGACACAAAGAGGGAAGGAAAAGAAAGGATGACAATAGTTATAAGAAATGAGAGAGGAAGGGGCAGAGCATAAACACAGAGCAAAAATGGGTCTACCACAAAACACTCCGTCAACCTTCAGCCTGTTGCACTTAGCTAAGTGTCTAAATCCAGACGGAGTGTTTGTTTACATGGGGAAATCTGCCTTTGTCTTTTGAGGCCGACATGCTGAAGGTATGCATCGTGTAGCTGTAATTTTCTGCCTGGGTTCACGGGTGAACTCCTAAAACATGTATTAGGCGAATGAGACTGCTGGTAGACACTCAAATAGCCTGTTAAATCATCTTAGCCAATGGGTAAACATTCACTGTCTGCCTCTCCATGAAAGCCCAAGATGGGTTTAATGTGCGTGGCGGCATTCTTCTCTTCCCCTGGCTCGGGAGAAAGGATGATGTGGGAGAGGATGGAAGGAAGAGAGCGAGAGAAAACGAGAGAGAGAAAACGAGAGAGAGAAAACGAGAGAGAGAAAACGAGAGAGAGAGAGAGAAGCAGGGATGGGATGAGAAAAGAGGAGAGGAAGCTGGACTTGGGACATGGGGGCTGGATGTCCCGGGCTGGGTGCCTCTCAAACAGAATATGGGCCGGGCAGTTGCCAGGGTGATAAAAAAACAACACCAAAGGAGTGCAGGCATTCTCCCCTCTCCCTGCGTGTCTCCATCTGTTTTTCTCTCTCTCTCATCTTTCTGTCTGACATCTTTCTCGGGTTCGGTGCGGTGTTGGGCAAGCATCCCCTGTGTTGGTCAGTGGTGGGCTCAGATGGGCGTGTGTGTGTGTGTGTGTGTGTGTGTGTGTGTGTGTGTGTGTGTGTGTGTGTGTGTGTTTTACACGCGCGTTTATGTGCGTTTATATTCCTGCTGGTATATTTAACTCAAAGGCGGCAGCCCAGACTGACCAGCTCGTTTGTCTTTTGTGAGAGCGGCCAGTTGCCGTAGCCTGGCTGTTTGGTTTGGGGTGGGGGGTGGGGGGGGGGGGGCTGTGGTTCACAAATAGCTCTTCAAAGTGGAAGAACAACCCAAAGAGCAGCCATTCCCCGTCACCATCCACCCATTCCATATGCCCCACCGGCATCCACAGGCCTTGCTGCACCAGGCTGCGTATGGGGCACTGGGAGGGGCCCAGACCCAGGCATGAGGCTGGGGTAATAGCAGTAATGGTCATTTTTATTAGTTAAATGCCATACCAGCATATATGGCTGTATCATGGTAGAAAAAGGTAAAATAAAATTCTCTTTAAATTAGAGATGTAAAACAAACAAATGAATTCAGTAAGATCATGTAAATCTACATTTGATGCAAATTCCAGACGTTTTTTGTGGTGGCGAGGGGGGCCGGGTGTCGTGTTACCTGGATGACTGTGGGGAGAGCCAGCTCAGGGAAGCCGATGGTGCACGCCTGCGTGTGGAAGTACTCCAGCATGAGGTCGTAGATCTGCTCGATCAGGCCGTCCTGGAACATAGCAAAGAAAAATACCACAGATGAAAAAAAAAAAAAAAAAGACACATAGGTCTACAAATCACATTCAGTCCTATGACTCTTCAGAGAGAAGAGAAGAACAACTGGAGAGAGACAGGGATAAATGTGCATTGAGACAGGTCTGACGGAGTAAAGGGATAAATGTACATTAATAGAAGAAACGAGAGGCAAAAGGGGGGGGGGGGGGGGGGAGAAAATAAAATAAGAGAGGGAAACCGGAGACAGGGAGGGGCGAGTGTGGTTGCGGCTGGCCAGAACATTAGCAGTTCCAGCGCCACGCCATCACTCATAGTAATCCCACACACACACACACACACACACACACACCCTGTGGACAATGGCTGTTCCTGGAAGCCTGACCTCCGGCGGTCAGGCAGCCGGGCGGGCGGGCGGGCGGCCGGGGAGGTCTGGCGGGGGACGGCCCAGGCAGCCAGCGGAACAGCTTGGGGGCCCTCAATCAGCTTAGAGGCGCACCTGTCACCTGGTGCCCTGGCCTGGCAGGCTTGCTGACATGTCGCTTATGCGAGGGCTTACAGCGCCTGGCACCTTCTCCTGCTAATCCTGCCCCGCTTTTAGACGCGGATTGAGACCTGAGCCGCTCGGCAGGCTCAATGGTTAGATGGGCCCCTGGGTGCTCGGAGGAGGGCAAAGGGGGTGGAGTGTTGCCGTCTGACGACCCAGCCCGGGGTCTGGTCGTGGGGCAGGGAAGCTAAGCAGGCTGGGCTCCCCCTCCCCTGGTTGGCCTGGACAGTTGTGATCGGGTCGGCACTACCAATGCCCTCTACTTGCCCCCCCCCCCCCACCGTAAGCCCAGGTCTGGGTGAGCCTGGCGCGGGCTGGGGATGTGGGGGAGGAGGCTGGCATGAGCGCGGCGTTGCCAGCCGGGCAAGAGGGATAATCGCCCAAGCCCCGCGTGGCAATCCTCTTGGCAGCAGCGGCAGGCGTGGCCACTCACCCCTCTCGCTTGTCGGCCACGTTCAAGGGCCTTCAGCTTTGCCCTCAATCCAGTTACACCCGATCAGCAAGACATAGTGAGAGCAAGAAGAGCGAGAGGGAGGGGAAGAGGGAGAGGGAGAGAGAGAGAGAGAGCGAGAGAGCGAGAGAGAGAGAAAGAGAGACCCTGCATACACACTCTTTAACCTCCTCCCCTCCCTACAGATCCCTGCGCACAAAAACAACCAGACACAAGAACAGCTTCTTTCCCTCTGCCATCACTGTACTGAACTGCAGTTAAGTGAGGTCTTTGGCCATTCACCCACTTATCCCTGACATTACACACCTATCATCCCAATATGCATCTTGCACACATTACATGCATACATTTGCACCATTACTTCTGCACTTTATATCCACTCCACTCCATTCCATACCTTATATGTATATTGTATATTATGTTAATACGTTGATATGTGCCTACATGAATATTGTTGTATATATTGCACAGTATGTCTTTATTACTCTTGTCTATTGTTTTACTACTACATGTCTATTTGTTGAATGTACAGAGAGTTTAACACCTACCAAAGTAAAATTCCTTGTATATGTAAGTACTTGGCCAATAAAAAAAACTGATTCTGATTCTGAGTGCACCAACAGGGAGAAAGGAAGAAAGTAGGGAGAGTGAAAAGGAAAGAGGAGAGGAAGAAAGTAGAGAGAGTGAAAAGGAAAGAGGAGAGGAAGAAAGTAGAGAGAGTGAAAAGGAAAGAGAGGAAGACAGACACAGACTGACTAACTTAGAAAGAAAGTGATAATTGGTGAAAGACAAAACGAGACGAGAGCGACAAAATGTCAGCTCCCTTTCTTCATCACCTTTATTTCGCTTATCTGTTTGTTTCATTATTTAGTTATAAGCTGAGCGACAGGGAAGATGATGAGTAATATCAATGGCAGTCTAAGACCGCTTAAAGGGTTTATTCCATATGACATGAGGTGCATGTCAAAGGTGAATTCAGGACATCAAACTCCATGGTCCATAGTTAGAAAGGAGACATCTTGGTCATCTAATTTATAAGCGGTTACATATGGAGAATTAATCCACCTCTTTTATGAGAAGTGTTTCACAGAAGCTCACCTTGAAGGCTTTCTCCTGTAGGTTGGTCTTGCTCAGCTTCAAGACCACGTCAAAGTTTATGGGCTTGGCGCTCATGCGGCCTGGCTTCTTGTTGAAGTCTTCTTGCTGGAGGATCTGAGCAGAATACATAATGCTATGGCATCAATAACAATTGACACAAACAAACAATAACAACAAACAAACAAACATAACAATAACGGGGGTACTCAGGGTTCCAACGAGCTGACGAGTCGGAATACGACTTTTGGGGCATTCCATTTTGCAACTTCCTGATTATAACTTGGAGAAATGACTCAGGAAAACAACTCAGGAAGACAAATGGTATGCACATTATTTACTCAAATCAAACAGATAAAATAAGAAGATTTACTCAAATCGAACACATGAAATAAAAAATAATTTCTAAAACAGTCTTTGGGATACCCAAACTTACTAACTTACAACCGACTCAGAAGAACCTTGGAGTATAACACTGGTGTACCTATGTAGCTTTGTCTAACATAAGGTGGCACATCAAAAACAAACATTCAGCGTGTTATTTATATCTGGGGGAGCCCCAGCACCAGCACAAGGCGCTGCTGGAATCTTGGCTGCACTGCCCAGGCCTTGAACTTGAGCGAAGTGCTTTGTGCGGGAGCCTTTTTAAAAGCTCTATAAAAATAAAATGGAATCTGGCTGTTAACAGCCATCTCTTTAACACAGGCCGAGCCAGAGACGGCGTTCTGCCTCACGACAAGCGGAGGTGGGTGGGTGCACACGCACGCACGCACCTCTGGACGCAACTGAGACTCAGGGGAGGTTATTCTGTGTTATTCTGTGCCCACTTCCCGCCAACTTGCTAATGGCAAAGCATAGAAGTAGGGTTGGGTATCGTTTGGGTTTTCTCCAATACTGGTGTTAAATTGTTACCTTTAAAATGATCCCGGTGCCAAAACAGTAGCCTACGTTGTTTTTCAAACAAAATGCCCAAACCAATGGTCAAAAGCATGAAAAAATTGCTTTTTTGATTGATTAAACAAATTTGAACACATGAAATTGAACTGTAGGCTATATTCAATTTATTATCAATACCTGTAGTTTCATTGGTTCTAGGCATAATTCTTATTGCAGGTGGCTTGCCATAACTTTAAATGTAAAAACGGCTTGCCATGGATGCACACACAATGTCAAACTTTCCTCTGCTTTCAAGTTTATCCAGTAGAAATGGCTTGCCATAACTTAAAATGTTAAAACGGCTTGCCATGGCCCTGCCAAGTCATATGCTGGTCATGGACAACGACAACTGCAGCCTGATCTATC
>NC_055963.1:27105131-27125131 GCF_018492685.1 Alosa sapidissima
TTTAAATGTTAAAACAGCTTGCCATGCATGCACACACAATAGTGAGCTCTGCTTTCAAGTTTACCCCCAGTGTAGGCGGTTTGCCATAATTTATGTTGATGTTAAAACCGCTTGCCATAAAACTGCCAGGTCATGGACAACGGCATTTGCAAGCAAGCTAATCTAACAGGGACTCTATTTTCCAGTTAATTCAGTGTGTTCCCAAATGCTTCAAGAAATGCAGTAGTTTTGAACATGTTAGGCTACATGTCTGTGTTGAAGTGTTTAGATTCCCAGTGCTAGCCTAGTATTTTAACAGCAACTATGGCTATTCGCTAACACCAGTCAGCTGAGTTTAATTAGCGATAACGTACAGAGATGGTTTCGTAGCCTCTTTGACAGCTCAGTGACATCAGTTATGTAACCTACATATTTATGTTTTTGCCAGCTAACTTTTAACATGATCTTCATATTCATTGTGATGCTATATGGGCCTCATGCACATGAAAGATTAATATCATGCCATTATGTTATTTAACACACCGTCACCGTGAAATAAAGTTCACCTTACAACTTTGCTGATAACATTTCAAATAAATGTCAGTTAGCACATTAGCAAGGATATTGTGTAATGTATAGGCTAGCCAACTGTTGACGTTGTTTTATAGCCTTTTGCTTGTGTGTAGTTAGGCCCACTGCTAGATTTTGACAGGAGCTCGCATGTCGCTTTAAAGTAAGCTACTTGGGCTCACGCAAGCTGTCAAACACTGTCTACTCGCCTATGTGGTGCACCCCTCTGGTTTATACATCCAGTGTTTATCATATGTTAGCTAACTGTATCTGGGTGTGTTGCTATCAGAGCAAGACGTTAGAGATGGCCTCGTATAAAAAAAAAAATGCTATTTAAGCACCGAAATGAGGCACCGAAATCCACGTTGTTATTCGATGCAGTTTCTACCGTGTGTCGGCACCGGTGCCATATTAGAACCGTGTTTCGGTGCCCAACCCTAATCACAAAGAATATCATACACACACACACACCTTCTTCTTCATAGTCATGGCGTTCCTGAGGTGGATGGCCAGCTGGCGGATGTAGATGAACCCGTGCTGGTAGGACACTTGCGTGTCCAGCGCGTACATCTCGGACAGGGTGCGCTGCATGAAGCTGATCAGGGGCAGGATGGTGGGGGAGGTGAACTTGCAGTTCTGCACGTAGGCGATGTACATTTGCTGCAATTAGAACACAAACACAAACTGAGTTAGAACGTGGGGCAAAAGTGTAGTCAGATTGATCAGCCAGCAGGATATATTACCACAGAGGACCTACAGAGAGCACACAATCACTGCATATACTTGCAATGCAATACATTTTACCAAAAGTGGGCCCATTAAGGGATCTTACACTAAATTCCATAATTTTCTTGTGTGCCCATTTCCTGTGTTGGGGTGTTTATACAAATGTGTAAACTGATTTGTTGCTAAAATCCAAATGTACAGCATGTGTCTGAAATATCCAAATAGTGTGGAAAGTAAACAGAGGATGCCAATTGTTTGTTAAGAGAACTAACCCATGAACATTTCTCAAAATTATTAGTACCTTTTTAAGCTTAAAGGAATGTTTCGGAGCAAAAACAACCTAGGGTCTATTTTCAGAAGCTAACAGGTTCAAAATGTTGTTTGAGAGCATAATTACGTTAATTGGTGGAGTTTTCAGCAAGAACGTTGTTTGCATTAACACCAAATTGTCTTACAGTGAAAGTGAACCGGGCATAAACACACGTCAAAAACAAACTGACAAGTTAATGCAACGACCTTCTTGCTCAAAGCTGAAAATAGACCCTAGGTCAGGGGTCCCCAACCTTTTATGTACCATGGACCGGTTTGATTCCTATGTTTTTTTTCACGGACCTGAGGGGGGGGGGGGGGGGGGGGGGGGTCGGGGGTTCCATGTTCCATATGTGTTGTGCATGCATTACTTGAAAAGAACTAGCTCCAGTTATGTATGAACAGTGAAGGTAACGATCTCTTGTGAAAAACGTGAACTTGAAGAAGTTAAAATTGAACAATATGAACTAGGGGTCGACCAATTATCGGCCTGGCCGATTATTAGGGCCGATATTTAGCATTTTTATAATAATCGGTATCGGTCATTTTTTCCACCGATAAGTCGATATTGAAATGGATAAAAAAATGAAACGCACTATAAAGCTGTCTGTAAAGCGTCTCTCACTCACGGCATTTGCTACTCTGTGGTCAAGAGCATTGTCCCGCCCACTACACAGTCTGATTTGTTAGTTAGCACGAATGCAGTCAATCAGGATCGAAGACTGAACACAGACAAAGTTTAGGATTCTCACTGAGGCAGACTGGGCTTCAGCTGTAGCCTACGGAGCTATTTTTCGAAGGTAAGGAAGGTAGCCTACATTGCTGAAGTTGTAGTGAATCACAATCATCTACACTGAAGTTACAAAAACACTACTTTGTAAGCTATTGTCTCTTTGATCCGGATCAATAAGTAAAGCACCCCCTTCCTTCATTTAGCGAATTCCCGATTGATGCACGTTACTGATGCTGTTTACTAGTTAGCCCACTCGGGTGCTGCGCGTCGGGAGTTCTCTGCCTCCGCCTCGTTCGTTAATTGTGAATAACGGGACACCTCAGCGGACATAGTACAGACAAGTCCTAAATTATGCGATAGCGAACGTCAAAAAGTCTAATTGCTCCTTTTTGAAACGGACTGTCAGAAAAGACTACATGCACCCAGGGCCAACCGTAATTTAATCCGACCTGAACAAAATCGCGTCATGAGCTGGCTATTAACATGCCTTTTAGGCTCTCAAAAGTGTAGCTTATAGCCTACACATGGATACAAATTGCATGCTTAAATAGCCTAAGAACTATTTTAAAACTGTTTTGTTAAACTATTCAACCGTAACACTTGCCTTCACGCATGCACCTCTTCCTCTCTCGTGCTCTCACACACGATGGCAAAGCATCCTCTTTGTGACAGGTCCCTTAACAAGCACATAGCCCATTGTGCAGGCCTACTCTGAAAATAATTGCTATCACTCAGCTCTTGGATTAACATGATACACAGGATTTACACTTGCAAAGTGATGCAAGTTGATAGACAATTGTGTATCAAAAGAAGAAAGAAAAGTTTGCATAATTAAATGATTTTTAATTAAATTTTTGCAGCATATAGCCTTTACTATCTACCCCCCTTTTTGACAACTGACATATCGGTTTTACATATCGGTTATCGGCCTTCTGTTTTGGTAATAATTGATATCGGTATCGGCCCTGAAAAAACCATATCGGTCGATCCCCAATATGAACTATGAATATTGAACAACTTGAAGCTAAAGTGTGAACATGCTTAACAAAATATGGGAACAAAACATGGGAACTAAACATGCATTACGAATATAATCCGTGTGAACCCTGCTTGTTTCCCTGCAACAAGAAGCTTCCATCTGGGGGTGATGGAAGACAGTGTCACCCTCAGTGTGTTTGAAATGTCCAGTCGATTGCGCAATTTGGTCTTAGTTGCAGTCATTGCCGAAAACCCGGCCTCGCATAGATACGTGGTGGGAAACGTTTTCAGCGCTTTTACGGCTATCTCGGGATATTCTGCTTTGGTTTTGATCCAAAAACCCGCCAGAGAGGTTTCCTTATACACACTCTTAAGACCACCGTCATTTGCAATTTCGATCAACTGCTCTTCCTGCTGCGCTGACAAGTTAGGACTATTCGGGATATTGACAAATGGGTTGCGGACCCACTCATTGGTTTGCCGTGGATCTTTGGAGGATGGGAAGTAACGCTCAAACTCATTTGAAAGCGCAACAAGGTGATCGCGCACCAGCTGCGAGAGAAAGGGCCCTGCCTCAGTCTCTCCCAAAACCCCCACTACTGTTTGGAACATATCAAATACACCCCGGTCCACTCGTCGTCCCCACAAATCAAGCTTGCTTTAAATGCAGCGACTTTATCTGCCAGTTTAAAGACAGTCGTCATTCTTCCCTGGAGTGACAGGTTGAGGTCATTAAGCAACCCGAATATGTCACACAGGTAAGCGAGTTTTGACACCCAGTCCTAAATCACTAAAATGTGCAGCTAACGGTGACTTTTTTTCTGTAAGAAATCTCTGCAGCGGCTCTCGCAACTCAAACACTCTGGCCAGTGACCTGCTAAAGATGCTTGTTTTTTTGTTGCTCATTCTAGCAGTTTAGCTAACTTCGTGTGACACTACCGTTCGCCAAGAACTGATCAAGTGAAGTGAGCGGACCTGAGGCTGCGCAGCGCTGAAGGCAATATGTAAAAGTGTTGAAGGCGGGACAGACAGACGTAAGAAAATAGACCTTGCAAAATGCAAACATGCGTGCAATCAAACAACTGCATATAGACCTCTGCCATGTAAAAACGTGACATTATTGCGAATTAAATTTAGTTTAGTTCGCATGCATTTTTTTTAAACTCATGTCGTAGGCTACGGCCCGGTTAGGAATGTCCTGCGGCCCGGTGGTTGGGGACCGCTGCCCTAAGTTGTTTTTGCTCCGGAACATTCCTTTAACTTCATATAATTAAAAATTCCACAACTCATCTGAACATGGCTCTAAGTATCACCTCACTCATCCTATAAATGTGATCTACAACAAACACGTCAAAATACACGATTTCTGATTTACCTTTACCTGTACATTTCACTGTCCGTTAGTCCATAAACACATACGCTCAGTTGCTCACTTAAATATATACACACACACACACACACACAGACACATATAGAGACACACACACACCTTTAGAACAACACTGAGGTAGACATCCTGCTTGTGACGGCAGATTTTGCTGAGGGCCAGGAAGGCCAGAACCCTCACAGTCTCCTCTCCTGTGCTCCACTGCTTCACCAGGTGCTGAGGGGACGGGGAATCAGAGAGATCATTAACACCAAGTCTACCTGAACAGTCACCTGACTGTACAACTTCAAGACAGGCAATCAGCTACCATAGAAAAGGAAATACTGGAGAACACAATTTCATTTTTGCTGACAATAAATTAAAGTCTGAATGACTTCTTTAACTGACAACAGACCATTTAAACTAGGGCAGCTAAATAATGGCTAGTCAATACAGAGATTGTGATTATTACACAATGATTTTGAAAACCATTCATTCTCTAAAATTTCAAAAGTGGATTTGGTTTCATTTTAAAAGTTATCTTACTGATGAATTTTAAAATAAGTGTAAAGACACACACACAGTGCTTTAACTTCATAAAAACTTGCAAAAAGGAATGCGGCAAATTTCGATTCTGGTTATCATGTTCTAATAAGTGTTGGCAAGTCCTAATTAAAATTAAATTCATTGCACAGCCCTAATTTAATCTACTCCCTGACCCCTTAAGAAAACTGAAAATTCTAGATAGAATACAATGCAAGTTGCTTGCTATGGAGTTGTTTTGTATGCATGTGGCCAGTAGGGGGAGCTGAGAGAGCAATCAGCTCAGCTGAGCAACACATGCATGTGATGAGGTTGGTTTCAACTTCAGTAAGATTCGACACAGTTTGTACAGACACAGGTAAGATTAAAAAGTTGGAGAGTTATATTCATAGAGTATAGTCTTGGGCCAAAGACTTGCCCTGCACATTTGTAGCCTACTTTACATAGTGCTGCCAGTTATGTTGACACACTTGATGGCTTAGGATAGCCATCATGTGAACAGAATTACTATCGTCGATAAAAAATTGTTTATTTTGAAAAGCGCAAGGCATCATTTTTTTTTCAGGGACAAATGGCATTCCTTGATGTCACTCACTGAAAACAAACTGCTTCAGGTGATAAGATGTTACCTGACCCTCGCCAGATGAATTTCGCTCTGCCTAGCTCCACTCATCCATCTGGAACCAATCCATTGGAATGGTGTTTCAGAAGGCTGGGCCTAATCAAAAAATGCTTGCATATGATTGAATAAGCCACTTGTCCGTCATCTATTGACGTGCTACTTCAACCACTCACATCGAAGCCAACCCGTGACGCTGATAACAGTCTCACGGTCGCTTCTCCACTACGTCACATCTATGAAACTCCCGCCCTGCGTCCTGATTGGCTGAACCATAAAGTCGGTTGCAGAAATCCCTCTCAATGGAAGAGGTCCCAGATGGATGTGAGTGAAGCTTGGCGGAGCTAAGCGGAACGAAATTCATCTGGCGAGGGTCAGGTTAGATAAGATGATCTCTGTAATCAGATCTGCACTGGTTTCTACGCTCGATTGATAAATGAGGGCCAGTGTGATGACAGGATGGTTTACCTTCAGTAATATTCGGCACTGTTTTGCCAGACACAGGTAGTAGGGCACCATCTGGTGAATATGACGGAGAACAGCGGCAATGACTGTGGCTTGAGTTAGACTGGACAAGAGCTGTGAACAGATTCATGGTGCACAGGTCAACAACAGTGATTCACATGTATTGACAAGCATGTATAGTAAATCCTGAACACTTGAGTTGGCAGTTGCTCTAGGACACAAAATTTCACAAACAGCCACATTTTTCCTTAATACTGCCTAAAACAAAAATTCTCAAAGCTACTACAATTACTTCAGTTAATTTTTTCCACAACAAACACTTTCAAGATCCTGAGGGGTATACTACGAAGCAAGGTTACTGGTTTACCGAGGTAACTTCAGGAGTAACCACCGATGTTGAACAACAAGGAAACAATACGTAAACTTTATAAACAATAGTGGCTTAGTGCAGTGTTCTTTTAGTGTTCAGCGGTTACTCCTGGTTAAGCACTGACCTTGCTTCGTAGTATAGCCTTCTCGAGAAGGGACTGACTTTGTATGTCTGGATGAGTAGGTTTGTACTTTTCCATACCTGAATGAGACCACTAAGGTACATTTTGATGTCAAGCATGTTCTTCTGCCACCTCTTACTGGATGATGGCAATATCAGTCTGCAAATAAGAAAAACAAAACAATGGGGACTTAAAAAACGAGGGGTGCATTTCCTTGTCGACACAATACACACAAGCTGTTTTTAGATAGAGATTGCGCAAAATGTACAGCGAGAAGAGACATCTTTATGCCGAATTATTTGTCTAAAAAGGAGGTGAAAAATTGCCGCCTTGGTGTGAGTGTTCACATACAAGCCGGCATGTTGAGGAGCCAGGAAGCAGGGCCAAATAGCAAAATGAAGCGTGACGTGCAACTTTGGGCCAGAATAGTAACGCATGGGAACAAACGATGCCCCGGTCATACCTGTGCATTATTTTCAAACAATGATAGCTTTCACATGCATCAGTTTAGCTGGGGATTTTGCCATCACTAATTTTGCCCCCACCCCTTTTGACTGCTGAAAATAAAATGTGATACAATGAACAGAAAGCCTTCAATGTGCTTAATCGCCATGTAGCCTGTTAAACAAATTAATGCATGAAAAAAAAGTTGTGGGTCACGTTAGTGAAGGAGACGTTGCTTGTCCCTGAAGACGAGTCAGATGTAGGTTATACTGTAGTTAAGTTGGCCTATATGTAGTTGGCCATTCATCTAAAAATGCTTTTCTAATGGATGCCAGAAACTGCTATCTAATTATGACAGTTTATAAGGGTTAAGCCTGCTACCATTGTAAGTTTTGGTTTGCCAGGTCCATATAGGCTACAGAAAAGTGTTTCTGAAGAGAATGTTTAGTCAATTTAGTCAGACCTATGTGATAGTAGAATATGGCCAAGCTATCTCTAACTAACTCATATCGAGAAGAATTCATGACTGAAATAATGGTGGACTAACTATGGATAATTGTGGATAACTTGCAGTAGACCATAGAGGTAAGAGTTCATTGTCATTACGTTTAGCTGTGTTTGCTTGTTTGGCTTCATAGCATGTTGCTACTTTGTTTGTTTTAAACAGTGACATTAGGTAACATATGTGGTGTCATCAAAACACCCGTCCAGATTCCCCCATTCTGCCTTGATGCTTTTACACTCATGCCGAAACCAAATGTTTCGCCTCTGTGACTACTAGCCTCCTTGGTGGTAAAATTGACGGGCCACGTCGACCCCCCCATTTCACCTCGATGTATCTAAAACCGACAGGCGATCCGGCAAAAAGGCTATATATCGCGGCAAATCCAGTAAAACCGTTTACAGTTAACTTATGATTAACCTGGTGTGGTGCCACCTGTGAGGAGTAAGTGAAGAGGCAAATTGTCCTTACTTCTTCTGGTCTTGTTTCTCAAGTGACTTGAGGTCAAGCATCCTCTGCAGAGCCACTGGGATATCTCTTATGCAGAACAGCACCAGCGAATTGAACACTACACAAAGACATTGGAAACAACAGAGTACACAGTTACACATGCCTTTTGTCATTATGGAATGACAATGTTAGCTAATTCTTCAACTAACACATTGCACATTACGTTGCATTATGTTTGCACACATTACATATCCCTGCACACAAGTCGACTTTTGCATTACCTGCACTATCGGACACAACGTATCGGCACTGGTCATCACTCTCGCCTTTCGTTGTTGCTACAGCGCCTTTGAAAGCCTGAGTGACTTCTCTGAAGAGTCGTTGGGAGGGTTCAGCCTAGAAACAAAGACAATTATGTTTTGAAAGTGGCTCAAGCCGAGCCACAGACAACAAAAATTACAAAATGATTTACGTAAGCCACTCACGGCCAGTATTACAAGTTTTTCATGATTATTATTATTTATTACCAGTATTAAGCAGTTTCCAGCTTCTGGCATATATAGTTAATCTTTTCTACATTCTCTTTTTTACATTCTTCTATGAGAAAGTAAGAATAATAGCTAGCTAATGATAAGTCACTAAAACATATTTAATGAAAGCGCTTAAGGTCCACAACATGTCACACAGTAAATGCAGTGACAGACTCATGTCACTAGTCATGGGGTGTTTGCAACAGACCAGGGGGTATACTACGAAGCACGTTAGACATATCTAGGCCATCTAGACATATTGAGGCTTCACAATGCCTTGACTCAGGGGTATAAGTTAAGCGATACTACGATAGCAGTTATGTGATATATTTGTCAAACTAGGCTTTCAGCTCAGATCTGTGCACATTCTCGGTGTTGGGCTGATGCTGGCCAATCATGAAACGTGGAGATGCACAAAACCGCTTATATTAAAAAACAATTACTTCCGCACTTATGAGCGATAGCATAATCTACACTGCGGTAATTTTTAGTGTATAGCCTATAACATCAAATAAATCGATTGCTATCAGATGTTGTATGGTATGCACGTCCATAGTGGCATATTTGCACGCACAACACTATTAAAACACATTTGAGATCCAAAATAATTGTAGAGGCGGAGCTCCACCTGTAAGATATATGACAGAATCCTCCATGTGAGATAACTTCGGTTTTCAAGATAATTGATTGGTCAGTGGGCGGTAGTTTTACACAATTTGAGCTATAACTTAGCACATAACCTGCTCCCGACCAAGTTTGGTTGACAGCATAAGACACCATGGTGATACAGCGACGCTGAAACAGAGCTACTTCCGTGTCACAGCATACCCTGGCTTTGAGCGCAACATACCTCGCTAACCCACTAATCGAGATTCGTAGTATAGCCCACAGCTATTTGTTTTTTAAGCAGTTCATGAAAATAACCCTCACTCTTAGAGCTGCTTTCCACTCAGCGATCATCTTCTCTGTGACTGGGATGGATTCAGCTTTCTTCGACTTGGCAGGTACATCTTCGTCCTCATCAGATTTGGCCTCCTAATGGGAATATAATGAAAATGTTCAAAGGAAGTTTTTCCTATAGAGTTAACTTATGATAAACAATAACAAGCAAAACCAATATGGATGTTTTTTCCTCATTGTTACAAGAATGACTATGCATACCTCTCCTCTCATAGCACCACTTACAACAAGTCTGGCTGATCCTAGCACTTACCAGCCGTCTTGAACTGACACGTAACTGTTAAAAACAGCACTCACTAATGCACTTATTCTTACTGTACTCTAAATTGTGTTAAAATTGTTGAGAATTGCTTTAAAACTTAAACTGTTTATCCTTGTTGTTAGTTGCTTTGGCTAAAAATGTGTCAGCCAAATGTAATGTAATGTAATACCTCTAGTTCAGAGGGTAGCGTGTGATACTTCTCCTCATCCTCATCCTCTGAGCTGTCTGAGTCGTCAAAGTTCAGCAGCTTCTGGTCATTGGCCTTCAGGAACTTGTAGAATTCTGGATCCTTTGCCTGAAGCCTAGCCAGCTGGTCCTTGTGCTCAGTCGCCTTACCCTTCTTCTTGGGGATCCTACAACACAGCGAAGTTAGCAAAAACAAAGAAACAGTGTGCTGGTACTGTCTAAAACTAAAAGGTTGTAAAATCGTACGTTGAAGCATGGACATCTAAGGACTTCAAATCAGACTGTACACAGCATACAATACTCACGTCTCCTGAGGGTCAGTTTTCTTCTTCTTGCCATTCTGTTGGATATGCTCTTCTCCATCCGAATCAGAGTCGTCTCCGTCTGAGTCAAAGCCAGACACCAGGAACTCATCTACGGACAAGTCTTTCAACTTCCTAAAATAAGTCAATAAAAAGTTAAAGTAAATCAATAACCATTTACCAACAGATTACCATCACAACTTAATAAATCGCGTCTAGTTTGCTAATCAACAAGGTTTCGATAGCATTCGTTACACTTGCAGCTGTGACATAAAACTTCACAAGACTATTGTAAATAACAAGGACCAGTTGATTAAACCAGCTAACTAACATGCTCCCATACACACTGACTGATGAGAGCTATCGGGGTGAAATGATCTCATCTACATAGCAAATAGTATGATACAGCGCTAATACTGAGGAAATTACTTATTTGTATTCAGTCTCAGACTTAAACATGTCATAACAACTTTCCAAAATGTGTCCAATTTAAGTTAGCCAGCTAACTTAATGAGAAGGACATCTTAGCTCACAAGAGAATATGGGTCCACTATAAACAAAACTCTTGTCTTAGCTGTACGTTAGACTAATTAATATGAACCCCAGCATAATGATCGACACATTCCTACAGGGTACACTTCTCAAATCCACGAATTTCAGTATAATTTGACACGTTTTCCTTATCTTACCTCTTGTGCTTGCTTGCCATGCTGGATAGAAAACGTGCCTACAAAACGAATACCCACAATGCACCGCGCAGCAGTGACGCACTCAAACCTAACTTTATGTTTACGGTCTAAAAATAATGATTTACTAATTCAGGCGGTTATGTTTCACCATTTAGCAGAGTAGGCTAACAGTGACACCCTTATAGATACTTATTTAAATAGAAAGTAGCCACCTGTACACATGCCCCACCAGTGGCAATAAAAGACTAAATGTTTTGATTGAACATAAAGAAAATAGCCTATGTAATGGAAGTGGTTTGGTGTTTTTATTGAATTAGGTGTGGAATACATGGAATGGTTTGGTGTTTTATTGAATTAGGTGTGGAATATTCAGGTGTGGAAAACTATGAATGAATAGCCTTTTTTCAGATTGTCTTAGACTTTCAAACAGAAAAACTGTTTGCTACTGGGATAAGTTTAGTTAATTTACTGGGCTATCTTTAGCCGGGTTAAAACCAGACTCATTGCTAACTGTCTTGTTAGCAATTCTTGTTGTGCCTACAACTCCAGCCTGAATAGCTCTGGACCAATATGAATGCAATGATGCTGAATGAATTAATCGGGGTAATTAAAATGTCTACATTAGCCAAAACAGAATCTTAATAACCTGAGGGTATATATGGCAAGTAAAAACAAAGACATATTTCTGACTTTCTTTAGTAGGCTAACTTAGTGTTTTTCATGTGGTGAAAATCGTCTGTAGGTTAGCCTAAAATCTAGCCTGACGAGCCAGACCCACATTAAAATGTAGGGTCTGGGCACTCACCATTTGCAGTGCTCAGTCCGAGGGGCGGGATAATCAGTTGTCTTTCAAATTCCCTCTGCATGCAATAGGACAGCGGCAGCGATATGAGTCCCATGCGTTTCCCACCAGCGGAGCTAGTTGGCTAGTTCAAACGTTTGCCAACTTAATGAAAGCTTAACTCGTGTCACACTGTTCGCCAACAGCAACATCCATCTTATTTGTTTTCAAGTAGCAGGGAATTCAAGCCAAACCGTTGCAACTCTGCCATCAATCATTATGTTAAGCCCACCTAACGACTCTATACACGATTTCATTGGCCTGATTAAGTTTCGATTTCTGGAGCTCACAAGCCAACGTAGAGTTGCTAGACTAGTTGCTGCCGCTAGGGGCGCGTCTAGATTTCTAGGCCAGTGTTTCTCAAACTTTTTCAGATGAAGGACCACTTAACCAATAAAAAATAAACGCATGGACCACCTAGGATAAAAAAAAAAAGATGAGACCTACTTCAACAGTATATTAGCCTACACTATAGGCCTACTCACTGAACCACCTTGCTTATTGTGTTTGCACTTTGCTTATTGTGTCAGAGGATTCATATGAGTTAAACTGGCATATCTTACATAGACAGTGTTGCAGAACTATTTTTTTTAATTTTTAATTTAATTTTAAACTTTATTTGTTATAGAGGGACAGTGTACACTAATTGCCATTTTACAAAGAAAATGTAAATGCACCCAATTATAGCCAAAAGGCTAGTTTCCATTGGTAGTCCCCTTGCCAGAAGGAGCATGGCAAAATTACCTATTAATTAAAATAATAAATTACAGCAAAAAAAGCAAGCACAACAAAAATACACAATTACAATATTTGGATATACATACAAGTTGGTTCAATATTGCAAACAACTCATCTATATTATATTTTACCACGTCTGCTCGCGGACCACTTGGGATAGCTTGCGGACCACCAGTGGTCCCCGGACCACACTTTGAGAAACACTGTTCTAGGCTACCTAAAATCAGCAGTAGGCTATGATATTTAGAAATCCAGTTATGTTTCTGATGTGCCTGAATTATGTTCTTCTTTGCAAGAGGATTTGCAATTTGTTATCCTAACAGACCACAAGTGGAACTACTTTTCAAATGTGTTTTTCATAATTATGTCCAGAACATCTCTAGGATAAAGTCGATTTGTTTGATTATTCTAAGCACAGGAAGCCCTGGTAGTTTACGCCTACCTATGACGCATGCTGTGAGACGAAAAAAACGCACGAGCGTTTAGTTGAAGCGAAGTATTTTCCTCAGATATAGCAGGCAGTCCAGTGAGAAGAGGCTGGGAAGACAGAAGATTGTTTTGGTGTGACATGTGGTGTCTGTTAAGGAGAAATTATTTTAATATTTAAAGAGTTATTTTCTCTTGAAATCACTCACTGTTTTTAAAACAAACTGGAAAGAATCATTGCTAGGAAAAGACAAGCGCTGCCCCTACGATACAAACGACGGCGAGTGAGTCCTGATTTTCTTCTTCTGAGGGAGGGAGCTACCTCTGTCATGTCACAGACAGACCTCTGTCGGTGTCAAGGCGGGTAGATCTAAAGAGCTTTGTCTGAACTCTAGGAAACGCTTTGTTTTGGCTTGTTGTCGGCAACAAACTTACCTTTGGGCAATGCGAAAGAATCTCATCGGATTGACAGCTGTTAAACTCGCTCTGCTTTGCCATCGAACGTTAGCTAACACTTGACAAAGAGCCTTATGTCTTATGCCTGTGAATGCACTGAGAACACATGAAATAACGTTTTGATATTTTAGGTAAGTTCGTTACCGATCAAAAGGCACGTATATCTTTTGGAAATATTGACTGCTTGTCGTCTGTCGGTGTATTTTTGTGTGCACAAAGATTTATCTGGCAAAGACATCAGGCTTTCAAAATCAGCCAGTCTGCCTTGGATTGAGTGCATTTGAAACTAGACCAGCCAACGATAGTAGTTCAAACGATTGTATGATAGTTGCAGAAGCTACGATAAACAACGTGATCTGTTGACAAATAGTAGTTTAATTCATTTTTGGTTGTGTTTAGTGTGAGGGATGGTTACGAATTTCCTTGACTGTACGGTGAAGCGTCTCCCTCTGTTAAGGTGGTTTAACAAACACGGAATATTTACCAAGGACATCTTTGTCTGTCGATAGAATCGTTATCAGAATAATAGGATATTGTTTTATTTTTACTGGAAGGATGATTAAGTCAGTTTATACACAATACCCTCAGTAGTCTGCAGTGGTGGTCTATTTGTAAACCTCTGCAGCAGCAGTTCCACCTTAAAAAATTGATGTCAGAGCTCATGCGGTTTGCATTTACGTCAACAACATACAAAAGCTCAAACTGAAGGTGTATTCATTTTTCATATGCCCCGCACGATTTTGATGCTGTATAGTCCGCCTAGAGAGAAACCGAAATCGGCCACGACCATTTTTTCTCCGGGAGCCAAACAAAAAGAAGACGTTGGAGACTCAAAGAACATCTGTGCCCATCCGGTAATTGTGTTTTCACTGAGAACCGTTGCATTTTTATTGCTCATTACTGGAATGCTGAACAAGGGATGGGTTGGGCTGCAGCTTAACGTTGGCTTATGTTGTCATCATGTCATTGCTTTGTATGTGTAAAATATAGTGTTGCGACGCGAATGTCAATAATGTGTTGATAGGGGATGTTGGTTAAATACAGCCTAATTTTCAAAACAGTGACGAGAGACCCCATATAGCCTATGCGTTCATTTGTGGTGGCGCTGCCTTCCACCTGCATAGTCTGCTGAGTCAAATGGTACTGGGATGTGGAAATCGGCATGGTAACGCTGTTTGCCTCTGTCCTCCAGAGATGTAATGACAGTTATACAGTCGTTGCCTTTGGTTACAACCCTCTTCAACCTAGATAGGCTACCACATCTGCTAGTGGAACAGGGCTGAAAGAGGCAAATGCTTGGCATGTAACCCCCTTAATTTATTAGAGATGATTGTAGACAATGCATCAAGAGGTGTATGGTTAACGGGGGACACAATGTGAATAATGTGCTACCTGGAACAGTAGAATTTCAGAACAATTAATAAATGTTCCCTGAAGCGCACCACAGGAAGATCTGTGTTCAGTGGGTGCAGTAGGCCTACGTGATGGGAACTGTCTGTCTGGCCTTTGGAGTACTAACTGTTGCAACTGAACACTCAACAATAGCCAGGCTTTTTGTGATGGTTCAACAGGCCGTCTCCATGTGTGCAGAACACACAATATGCATTATTCACTGGCCATTCTCAGGTTGCACGGTCCTGGGGTATTTTGTGACAATATAGTTTATTTTGAACACCTGAAACCCACCGGCCATTTCATCAAAGACACCAGATGGCTTTTTCTCACCTTCAGAGTCATGGCTCATAAAATGTATTTCTAGGATCATATGGGGTTTTTCTAGGTCAGTTTGCTTACTAATGAGAAGTTGCAATGCAAAACAGATCAGACAATTCAGTATTGGCTTTATTTGTGAGGCGGCAATGATGGTTCTGCACACCTTCAGGAAGCATAGACCCATTTATAGTCATTGTTGTTAATATGATTGGGCTTGTTAAGAAAGGCAGCAGACCAGATGATTTGTCAGATAACTCTCATCACCCATTTGAACTTTGAACTAGCTAACGCATCAGATTGCACTTACGCTAGTTTAGCTCTTGTTTTGTCACCCAGTTGTAGAATAGATAGTGAACGATACACATTCAACAACCATTTGCACAATTTCCCTCCATTTCCATGTTTTGATGTCAGTTCGAACACTTTCAAAGGTTGATAATCCATTGAGCTCTTGTCACATGAAAGTCTGTTACTCTGAATTTTCAAGTAGCTATACATGCTCTCACACCATATTGTACAGTAGTTTCCATGTATATGGTTCAGCACCTACGACATTAACTTTACAGTAGTTTCCATAGCGATGCCGTTAATGGAGCTGTGCTTGCATGCGACTCGTGGGAAGATGCCTCACAGCAGGGACCCCACCGCTCTGAGCATCACATCACACCCCTCATCCATGATTCACAGGGAAGCTTTCCAAATGCTCTTTCTCTTCTACGCTGTTGAATATGAGGCTGTCCAATGTCATCGACACTCAGTGGAACATGTCTGTTAAAGAGAGAGAAAAAACAGCCTAGAAAGCCCAAAAATGGGCCAACACCCCAAGCGTCTTCCTGAAATTCTTAAAAACGTACTTATTAATTCTGTTTTAATTCCACTGTAACTGTGGAAAAGTCGGTGGCTCAAAAGAATAACAAGCTGTTGGTTGACTGATGATGCTATAAAGTATTAATCACCACAAAACAACGAGGAGCTGCAGACCCTGCCAGACTCTTGCCGTATAAGCGCTTGTGTGTTTCCTGCATACACACACACACACACACACATACACACAAGCAAACGCTTCTCGTTTGGCCAGTGCCTAGTATAGCCACGCTCTGCATAGTTTGGTCCTTCTCTTTATGTGATTCTTTTATAGAGCGCTGCAGCCTTGGGCAACCATTAGGCGTTCTTTGTGAGGAATTTGCACTTGACAGGGGAAAGATGTTGGCTGAGAAAAGAGACAGAGAGAGAGAGAGAGGGAGACAGAGAGATCTGGCTAGCCAGTGTTAAAGCGACCCTGGATCTGTGGAGCTGGTCATTTAAAAAAAAAAGTAATGTTTGGGGTCGAGGCACAGCGTATGTGTCCCTAGAACCTGCCTAAGGTGGCTTATTCAGCCTGCAACTAAGCCCCCTCTCCATGCCACAGACGCCGATGCCACACACACACACACACTTTCACCTCCACTCTCAGTGCACCAGTGCTTGCCTAATTCCTCCACCCCTTATTGCATCGTCATACATTATGCGTTGCATCTGAAATCAAAAGTTTATCAGATGAGGCCTGTGCCTTTGAAGGAAAGACATCAAGGAGTCTGCTGTCATCGGGCTTCCCACAGTCCTCTTTTCCGCCATCACAGCGTCGCACATATCGCATTAGCATTCATTCGTTCAGTTAGCAGGCGACTTTCATCCTTGTCCAGTGATGGTACAGTCAAAGAGGGTGACTGTTTCATGTGTCTTCAGAAGTAATTGAAGTAAACCTCTGACCATTTGCAGATTAACTACTGTAGTGTACTGTTGTACTGTTGCTTGGGCCCCAAAATGTTACATAGGTGGTAAATCTCTAAATAATCAGCAGCAAGATCTGGTGTGCGGCTCTGCCTTTTTCCCTGTCCAGCACGTAGAGTTCACCTGCTGTGGATGTGCTAGCCTTTTGTTGATGTTCATCCCTCTGACCCAACCCCCCACCCCCCCAGTTGCCGAGAGTGAGGCCGAGGCCCGGGCAGCCCACGGAGAGCAGCGCCATGATGGAGGGCGGCATGCAGCTGCTAAACCGCGACGGCCACAGCATCTCCCACAACTCCAAGCGCCACTACCATGACTCGTTCGTTTCCATGAACCGCATGCGGCAGCGCGGCCTGCTCTGCGACATCGTGCTGCACGTGGCCAGCAAGGAGATCAAGGCGCATAAGGTGGTGCTGGCCTCCTGCAGCCCCTACTTCCATGCCATGTTTACCAGTAAGTATCCCAGATGCCCTTTCCCTCCCTCCCTCCCTCCCTCCCATCTTTTCTCTTTGTCTTACTCTCGTTGTCTCTTTCAGTGTTTCTTTCTTCCACCTGTCTGTGTCTCTCGTTTTTTGTCCCTCCCTCACCTTGATTCCACTGCTAGGATGTGGCCGTCCCCTCGTCTCTTCCAGTCTCTTCCCTCTGCCTCCACCAACCCTGTTCCTCACCTCTTGTGATCATCCTCCTCCTCTACTCTCTGTGTTTACAGGAGTTCCCTCCTCTCTCTCTCTGTGCTTTATCTCCCCTCTGTCTCTACGGCTCCGCCAAGAGCCCCGCATTAGATGTGAGCGTGCGAGAGAGAGAGAGCGACACGCTCTCTCTACATGAGTCATTCCATTCCATTCTATTTAAAGTCCACATTCAAATTGTTGTTGTTTTTTCGGCCATTTTATCTGGCCCCTACCCTTGAACTGAGTCACATATGGAATGGAGATTCTCGATTAAAATCTGTACCAGGCTGTCTGTTATATCCTCCATTCCACCAAAAAATAAAGAGGATTTTAGCGTTGTGCATCATCAGTATATTGAGTTGACAGTGTTCTCTCCCTTGTAATCATAGCCCTTTTAAGTCCTGTCATGCACATATCAATGTACAAACATCCTGCCTATCTGGCTGTATTCACTGCACTGAAGATGTCTCTTTTTATAGCCCTGATTGTAGCGGTGCAACAGCCCCAGCCCCTGATGTGTCCGTCACTCTGTCCAGTGCAGGGTGTCTCCGTCCTGTCTGATCTCATTTCCTTCCCCCCTCATCAGCCATCATCTCTGCTCTGTGTGCTATGTTCTCTTCCCTGTCACGCTCCCAGGTCGCCACCTGCAGAGCCTCTCCTACCCCCCTTCCTCTCCTCCCCTGCGCCTCGCACTAGATGGTATGTCTGTGGAAAGAGTCCACGTCAGGCAGACATTTTGATTAGTCTCTCCCAACTCTTGATTACATGCTTGATTTAGCCGAGAGGAAAATTACTTGACAAAATTACATGTTATTTTTTTTATGTTTTATTTTCCCCTCTTGGAGTGATGGTTGTTTTTGCCTGAACAGACAGTTGCTTGTGAGCGTGTTACTAAAACGAGGCTACCGTTTCCCCTACAATTATTGTTTTTCTCACTGGTACAAAACAGTGTAGTAAGTCCAGTTGTAATAGAAAATGTAATGTGTAATGTATTACACATGGAAAATGTAAATGTAAATAGAAGAATACTTTGCAGCAGTTACTATAGAAGAATATTTTTCACCAGTTACCAAAACATCTCCCCCACAAAAAAGGAATGATGCCCATGTTATGCAAGTTGAGTCACACGTTGCAGCGTGTGTTGCTGTTCACATTTTGCATGTTAAAAAGATGGTCAGGTATCACTTATTCCGTCCCTGTCATTTGTGAACATGTTACAACACAAGATCAATCTTCTCTTTATCCTCTAAGATCCTGTTGGGTTACTCTGCTGGCACTGAGCCCACCCTGTCTATTCAGTCATAGGGGAAACCTGAGAGCCTATTAACTGCATTGTGATTGTAGCAATGGGTGTGATAATCGTCTGTGATGTTGATGGCTGTTCATTCTGATGATGTGTGGAGACTTGTTCTGAAAAATGACATGAAAATATTTGAACCTAACTTTTGTCCCTCAAGAGGAATGGGATGGTAATAAATGAGAATGTATTCCTCACTCTGTGATTATCATACAAAGCCCCTTCTCAGCTTTTTAAAAGTGCTGTTGTAGACTTTTAGGAACTTATACACAGCAGCTCACTACAATCTAATTAACGGTGAGAACACTTAACATAATTACAATATCCATTAAATCTGCTGTAACTGAATTTGGCTTTGTTCTAGCTATGCTAGGTCTCAAGTGTTTAAACCTGGGGTGTTGCTTGCTGCATTGTCTAACTTGCAACCACAAGTATTATCTGAGGCTAGTGTCCTTGACTGAATTTGCTTTTTTGTTGCCTTGTGTGTGTGTGTGTGTGTGTGTGTGTGTGTGTTTGTGTGCGTGTGTGTGTTTGTGTGTATGATCATACAGATGAGATGTCGGAGAGTCGGCAGACCCACGTCACCCTCCACGACATCGATCCCCAGGCTCTGGAGCAGCTGGTGCAGTACGCCTACACAGCTGAGATCGTGGTGGGGGAGGGCAACGTGCAGGTGCGCTTTCTAACTCCCAACCCCCTCTCCCCCCTAGTCTTTCACCCTCTCTCCAACTAAGCAAGAAAACGTGTCGATACTTTCTAAATGCGGAGGCCTGTGCTCTCGCGTTTCTCATTAGGAGCTGTGCATGACTCTGCTCCACTCGGCTCTGAGGCTGTATTTGGTGAGCATGTGCTGCAGCGTGACGGTTCCCCTAGGGCTGCCTCAAAGCTAAGCTCGGCTCTTGAGGTTCACTTGAGGTGGCCGCCCGCCACTCGGCTGTCAAATTCTCATCTGCAGACAGGAAGCAGAAACAAAACTGTGAAGCGAAA
>NC_055963.1:27130131-27342631 GCF_018492685.1 Alosa sapidissima
CCTGGCCTGTAGAGCCATGTGCTGGGGGATCAGTGTGGGCATGTGTGGGTCAGGTCAGTTGTGGACTTGCCCCGGAGTGAGAGAGGGGGCAGTGGGATTAGTGGCTGCTGCCACTGGGCCTCCTCTGCTGGGTATTACCCTGCACTCAACAGCTGTCAACACTGTACAGACCCAGAGACACACACACACACACACACACACACACACATACATTCTCTCACACACACACACACACACACAGATACATACACACACACGAAAGCTTTCCTGTCTTAACAGGAAGTGAGCCACCTGCTGCCCGGGGCTCATCTTTATACTTTTCTATGGTGGCTGCTCTCAGCAGACGGGCAGTGTGTCCGGGATGCTCCAATTTAGGCTTTTCCTTTGGCACTGATACCAGATCGGATGCATCTGATTTTAGCCCTTACACCGCACTCTACAGGTGCTCTATTCACACTGTGTAGAGATGGATCAAAAATAAAATGGAATGGATCCAGCAAATCTCTGATTAACAGCTTAATTTGGCGTGTCATTCTACCGTTCAGAGAAGAGAAGGCTAAAAGCCTTTCCCTCCGTGTTTTCCCCCTGTATCAACTGTTGCCATGAGTAAACAAAACTAGTGAACTCTCACTACACTGCAGACGTGAGCTAGCATTTTACACAGCTAATTTCTGCCATGTCATATCCTCCTGTATGCATCTCATTCACTTTCTCATCAACACCCACTGTTGATGATGCATCTTTGGTTCCGTTGAAAACTGGTGGAAATGTGCACTGCTTCACTAGATAGCACCAAGGTTCAAAGAATTCTGAATGGAACTGGTTCAAGAACGCGTTCTCTTTGGTCGAAAAACGCCCTCTTGTGTGTATTTCAAACACTCATACCAAGACAGGCAGCTTTGATTAAAAGTGACGTGATTGTGCCAAGGCATTTTGGCCGGTGCAATCACACTTCCACAAAGAGACATTTCTTTCCTTATGAACCCTTGCCTGAAGCAAATGGCTATCTGTCATAAGCACTGACTTTAAAAACTTTGGACCGACACCAATGCAATTGCTGTTTGGCAAGAAAAGAACAAAAAAAAAAGATAATTTAATTAATGGTGACTTTTCGGCACTGGTCATTAAGCAGTGTACTGTGTATTTGTGTTTGGCTCATCTCCCAGTTACTCATTTCTTTTGATCCAGAGGTCCGGATCCAGAAGTTTCTGCTGTATATCATCGTATAAAAAAGATTTAAACAATTGAGTTTGAAATGGAGCGATTTCCCCCTAAGTGGTTAGTTAAAAAGAAGCCAAGTGAACTTTGAAATGGCAAACACACAGTAAATCTCCTGTGTGTCTCCATGAGAGTCAGACTAAACATAACAAGTCTGAGTAAACAGAAACTTAGATGTGTAAGCTGAGCCACGTTATGGCTTTGTTTGTGCTTTGACTGATTTGCTAGCGGACTGAGCTGCCGTGTTTGTCCCGACATTCCCGGCAAATGTGCTGAACCGACTGATGTGGTTCGTCTGAACCGGCAGTGTAATGGGCAGGGTGTGACGAGGCGTCTGGGCACGACGAGGCCTTTTTTACCCCAGAGCCTGCAACAGAAGCGTGTCGTATTAAAGCTGACAGAAAGAACCACACAACATTTTACTATTCTATTTCTAACAGCACAAATCTTTGATATAAAAAAAAGTAACTTTTTTTTTGTAAACATTAAGAAATGTGTTTTATAATATATGAGTTAGGATTAGGATTGTACCAATGTTTTTATGTTGTCCTGAGGAATTTCTTGTGTTATGATGGAAGCTTGTGCAGGTGCATAATCTCTATCCTATCTCTAAAATCTCTCTTAATCTCTCTATTGGGTAGACCTATCTTCATGATTGCTTTAAGTATTCAAATGGGCAGTCATACCTACTGGTCTTATTTATTTGTCAAGCTACGGACCATCAGTATACACAGACTCAAATTCAGTCAAGATTATCTTCCCTCATGTGTTAATAATCACTGTGATGTTTTTAAAAAAATTAAATGTGCATTATGCATAATAAGTTGTCTATATTTGGGTGCTTTGATTGAGTGAAGTTGAGAAGTAGTACTCAAACCCTGGTCATTGTACTTCATATACTTGCCTGTATATGCTTCTTTATGTTTTCATATGAAATGAGCTCAGGATGTCAGTGAAAGATTGTGTCCTGTTTGCCTCTGTAGCCAGCAGTGGTGCAGATTAGCATCTCTCGGAGTGTACTTGTGAAGAACAGCAAACAGATGTGTTAGAGCTGGGGTGTTAGGGAGGTATAAAAAGAAACATCAGTAACATCACGTGTGTGTGTGTGTGTGTGGTGAAGGTGCTGGACCTGATCTCCAGTGACAACCTGAACGTCCCGTCGGAGGAGGAGGTGTACCGGGCAGTGCTCAGTTGGGTGAAGCACGACATTGACAGCCGACGGCAGCACGTCCCTCGGGTGAGTGACCGACACCACTGTCCACAGTTGCAGGCAACACCACCAGCATCACACTTACACCTCCTTCAGATCAGTATTACTATTTCAATATGTTTTAATTCTTTATCATGCCTCAGCAAGTCAATGATTTATTTAGAATACTTCAATTTTGAATTGTACTGTTTTTATGTTTCATGAGATCTAGTTAAACGCTAACCGTTATGATTATTGCTTGGAATATTCATAATAAATATGGTTATGGTTATTTTAATCCGTTTTTGGTTTGTGTTGTTCCTTCACCTTCCCTTCCTCTACCTCCACTTTTGACACCTGTTTGTCTCTGGTAATCATCCTCATCGTCAATTTTATTTTCTGTTGCTCCCTTCTTCTCTCACCCCATCGTTCCTCTGAGTCACGCTCTCTCTCTCTCTCTCCCTCCTACCCTCTCTACACCTCTTCACATTCCTGTCACTCACAATCTTCTCTCCATCCTTTCCCTTTCTTCTTCTCTTTTTGTCATCCTTCCTTCTTTCTCTACCCTCCATCTCTCTCTCTCCTCTACCCCTCTCTCTCTCTCTCTCTCTCTCTCTCTCTCTCTCTCTCTCTCTCTCTCTCTCTCTCTCTCTCCCCCCCTCTCCTTCCTCAGCTGATGAAGTGTGTGCGTTTACCTCTGCTGACGCGGGACTTCCTGATGAGTAACGTGGACACAGAGCTGCTGGTGCGCCACCACTCGGAGTGTAAGGACCTGCTCATCGAGGCGCTCAAGTACCACCTGATGCCCGAGCAGAGGGGCGTGCTGAGCAACAGCCGCACGCGCCCACGACGCTGCGAGGGGGCCAGCCCTGTGCTCTTCGCCGTGGGTCAGTACACACACACACACACACACATTCAGTATGCACAAACACACACACATGTACACACATACACACATTCAATATGCACAAACACACACACATATACACACATACAACATAGAAACAAATATGCCCACTGGCGTACTTGTGTGCGTCTGTGTGTGCGTGTGTATATATGTGTATGCATATTGTATGTGTGTGTGTATACTGTGTGTATATATGTGTGTATGTTACTGTGTGTGTGTATATTGTATGTGTGTGTATTTTGTATGCGTGAATGTGTATGTTACTGTGTGTGTATATATTGTACAATACACATACAATATGCATACACATATATACACACGCACACACAGACGCACACAAGTACGCCAGTGGGCATATTTAAACTCATAATGATACCCACATACATACACTACACAGTTTAGGTATCCACATGTTGAGACATGTGCTGTACAATTATGTTAACTCACCTACTTAACTGGCTTACTCACTCTCTACAGCATTCACAGATGGCCTGTGATGCTCAGAGTGCTTAGTAGTAGTATGACATATACTGGCATATCCTGTACATATAACTCATGTCCTTTTCATCTTTGTGATTTCACAAGAAATTGATTCATCTGATTCCTTGAGCCTGTCTGACAGTGCCTGTTTTTTCGTCTGGCCTTCAGGCGGGGGCAGTCTGTTCGCTATCCACGGAGATTGTGAGGCCTACGACACCAGGACTGACCGCTGGCATATGGTGGCGTCCATGTCCACAAGGCGGGCACGGGTTGGTGTGGCGGCTATCGGGAACAAACTCTACGCGGTGGGAGGGTAAGGGCATGCCACCATGGGAAGAGGGGGGGGTCATGGACTTGCGCAACGAGGAGGCGTGGCTGGACTCTCCCAAATGTCTAAATGCTCGTGAGAGTCATGGGTCCTTTGATGGTTGTCTGATTGAGTTTCGGTACTTGAAGTCAGGTCAGCACTGGTCAGGGTTTTTTTTTTTTTTCTCTTTTTTTGTTAAGCTACTCAAATATGCTGTAGCATTTTTTTTTTTTTGGTCAGGGTTGTTCAAGGAGCACAACTCCTCCAGTCTCTCCTATGTGCTTCTGTCATAGACGAAAGCATCGATTTCAATTTCAATTTTATTTATAGAGCGCCAAAACTTTGCACATGTCTCATGGCGCATCAGATTTAGCAAATCTAGGTCTGTTAATCTGGGAAAATGAGAAAGTGTAAGAATATGGTATGTGTCTTATGGTCTTAATTTGAGATTTTAAAAACAAGAGACTACCACAATTCTAAAGTGTGTTGTTATTAGCAATGCCACTGTGACCTCATCATGTATAAAAACAAAAACAAAAGCAGACAAGTAGGTCACAAGAAGTTCATGATGATTCACCAGTGCTCACGTGCATCAGCTGGACATCAGTATTTTTCCCTGATCTCCTCTACCAGGTACGACGGAACCTCTGACTTGGCAACTGTTGAGTCATACGATCCGGTAACCAATGCCTGGCAGCCGGAGGTTTCCATGGGGACCCGGCGCAGTTGCCTGGGCGTGGCAGTGCTGCACGGGCTGCTGTATGCGGCTGGGGGCTACGACGGAGCCTCCTGCCTCAACAGGTACGAGGACCAGCCCAGCAGGGCCAGCAGGCACTCACGTACAAATTAGTCTCATTATGGAAATATTCAACCTCACCCAGTGACCTGATTTGAGTTTCTGCTGATGTGGGTTTCTGCCACATAAAAAAGCAAAAAGCATTTTCATCAAAATTGTGTTGCTATAGAGGATGCATGCTCCGCTATTCGATAGATAGATAGATACTTTATTGATCCCCAGATTCTCCCACAGTTGCTGCACTGTGTGTTTTCCCTGTACTACACAGAGCCAGTAGAGCTACAAGCCCTACAGCCGGCCTACACCAGGTGCACAACTGAAACGTTCCATTCACTGAGCTACAAAATAGACCACCGGTGTAATTGTTTTGAATGTGCGCAGCGCTTTTGCATCTGGTGTAGCCAGCTTGATTGTAGTGGAAGCTAATTGTAGCAGCATACGCTCCGCAAACAAAATGCTTCAGTTGTGCGCCCGGTGTAGCTCAGCTGTTAAAGGTATGTATGTAATCTCGAGTTGGAGATTTAGGTAGAAGTTGCTGAAGCCTATTGTGGACATTCTTTGACTGCCAATCAGAGTAAAGTTCATTTAATTATTTGTGTGGGTGCCAGATAAAGATGAGGGGGGTAGATATCTGCTTAAATGGGCCATGTTATTCCCCAGCCTAGGTTTGCAAATGGGATTGTGAAATAGCATCTGAACATGTTTTGACAGAACAAAGTTGCAAACTTTCTATGTTAACATCAGAGAAGAACATCAAATTCTCAGTTAATCCATTCTATGTCATCTTTAAAGGTATGTGTGTAAATTCCTCCTCTCTCCTCTGTTGCTGCAGTGCTGAGCGGTACGACCCTCTGACCAGCACGTGGACATCCATCGCTGCCATGAGCACCCGCAGGAGATATGTCCGAGTGGCTATGTTAGGTCAGACACAAACCCTGCCGCTCTCACAGTTTCTTTTTTTAAAGTATATTTTTGGGGCTTTTTTGCCTTTTATTGATAGAGGACAGTAAAAAGTGACTGGAAGCTAGTTGGAGAGAGATGGGGTGGGATCGGGAAATGACCAAGGTCACCCGGAGCCAAGGTGGTGTGGACTGGACACTGTAGCCAGTTGTGGCACAGCCCCCCCCCCCCCCCCCCCCTCCCAGCTTACCCTGTATCTGTGCATTTATGAATTTGTCTAAAAGCTGTTCTAATTTATAGGGCAATTCCACGCAAAACTGTCAGGTACATAACGCCAACTAAATGCCATGGTATTTGTATGATGCGAATGATTATATGAAAAGTTTTTCATGTAAATTCTACAACCAAAAAGAGTGAATGCTCAAATTTCATGTAATCATCATTCACATCATACCATACCATGGCATTGTGTTGGCGTTATGGACGTGACGTTGAAATAAATCATAGAGTAGTGATTTTCTTGTGTTCTAATTGGCTAATTTTCAATCCTGTTTCTGTGTTTTGCTTGTATGTGTATTCCCAGATGGCAGTCTGTATGCTGTTGGTGGTTATGATAGCTCCTCGCATCTAGCTACAGTGGAGAAGTATGACCCTCAGGTACAGCAGCTGACATTTACAAGAGCCCAAAGAAGAAAATTTTTACTGCCTCTCTTAGACTCTGAGTCTGAGTTTAAGTAAGACGCAGTCTGGGTTTGTGTGTGTGTGTGTGTGTGTGTGTGTGTGTCCTCAGAGTAACACCTGGACCGCCATCGCCAACATGCTGAGTCGCCGCAGCAGCGCTGGGGTTGCCGTGCTGGAGGGGATGCTCTACGTCGCCGGGGGTAACGACGGTACTAGCTGCCTGAACTCGGTGGAGCGCTACAACCCCAAGACCAACACGTGGGAGGGCGTGGCGCCTATGAACATCCGCAGGTCAGCAGAAAGCTTTTACCTCACTAGTTCATCGCTTCATCTTTGTTTTTCCTGCAGCCTGCATAACTTTGTTCAAGTATGATATCATGATGCTCTCATCATTAAGTACCCTGAAGGCCAACGCCTACTGGCGGCGTCTGGCGTGTGTCAAGTGACACCAAAGTTTAGAACTCCATTACTTTTAATGGAGCAAAGCCCACTGGCGTCATCTGACACCAAAGTTGGTCAAAGAGTGTCAAATCCATAGACACAACAGTGGGCATTGGCCTTGAGATATATAATTGTTGGTCTCACATATTCTAAACCGCCTCTCTTGAACATTATGAAAAGAGGTGGTTGAATCAGTTGAACAGTCCCTTCCCCTCCGATCTTCTCTGAAGGTCAGATATCTTCCAGAATATCCATGCTTTATATTAGGTGAATACCATGACTATAAAACTTAATGTGAAGCTTTTGAAGCACAAGGACATGGATGTGAGGGTTGGCCATATACTTCTAAACTTCTCTATATGCTCCAGGCAGCAGTAGAGGCCTATGTAGGTGTACGATGCTGTGCTTTTGATATCTGGTTGCCTTTGCTACTGCAGCTGAGTGCATTAGTGAGGAGCTGATGGAGATTGATCTAGAATACCACTGGCTTTGTTTCCTCCCTCTATATTTCACTTACTCGCTCCATTCCTGACACACACACACTCACACTCACATACACACTGTGCGTAGCTCCTATCTGGATATGGATGAGAGAGAATAGCTTTGTCACCAGAACTGGAGCCAGCTCATGAATAAGCCAGAGCTGTAAGGAGCACAGTCTCTAATCTCTAGTCTGATCTAGTCATAAAAGAGCTTCCTCTTACAAAAACAGGCCACACTGAAACAAGACACGTGCTTGCTAGTGTCTTCTTTACCTTCGCCTCAGTTTTCAGATGTCTTCAAAAGCCTCCTCCTTTGATCCCTACAGTCCCATAATGCGGTTATTTAACCTTAAAATATAAGGCTCAAACTCATTCTGATGCTACACTGACTCATAATATGAAGTCTCGGACATTGCCAATGCATGCCTAGAACGCTTGATATTGCACTACAGTATGTAATTTAATCGGGTAGGATCATGACCCCTTTTGTCGTTTTTTTGGCTAACTGGGTACCGTCTTAGCACTAAGAAGCGTCAAGGGGCATATATAAATTCTATATAAATTCTTCCATGTTTCATTAAAGCCTATTGTATGTGAGTAATTCTTATACCAGGCCAATTCTCTAGTCTAACATGATGTTCATCGTTTTATAGGGCTAAGCTTAATTTCAGACATGGGCATATGTGAAAATACAGGTGCATCTCAAAAAAATAGATTACAGTGTAAAAGTAATTTGCCCTGCACAGACTGAGAGATTAAAGGCTCAGGAAACCATTGCCGGTGTTTTGACTTAATTAGCTGATTAAAGCTCATCTCAGGTCTACTTTTCTGTATCATAAATTCTTTATTGTAATATTTTGAGATTATGGATTTTTGATTTCCATGATCTTTAAACCGTAATGATGAAGATTAAAATAATCAAGGTAAAAACGGAAAATGGCTTGAAATATTTCATGTGTTCATTGGTGTGTTTTTGGTCTTGCCCAGGAGCACGCACGACCTAGTGGCCATGGACGGTTGGCTGTACGCGGTGGGGGGCAACGACGGCAGCTCCAGCCTCAACTCCATCGAGAAGTACAACCCGCGCAGCAACAAGTGGGTGGCGGCCTCCTGCATGTTCACGCGGCGGAGCAGCGTGGGCGTGGCCGTGCTGGAGCTGCTCAACTTCCCGCCGCCGTCCTCGCCCACGCTCTCCGTCTCCTCCACCAGCCTCTGACAACGAGTCAAGACCCGGCTGACTGCCCCCAGTCTGCCCTGCGTGGCCAAGCGACGCAACTGCTCCGTCTGAAGAGGGGTGGTGGTGGTTGTGGTCGTCCACCACCCTTGTCCATCGAGTGGTCCTCACACCTTTCTACGTAAGCAGGGGGAAGCCAACCTGTTCAAAGCTCAACCTCAACACCTTCTGTCTGTCGATGGTTGGTAGAAGCATTCCTGGGAGAGGGAGAGGTAACGCTAAAAGAACAAAAAAAAAATCACAAAAAAAAGAGAAAAATATCATAATAACTTAAAATGTACTAAATTAAAAACCCCTTACTGCCTTGAGAATTAACCTCACAGACCCTCCCACTCCTGTCTACTTCCTCTTCCCTCTGCCTCGTACCTTGCGCTTCGCAGCGCAACGATACGGTCACTTAATTTGCGGTCACTTTAAAAAGTGTTATGTCTTGTGGATTTGTATTTTGTTTTACCCACTTCTGTGTTAGTTCTGTGTCTAATTTAAAAAAAAAAGATATCATGATATTGCAATAATATATAACGCGATGAATGAATGATTTCACCTAGGAATGTCGCTATAGGCCGGATCTGCCACGCATGTTTTCTGAGATTCCTTTCTGGGCAGAAATTTCAAACGTGAGGGGAAAAAATTGTGTAGTGCTACCATGCCACACTAGGTGGCAGAGATGTGCAATGTTTCCCACTCTCGATGCAGACATGCATGGACACTAGGAGGCAAAATCTATGCCTCCACACTAAACTAAACGGTTCACAGAGGCTGAAAGGTTTTGATTTTTTATTTTACTGTACTTGTATTTTCTTATTGGTGACGTGAAAAATCGATAGGAAAAAAAGAATTTTAAAGATACGACTCGGAGGTTCAGGTTGACCACTGCTGCCCTTTTGAAGGAAGCCATATAGTTTGTTTCATTAGCTGTAGTGTTCAGTAATGAGCCATCGAGAGATTAATCATGGATGTGATCAGACCTTTTTTCCATAATCCGTTACGAAACGTGGTCGTAACGTGGTCATAACATTTAGTCCGAGACTTCTCCTCTTCGAGAAATCTCTGACTCATTGATATTCTTTTAAGTTGTGAAAAAAATGGTTTGCAGTGTCCACAGGTACAGAATGGGTGTCTTAACTAACCCATTGGATGACTTCACATCACTCTGTGGAAAAAGAGAAACCTCCTGCCTTGTAGTCACACACAGCTTAAGTGCTGACCTAACAGTGTACTGTCTTTTATGGGGCATACCTCAGCCAAACCACGCACAGGGCTTGGCAAGGAGCATGTTGAGTCGCACGTTTCCTTCAGTGTGTACTCTTTTAAGCTTGCCTCTGTGCACATTGTAAGCTCTACAGAGTCAGTGGCCCCAATTGTCCTTGATTGTCAACGCATTACATGCAGAGCTGTTTATTTCTCTGAGGAAAAGTGTACATGAAAGCGAGAGTTTTGAATGTTTTTATGTTTTTCTTTTTGTTGTTGTTTTTTTTTTTAAGTTCAGTGTGGAGTGCTTTGGGAGAACTAGCAGGGCAGTGGCGTTGTTATGCCACTGGATACGTCAGGTTAAAACGCACAGGTCCGTCAGAGCTGAATTTATCAGTGAAGGAGTTTCTTCACACGGTTAGTGTTGTGTAGTGTCAATAAAACAATGTAGCATAATACAGCACGATTGCAAACTTCTAAGAAGTTACAAGTCTTTTTTCCTTTTTTTGAAGGATTTTTGTTAATGTAAACTCAACCAACTACAGGTCAGTAGAGAAAGGCTACATACATATGAAAGTGTGGAAGGTTCCAGAAATATTTATAGCATTTATGGGTCTTGTTCACCATGAGATCAACAACAACAGTGAACATAAACTGTAATAAGACTCTATACTACAGCCTTTCCAAAATGAAAATGCAGAAAGACAACAAAAAGAAATATGTACATAACCAAATACCTATAAAACCTGACTTAAAATTTTTGTGCAATGTTGAAGAAGTAAAAGTGAGCTTCATTTCTGTTGAAAAGAATTGTTGTTTAAATGTCTTGTGGTGTATTGTTTATTTATATTGTGATGTTATGTTTGTTATATTTATGAAGAAACTGAAAAAAATATAAATGATTTTTTGCACTATTGTTAAATGGAGCAATACACTGCTGTATAATAATTATAAAAGGAAAAGAATAAATCCTATTCCAGGTGAGACATCAAGTTTTGTGGACTCCTTCTTTTATGAGGATTAGTACGTGTTTTGGTAGTAGTCACAATTGAGGATAATTAATCTGATTTTGTAGACCACAATAAGGGCTGTTGAGAGAAAACACTAGCACCAATTTTAGTCAATTTTGTTGAGTAGCAATTTTAATAAGTATTATTGAGTTGTGTTGAAGTGGTGAGAGAGAGCCCATTGTTCAGCGACTCTAGTGAAAGAGCAGAGTTGATACAGCTCTCTCTTTCTTTCCCTCTCTTTTTGTCTCTCTCTCTCCTACACTCTATCCCCCCATCTCCACTCCCACCCGCTCCAAAACTGATCCCACAGGACAGCTGAGCACTCTCACTTTACCCTCTCTGACCTCAGTCACATGGCATGCACACCTGTGCAATGTGATGTTTAAACACACACACACACACACATCTAATACGGGCTGTGTGTTTTGGTGGTACAATTTTGCTGAAGACTGTTGCCTTGAGTAAACAGAGGAAATTCTTTGTTTTGAAATGACATCCACATTGACAAAGTGATGATGTAAAAGATGAATAATTGTACATATGATTAGGCTGACCAGTGATGGACAAAGCTGCAAGGTCCATTTTTTTTACCCTGATATAGGTCCTTTGATGTATTTTTACAGGGTTAACTTACAGGGAAATGTGACGATGACGTGCCTGCATCACTGTTATTGTTATTGTTATTGCTTAATATTTAGCTTTGTTAAAACATATAAGAAAACTGTTACAACACAATGAAACTCCAGTTCCATGTAAAACCTGCCATTTCTCTTTTCCTGTTTTCCTCATTCACCATGGAAGGAGTAGAAGCATCAGTGACCACACTGCTCTGTTGATGGACCTCCAAATGATTTGTTTGTTTGCACGGTCAGACGGCTGAGATTGGCGGGGATGCGTGTCTCTGCGTATGCCCCCAGAGTCGGAGCCTTGCCGCCTGCCAGCCAATGTGTGTGTGTGTGTGTGTGTGTGTGTGCGTGCGTGTGTGTGTTGAGGGGGATAATGAGTTTACAGCCTGGACACGCAGACGCAGGCACAGCTATGTAGGCCGGCCTAAAGCCAGCCCTGCCTGCTCTTGATCTTCCCTCCTCGCAGACACACACACACACACACACACACACACACACCATAGCCTACCCCTAGCGCCTGCCAAAGCCTTGCCTCTCTGCTCACAGTCCACAGACACCCTCTGCACACCTTCTCTTATCTGGAAAGCACCAAGCAGCCTCCCTCAGCAATGCAGGGCCACTCCTCAGGCTGTTGAGTTAAAAGCCAACAGGTATTTGAAACTACAGATCCGAAAGGGTGGTAAAAACAGGCTTGATTTAGCCCTTGTGCCAGAATTGATTCTAACAGTTATACTGTTGGCTACAACAAAACAAGTCTCTCTCTCATATTATGGTGTGTTTGTATGGATGTGAAAATCATTGTTGTCTCTTTTACTGGCATAACCTGCCCTGGTCTTGAATGGCCAACATTCATTATTGATGATATTTGCTGACATTTTCTGTGATTTCTAAATATGAATCTTTGTAATGTTATCTTACAAATGATCATGTTTGAAGTTGAACTAGAATATAGAAATTACATCTAAAAAATGTAATCTTCAAATATAACCCAGTGATCACATTCAGGGTAGAATTTCCAGAAAAAATGGTGTGGGCATTATAAATGTCAGTTTCACCACTTTCCATTCAACTGGAAGCCAGTATTGACTCATTCAACCTCAACCCATCAGTATTGACTATCCCAATGGAATCATAATTTCTTCTCTAGAGTTTCTCCTGTAGTTTCGATTGCCTGAGGGCTTCTGGCTATGCCAACCACCTTTTCTTGGAACTCCTTGCTCTCACTGAGACTTGGATCAAACCAGAGGACACATTGCCACCCCGGCGGCGCTCTCCCCTTACTTCACACTCTCCCATCTGGACGAGAAGGTGACGGACCTGCTAATTTCCAACGAATGGAAATTCACTCCGCCGCTGCCTTCAAACAAATATGACTCATTCAAACACCATGCTATCACAGTGATGACCCTTGTCAAACTCTATGTGATGGTCATTTACCGCCCACCAGGACAACTGGCTTTATGGACAAGCTGGACACTCTGCTGTCCTACCCAGTCTCCACTCAGCACATTCTCCTCTCTGAAGGTTAATGATGCCACAGACTCGCTCTGCTCCACACTGAGCTCATGTCTGGACGAACTGTGCCCTCTTACTACAAGGCCAGCTCGATCCAAACAATCTCACCCATGGCTAAATGATACCCTCCAATCGCAGCGCACCAAACTCAGAGCCGCAGAGAGAAAATGGCAATCTAAACAAACTGATGACCTCAAAAACTACCAGAAACTCCTATCCTCCTTTTCAGTCAGTATCACTGCTGCTAAGACAGCTTTCTACAATGACAAAATTAACAGTACCACAGACACACGGAAACTTGAGGTCATAATTCATCCGCCGCCCACGGCCTTCAAACCAGCCACCTCGACACACACCAGCATGAGAGTCGAACGCTCTAACCACTGAGCTAAAAGCCCAGGCTTCGAACTCTGCGGTTAGAACCGTTCGTAAGGTTAGCGGTGTGAGGATTTACACGGGCAACTGGCATGTCTTCACAACACACCATATGATGGCTCAATGTATTCACATCACACCACATGATTGGCTCAATGTATTCACATGTCTGACGTTTTGCCGAGGAAGGGGTGTGATATGTGTAGTAACGCATATTGGCGTTACAAACTAGCCCAATGCATTTCTATGGAGGGTTTTTTTGAGTGCTGTGTCTCCTCATTAGAAAGTCTCCTTAACCTGACTCCACCAGATGGATTGCTTCGCATTTGCTCCGCATATCCATCTGGGAAGGGGCGAAAATACTGGTTAGCTGATAGGATAAACCATCTGTCTATCACCTCCTATGTTGATAGACGGTCCAAATCAACCAATCAGATAAACAAAGCGTTCTTCTAATGGCATATAGACCCACCGACAATCAAAAAATCCAGTGGAAACTAGATGGCAGAAGTGTGTAGGCCAATCTGCCCACCATTTTTTTTTACTTCGCTACCTACAGATGTTTTACCGGTATGATATTTCGAAACGCCATGTTATTTCCCATAGACAATCGACGCCCGGAAGTTGGATGGATACAGAAGTTACGGAGGGGGGACTTATTCTGGAGAGGTCTATTTTAACATAGGCTACAAGTTAGGTAAGTAGCTAACGTTAACGTTTTAAAACGTAGGCTACTATATTGTATGTGACATGAACCTCATCAACGAAAATCCCCACCAAGTTTTTATGGTAGGGTACTATGTTTAATTCTTAAGGGACAATAATGCCTAACGGGACGAACCACTGACACCGCCGTTGCTAAGGATGCATAATTTTCCAAGACATGAAAATTATGGATAGGAAATATAAATTAATGAAGCTGTGGGAGAATATAGGTGGTCACAGTTAATTATGTTTCCTCCTCATGAAGTTTTGTTTCTCATCAGAAGAAATATTCTTCTTCTGAACCTTGAGTAAGGGATGCCTGACTGACCATGACTGACACAGTGTTTTATAGGCTACTTGTTTGGCCTACAGCAAGCAAACAACCTAAAAGACTTCATTCTGATATTGCCTACACAACACTCTAGGCTTGAATTCAATTCACTGTTTTCAATCCCCAGTTGCCCCTTTAATTGTGCTGGTACAATCATAGACTGTATATACAGTCTATGGGTACAATGTTCTCATGGTGGTAGGCCCTAGTTGTCACGGGAATATATCAGTCTAATTATGACCGCCGCGCAGCGAAGCGGTCATATAGTTTTAGTCAGATTTTTTTTTTCTTTTTTTTTTTCGCATGCCCAAATTTCCGTCAAGGATTCCCGGGACACTGAAAGACCGGGGTACACGAAACTTGGTGGGCATGTAACCCCACATGGATAGCATGGAATCATCGTTTTTCGTTTTGATCTGTAGCCCCCCTTCCATAACCACTCATTTCATGTATAGCACCACCTAGTTAAACACAAAAAAGTAAAAATGAGGTGTTGTAATCGCAGGTATCTGTGACCTAACATAGTCAAATCTGCACAAAATTGGAAGTGTAGGATCATTATGACACCCTCTGTATGCACGCCAAGTTTTGTGGAATTCCGTTCATGGGGGGGCCACACAATAAATTAATTTATGTTACTATACACCAACTGGCCTGTAGGTGGCCGGAGACAGTTTTCTGTGAATATCTCGAGAACCGTAGGGCCTAGGAGGTCCACCTTTTTTATTTATGTTGGTCTTGAGGGGGCATGTCAACCCATCCCATTACCACTTATTTCATGTATAGCGCCACCTAGTTAAAAATGTAAAAAGCAAAAAATTAGGTGTTTTCATCACAATATCTCTCGCTGACAAGGTCAAAACTGCACGAAATTAAAAGTGTAGGATCATTATGACACCCTCCGAATGCATGCCAAGTTTTGTGTACTTTCGTTCATGGGGGGCCTTACAATAAAATAATTTATGTGTGCATTTAGTGACGTACACCAACAAGGATTCCCGGGACACTGAAAGACTGGGGTACACAAAACTTGGTGGGCATGTGTTTCGTTTTGATCTGTAGCCCCCCCGCTGGACTGGACCCCCCGAAAGGAGGGAAGGGCAGACACAGTTCTCTGTGAATATCTTGAGAACTGTAGGGCCTAGGATGACCATTTTTTTCCGTATGTTTGCCTCCAGGGGTCATGTTAACCCATTTCATGTGCACACATGTGCACAAACAGATACACACACACACACACATACATTCACAGTAATCATACGTATGACACATACTCACACAGTAGACATATGTACGCATGCATGCACAGGCACATACACAGGCACACACACAAGCACGCACACACACACACACACACACAACATAAACATGTACATGCACACAATTCAAGAATTTCTCAGAATTATTAATTAAACAGGCAAGATGGAGGTGGGGTTGTATAAAATGAATTTTACATGTGAAATCTATGAACTAATCATGTTTTGGTACTTGTTGTCAAGCAGATACCAGTGAGAATTGAGTGTGGATAATGCAATTTAGTGAGACAGTTAGAATCATATAGGCCTTTCAGCATGATTTATTTTTGTGGAAAAAATGTGCTGGACTGGGCGGAGGTCATATTTTGTACCACTCTGCGGTACATCTAGTTTATCCACAGGTCGTCTCTGGAAGATCCACATGGACGAAATACTGGCGCCTTACACATCAAGCATTTTTACCAGGCATATAGAATTTTGTATCACAGGATGTAAACAGCATTGTTATTAAAAACAAGATGTAGGCTAGGCCTAGGTATTGTGCGCAGGCCTTGTCAAATAGTGTTTTGACGACGGGCATAATTACGAGTTTACATTTGAAAAATCCAAATATAACTATGTGCCATCTCTGAGTTGCAGGTCATTATACATGTATTTTTAAAACTTGCGCCACATTGCATCTAGAGTGTCCTCTGGAGCCCAAACCTTTGCCACAGTTTTCAAAGCGACAGTGTCGTTGCTGTGGAGATCTGAAAGTGTAAATACACCTCATACACCTCTCCCAGGGGCATAAGCAACAGCAGTTTGAGAAGAGTAACTTTTTGTGAAAACCGATAGACATGCATATTCCTTCTCATTAAGTAACTAAGATTCAGTGCTACCAAACACTAACTTGAATTGGCCGTGGAGGATGTCTGTGTCCTTCATTCCGCCCAGCTACATGGCAGAGACTCCTAGCTTTCCCAAGAATACTCAAATATTTGGATAAAACTTCAGCGATAGCTATGCTCATCTCATCCGTGGAAGTCGCGTCACACCTAAACCCACCTCAAAACCAACGCTGATTGGACGTTCGTTTGGTGAACTGCTCCAAATTTTCTCTATCGGAGAGATGCCAGACTGATTTGCGAGTGAAAATCTGAAGCTCGCGAGATCAGGATGGTCTCACGAGGCTAATGCTAATAGTGCCTATATGGTTAGTTATGGTTATGGGATTTTGCAGACGCCTTTGTCCAAGCGACACACAAATACAAAAAACAACATCATACCTACAATTTAACAGGGAACAGATTAGAATGTTGGTCAAACTTTAATAAGGAGAATAGCAATAGCCTAATAAAAAATAATGTAAATTCAATCAATAGCCTAATAAAATAAGCAATCAAAATTAGGGAAAAAGCAAACAATAATGTCCATTCAAACAATAATATAAAAAACAGTGACATGGTAAGACTATATTAAGGAGAATATCAATAATAAACAATAATGTCAAATTAATCAACAGGTCTATATCTCGCTAAGTTTAAAAAAATAGAAGGGCACAAAGCCTGAACTGCCATCTATTAGCTGCGCCATCTTGGTTGCTTTTTTTGTGCGAGCAGCCTGGGGATTTTAGCTCAATTCTCAAACCGCTCGACATCCGCTTCGAGGTGCAGCTGTTCGCGGGTTGAGCCCTGCCATGTGCACGGCGGGCCGAGCTGCGCAATTCAACAAAACGCGCAAAGACCGGACACGGACGGATTCGAACCTTTCTGACAGGATTGCCTCTCAGACATATACATGGATGAAGGGACACCACATCCAGCTAAATGGAACGCATTACCTTCCATAGAGAGTAAAGAAGTAATGTAAGGTATTACATTTTTTTACAGTAGTGAGTAATGTGTAATACATTACTTTTTTTGAGTAACGACCCCAACACTGCTCGTAGCACTAGGCTACTTACAACTAGCCTTGCTAATTCTAGCACTTTTTATCACCTGACTGGAACTGACACTTGACTATATAAAAACAGCACTCACTGATGCACTAGCTTGTTCTTTTGTACTCTTTTAATCGTTTTAAATTGTTTTAAAATTGTTGGGAGAATTGTTTTAAAAGGTTTTAAACATGTTGTAAGTCGCTTTGGCTAAAATGCTTCAGCCAAATGTAATGTAATGTAATAATACTCTGATTATTTGTCATCTAAATGATTAACTCAAGCTATAGCCTGAAAGTTCAAATGTCAGCTTCCGCCGTTGTGCCCTTGAGCACGAACCTTCATCTGTCCTTTGACTTCATGAAGATATATAGTCCTGTCTGTGCTCTTCATCCATCTCTGTCACTCTGTCCAGTCTCAGTTGCTCTGAGGACAATGTAATCCCTTGTAATATAGTTGACATATGTAAGACACGTTGGACAACATTGAGTGTCTGCTAAATGAATAAATGTAATGCAGTAGCCTGAAAAGTTATTGGTTCAAACCGGCTTCCACAGTGGTGTCCTAGAACAAGGCCCTTAACCAAGTTGCTCCGGGGACAGTGGCCCTTGTAATATAACTGACATATGTAGGCTGCTCTGGATAAAAAGTGTCTACTAAATGAATGTAAATGTAATGAGCTGGAGAGGTGGCCATATATATATATATATGCCATTGATCTGTCTTCTTCAAAGATAGGCCATGTGTGGCTCATCTTTGTTGTCCGGCGCTGTGAGAACTTTGGCACCAGCGTCTGTTTCTCGGACACCTAATGTTGTGTTCCTCACACACACACGGCCCATCAGAAGACGCGGAGGTGTGAAGTTAGCACCCTGACGGAGGCTGGACAAACATGGCAGGGGTCGCCCCCCGCATGGATGCCTGGGTCCACTCAGGGCTCGAAATTAACGATGTCCCGACGTCCCGGGGACTATAAAAAATGCCCCCGGTACACAATAGAATGATGTCTGACATCTCTGGGACAGTACTTTTTTCCTAAACTGTTCACATGGGAATCTAAACGTATCTTTCTTGTCTGAATGAAAATATACAAAACTTGACCTGGCGTAATTTTACCTGGCGTTTGACAGGGCAGCTGGCAAAAGCAGCGTTAGCCAGCTGATCTATAAAGAAGCGGTTTTATATAGGCCTAGCAGCCTACAACACTGTTTACTGCTCTTCGAATCACTGTAAGCTACAATGTCATTTTTGGTACAAATACAATACAAGATATCCAAATGGGATGGGTGCTTGCGTTTCCTTAGGAATCCGCCTTCTTGGTTTTGTATAAAAATAAATATTAACTGACATAGGCTATATGCCGACACAAACATAGGGCACGGGCGGTATCTAATGGGTCATTTCCGATATAGAGGTTAACTTACCTAACTAGCAGGCAGATAGGCTAGGAAATGCCATTTGTTTTAATGACATTGCGAACATTTTTGACTGATAGTGTAGGCCTGAGGTTACACTGGTGTTCTAAAAAACGTGATGACAGTCCTCTGACTAAAACGTTGAGTGTTTTCTGTCAGTGACAGACGAAACGTCACCAATAGCCTACCATGCTGAGCTTAATAGCATACTGCAACTTCACAAAATGATAGTGTTGCAAGGTAGCCTATAACTATGAAAACCGTTATTTAAGTTAGCATATGACATTTCGTTGTGGGAGTTCTAAGTTATAGGCTATTGAGAAAATAAACGAATACCTGAGAGTAGCCTATCTGACAGCTTCACTTCGGTAAAGTTAGACAGAAATTGGCCAGCTTCGTGGTAATTTCCCATTATTGTTTTCACTTAGATCTGTGGCCATGACATCACACCAAACTGACATTGAAATTAAAGACACGTGAAAATAGATTATTGACGGAATGTTTTACAAACCTGTCCGTCAAAACGACGGACAATGAAAACGTCTAGTGCAACCTCAAAAGAGAGTCAAAAGCGCAACGTCTGAAAATGAGTGTTGTGTGAAACAGCAGATGATTTAAAGTTAATAAAATGGTGTTTAATAAATTAAGTGTTTAGAACTTATGGTGGACCAGAATGAGTTAATTAAGTGGTGCAAGTTACTGATTATTATACTGTTTATTACATAGAATGGGAAAAAACAAGAACTTGAATTTGGGACACTGGTGGTTATGTCAGCTGCGGGACACTGAGAAAAAAAGTTAATTTCACTGCCGGTGCCGGTGGCTCTCCAAGGGTGACTTGCGCACACACACATACACACACACACACACTGCAGTAAAAGCAAAGTAAGCATAGACACAGCACTGTAGCTGCCAGCACATGAGCAATAAATTCCTTGTGAGAGGAAACATTGCAAAAACTATTCCTGATTACAAAATGATAAAAAGCACTCCAAGCTGTATTCACTCTTGATCTCATACAACAACTTATTAGTTATCTAACAGACCACTGCTTCATTAGTTTCAGTCTGATTCATGGAAACATAACATGGAAAAAAATCAAAAGTAGTCCTTGTGTTTCTTTGTCAGCCATTGATCAAGTGAATAAGAAGCCTGTTTATGTGAGACGGAAGCTCTGCGCGGAGGAAGGGCTGAGGGGCAAAGACCAAGCGCTTTCAGTCTGGAAACAATTCAGTGAGAGACCAGCTCAGGGGAAGCAGAGTCACATTCATAAAATGTTGTGGAGCTAAGTCATTGAATTGTGGTGTTGTTACTGGCCACTCATACTTCCATCCGGTTTCCTCTAACACTCACGCATGGATGTGTGGGCGGAACTGGACCAAGGTCCTACCCTCACAATGCTGGACAAACACTCACACTTTATGACCACATCTGAGGGCCTGTTAGGGCTGACAATGGTCATGCTGCTGCGCTTATGTGCTTGTAGAGTAAACTTATCGATCATAATGACTGCTATAAACAAAATAATTATACTTGTTAGAGGCAACAAATAAATATTTTTTTGGTTAGGCTACACTTTACTTTAATGTATCTACATAAGAGTGACATGACACTGTCATGAACTTGTCATAAACACTATAAACAAGCTATAAACGTTTATGACATAACGCTTCTGTCACTTGCTTCTGTCAAGTGTCATTCGGTTTTTGTCATGACAAGTTAGGGTTATTGCAGTGTCATGTCACTCTTGTAGATACCTTGTAAAGTGTTACCATTTTTTTTTTTTTGACCAGAACAAGATTGTTTTAAGTCATTGGATAAAGTCTAACATACTGCCATGATGAGTCTCAGAAATCAGGATAGCTGGCAATTTTCTCAAATTCCATCAAAACTTGGGTGTAATTGTGGCAGCAACACAATCCACTTCAATTCTCACCAGAGCCTCATTACACTGAAAGAATTGAGTGATTGGCCCCATTAATCACCGAGAAAACTTTCAGACAACAAACCTGCACAGCTCACCAAGCCAAAAAATCCAAGGTGATAATACTCCTCTCTCTGCTGTCTGTGTGCAAATGTCAGATAAAAGGGCCTTGATAGACAGTTAGCTGTCTTTTGTTTGCTACCTCTGGCACCACCGCAGTGTTGATCTGACTGTCAGTGGGGGGAACATTCATGAATAACATGAGACCAGGCGGCAGACTGCTGGCACCTTCCTCGTCACAATTCAGCTATTTCGTAAAAACGTGTGCACCCAGCATATTTTCAGAAGTGAGATAAGTTCACTCTGTAGATCCTTCAGTTCTGTTAATGTTTGTACACTTTTATTCATCATTTGCTACTGCAGTCATAGAGAGAGGCGAAGTGAAATTGAAACTGTTTTTAATATTATCTATTTCCTGCTCCAATGTTTTAGGGGTTTTTTTTCTCCGCCAACACAGACCTAACCTGATGATCTTCCCAGCAGGAAATCAATCGAAATCTCCACAGGTGTTGACAGGAGCTGGGACGAGACAAACCGAAACCCAGGTGAGTTCAGATCAAACTTTCCCAGACAGGTCAAGGGTGAGAGCTTTTCCCTGAATGACTCCCAGACTCCCAGCCTCACGTCAGAGAGAGAGGTAGAGAGGGAGCATAGAGTGACTCATCCACTATCCTGATGATGGTTATCTGCTGGGGTGTGTGTGGTGCGATTTTTCCATTGCACACTCTGTGCACACAGACCCCCCCCCACACACACACACTCTTCCCAGCCCACAGCCCGGCTCAGATGCCCAACACTCCACATATGCGCATATCACTCACCGCCTGCTCGGTTTACGGCATACGCGATCTGGTGAGGTAAGAGAAAATGAGAGGGCTTCTCAGCTGCACGAACGGCCCCTGATCAAACAAAGACCCCCACTCAGCTTTTGGCCTCACGTACCCTCTCCTCAAGTCACCCACACACACACACACATCACACACACACACAAACACCCCTACATCCTCCACACACACACCTCTTTCACATCTGTGACATTCCAAAGTGCTTGGTTATCACCTTGGAACCAAACTCAACATTCCTCGCAGCCCTCTCTGTGCTATAATTCAATCAGTTCAGAGCGAGCCGGCCATGGATGTGCACAGGGACAGAGAGAATAGGAAGCAGGCAGAGAGATGGTGGAATGTGGCAGTTGAGTGCCCCGGGCAGAATCCCTTCATCAGTCCTCCATATCCTGGTGCGGTGGGTAGCATCATCTGCAACAACGGTTACAAGAGCACGTTCTTCCTGGTTATCGTGGGAAATGACTGGTCTCTTGCCATGACACATATAACCTAAATCATCTTGAGATGCTTGTCAAAACAATGGATCAACCCAGAATATTGCAACAGGTTTGGGTAGTGCATGTGGGCCTCTGTCAATCAAAACAGCATGCAGGCACAGTCTCCTTCCTGGTATAAGTCCAAAATGGTCCAAAACGGTATAAGTCAGAGTTTTATTTTTAAAAGTTAAAGTGTAGTATCACAAACAAAACCTGTATAATTTGACAAACTAAATGAATATGTTAGGCAGGGCTTAAGATTCTCAGACACTATGTCGTAATTTAGGCATGAGCAGGATTGTTTAAGATTGGTAAACCTATTATGGATAACGGCTCTGAACATTTCTCATAACTTCAGGCATAGACATTTTCAGGCATAGACATTTTCCTTTAAAGCTTTAAACCCTGGGTTAGGTCCTAACAGACAATGTCTAGTCTTGGAACATAAATTCAAACACAAAAACAGACTAGGGGCACACACAGCAATTCCAAATAATTATTTACCAAATAATTATTTACATCACATCAAATCAAATCTACAGAAATATCCATGCATGGACACAACAACAGACAACCATACAGTTAATGTATGAAAAATGTATATAGGTCCACTCATTCTCTGGCCCGGCACTGAGCTGAGTAAGTTGACGTTATGAATAACTTTGCATTTAAACGCCACTGGTGTGTTTTTGAGCCGGGGGCAGAGTGTGGTCACGAGCGGCTGCTTCAGATAAGGCCCTTGGCTGACCATTGTCTCCCTCCTCTTCTAATCGCATACAAGGAAGCGTTACTCCATAATTTGATTAGATAGATATCTTTAACATCTGCAAACAAAATGGGTTTGGCCTGGTGGTGGAGTAGAGTATTTTAAGCAAATAAGGCGAATACAGTGCTACGCCCAGCACAAACACAGCGCACAACTCCAGTGCTCATGCTGCTCTCTGATATTATTACAAAATCTGCATGACAAAACAAAATGGCAGCGCTTGATTGTGTGTGTGTGTGTGTGTGTGTGGTGGCTAAAAATACCCTGCCAGACACATTGTGTGCAGATACACACAGTTTGGTTTTTTCTGAAGAAGTCTGGGTGTTTCAAGTAGATGAGGTGTTTTCTCATTTATCCTCATCGAAGCTACTGTGGTTGACACTGTATGTAGATTACATTAATAAAAAACTCAGTTGTGGGTATTGCCACAGGTATTGAGAGTATAATAATCACCTTCCACCATAGGTGGTTCACAATGTGTTTCCCAAGAACTCAACCCATCAAGACTTCCTGATTCACTTTCTTTTCCTTCTTAGGAAACTGAAAATTAATAGTTTTGCTCAGGTAGTTTCAACCAGTTGTGCGTCATAATGCATGCTGCTGTCCCATCCCCAAACCGTTTTGGTCTTTTCATTGGAATTGTTATTCTTGACATCATTACAATGTAGACTTGCTTCACTCAGTGAAAGATGTGAAAATGGAGAAAATGAAAATAGAATGATTATTCCCAAAGTATTTAGAGTGACAATAAATAGAGTCTGTCCTGACGTAGTGAATGATATCATGTCCAGACATGCCTGTGTAAATTCCCAGATGACTCCAGTAGCCTCGGTTCGTACTTAACAGCCTTTCATGATGCTCTTCAAACATTCAAATGAGTCCCATTTGCCTGGTCGAAGGTGTGAAACATTGCACGGCAACAGACCCCCCGTCTTTGTTGTGAGGATTGATTTAACAGCAAGATCCCACGCAAGGTGTGAAGTGTGGGCCCCCAGTTCAACCCCCCCTTTTCTCTCTCTCGACTCCTGCCCTCACACACACACACACACACACAGACACACACACACACACACACACACACACACAGACACACACCTCAGCGCAAAGCCCCGCCCCTCTCTGGCTGCTGACACACTCCCAGAGGCAGGCTATACAACCCGTGGGCTGGCTGCCTTCCCCTTCAGTATCAGCCTCTCCGCGTCTGTGAGAGCAACACACACGCCGACAGAGACAGTCAACCAGCCAGCCGGAGAGCCAAAGAGGCTCAGCTTGGATTACAACAGGAGCGTCACAGAGGGATATATAACACGCTTCCACTGAGAGACACGCACACACGCACGCACACAGACACACACAAGTACACAGAAGCAGTAGAAGCAGCGGAGACACAGAGAAGCCACCATGGGGACCAGCATGTCATGTGTTCCCCAGCACAACTTCAGGTTTTCCAGTAAGAGCTTCATCCGCAGGAACAGGTAGGGGCTGTCAGTCGTCTTGTGTGTGTGTGTGTCTGTGTGTGTGTGTGTGTTGGCCACCTGGCCCCCGAGAGCTCCCAGGAGAGAGTTATCAGTCTGAGAACTCACTCAAATTCTGCTACTGCTGTGTTTATGGTTGATGTCTGATGCCTACTGGCTTGGTGTCCCCATGGAGATGTGTTGTGTACTATTTTCATTCATTCTGTAAAGGGGTCTAGTTTTATGGGTCTCCTCAGAGTAGTGTGTGTGTGTGTGGAGGGGTCGCCTTGGTGGGAGGAATGTGGCTATCGCCATAGTGGTCGCATCCCAGCGGAGGGGTTGACATTCTCATGTGTATCCTGGCAGTGGTGGTGAGACCCTGGAACTCGAGGGCCATTTGTTCTCTTGGTGGTGTCTATCTGTCTTTGCTCATGGCACCTCTGAATGGACTGGGCTGCTGTGCTCTGAGGGGTTTTCATTTTAGGCACGAGAGTTTGTTTAGTCAAGTGGCCGTACAGTTTGGACTGTCCGTGAACATTCCAGAAGTTGATCTGCTTCCGAGAACTAGCCCTGTCATGCTTTACCTAAGGGAAGTTGTCATTTCTGACTCTGGGGTCAAGACAAGATTCATGGCGAGATTGCTCTGTACAATACTGTATCAAAAATAAAAACAGAGATTTCATGGAGAATTGTACTTGTAGGTGTTTTAACAATTTCAAGAAGACTACACTGGCCATTTAAAATAAACTGGTTGTTAACTGTTTAGATTTTGTTACTGATTAAGTCACTGATAAAGACAGCTTAACTCTCTCTTGAGACATGCTGGTTGTTTTGCATGCTTTTGGCATAATTTTAGCATGAATAGTGGAAGACAGAGTAATATCCTGGTAAATGTGTTTTCTTGTCTTTAATTGCGCTGTTCAGAGGTTACTGTGATTCCTGGGTTGACTTTCTTTGGTTGTAATAGAACCTCAGTGGCAGTCTGTTAGTTTGAAATCTGCCTCTCACAGGGCCACTCCGTTTCAAAAGAAAACACAGGGCAGAAGTCCAGTATGTAACTTGGGCTCCTTTCTCACCTGGCCTCTCTCTCTCTCTCTCACACACACACACACACGCACATTCACACACACACACACACACACACACACACACACACATTCACACACACACACACACACATTCACACACACACACACACACACACACACACACACACACACACACACACATTCACACACACATACACACACACACACACACACACACACACACACACGCACACACACACACTCACATACACACACACACACACACACACACACACACACACATTCACACACACATTCACACAGATGCACACACAGAGAGACTCTGTGGGGGGTGCAGGTGAATTACTCAGCACAGAACAATGACATCAGTGTTCTTAGTTCTCTGTCTCTCTCTCTCTCTCTCTCTCTCTCTCTGTCTCTCTCTCTCTTTCCCCCACCTCCAGGCCAAGACCTGTGAAACAAATGGCAAAGTCAATTGTGTTACTATGTTACGAGCATGTTGGACTGCACCTACCTGTCTTAAGAGCATTCTTCACCCATAGTTTGCATGGTTAGGATTCCACACGCGTTCATCGCTAAACCAGAATGAATAATGCTGAAAATGTTTAACTGCAATCGCCCCCCGAGTGAATGAGCCCAGTGTTGTTATGCTAATCACATTCAAATAGGGAGAGATGGGGATGATTCCGACCGTCTCACGCTGGACTTCCTCCCTTATCAATGTGCAGGAAGGGCTTCATTATAGAGATCTGACACTAACGATTACAAATGGGGGTCACAGGGTGACAACAGATGACATTCGAACCTTATTTTACTAGACAAGCGTCGGATTTGAAACATAAACTCTATTGTTCTCTGGAGTTAAATGGCCAGTGTGGAGTGGGTGTGGTAACAGGATTCTCACAATGGCCATCTTAACCAGTGTAATCTATAGGAGGAGACGAGTTGTATTTGGTTGGCATATGAAGCTATTCAGTGTCCAAGTGTCTTAATACAGTTTAAAACCACAGACAGCTGACCGGCCCTACTGCTGTGTGCTCATAGAACATTATGCTTAGATTCACCCTCTAAGCTCATCAATTGCACAAACCTGAAATCGTAATGCTCTAACAATGCTGCAGTGAGCTAGGAAGCCACAGGGATGACTTCATGCTAACAGATGTCTGGTTTTTCACATGCAGCAGCAAGCTGTTCCGCAAGAAGAACCCTGAGGTGGGCCAGGAGAAATCCAACAGCATCATCAACATCCTCTGTACAGTAACTCCCCGCAAGGTAAATGCGGCCCCCCCCCCCCCAGAAATCATTCTCCTTTGAATGTCTGTCATTTCCAAATACTTCCTATGTGCCGTCTACTGGCCATGTCCATTTGCTGTAACTCAGGAGTGAAACCTTTAATGTGCTGAACCTAATGTTTACAAATTCTCTTGACCAATCACAGGAGATGTCACCGAAGGACCTCCAGACGATAGACAATATAAAATGGGATCCCCCGTTCCCCTACGACCCCGCCAGCGGCTGGAAGAAGAGCAGCATCAACGTGAAGAACTATGGTCGCATGATCCACAGCTCCAGAGTGCGCTTCCGGTTCCTTCACTGCCAGGTAAGGAGCCACCTGTTCCTGACTCTTTCCCACCCCAGTCCAGAACCAGCAACAACCCCCCAGGGCCCCAGAAACCACCAACTCAGCCAGTCGCCTTACTCATCCTGTTTACAGTGTGATGACTCCCAGGTGCAACCACCTGAACATGTGAGCCTGGCTTATCCATATGATCTCGCATCATTACTGGTAGCACTCGATTGGACTTTCTCTTGGTTCATGATGACTTGGTTTGAGTTAGTCACCCCTTTGTTTTGTTCGAACCCGATACAAAACAAACAGGCGGTCACAGGATGTGGCTGTGGGAAGCTGAATTTGCGGCCGGGTGATGTGTCGCTGCTGATTAATGGAGCACTGGGGGAGTGCAGACGCAGTGCCGGGGTGTCCATGCTGCTGTCAGAACACGCCGGGGGCCGGGAGGTGTTGAGCAACTCCGTCGTGTTCTGACAGCCGCCTGAGGGAGCGCGTCTCTCTGATGCAGATAGGGAAGGCTCAGTGGCTCTGGAGCGTGGGAATCAGCTATCCGCCTGATGCCATGTACCGATGTTTGGAGAGAAAGAGAGAGAGAGAGAGAGAGAGAGAGAGAGAGAGAGAGAGATTCACCCTGAAAACAAGGCAGGGTGAAGTCATAGTGGGGAACATATTGTTTTCTAACCAGGCCCATGACAATACAAGCCCAGAGAGGAAGTGTTTCCTCACACTTGCAGTACAAAGAGTTGACATTGTTGTTGCCCACCAAAAGAGCTTAGAGGTTGCGATATCAGATTAAAGGGAGTGAGTGGCCAATTATAAATCACTGTCTGACCTCTTTGACTTGAAAGAGTTTGCTAACCATTCCCACTTATTTGCATGGGGCAGTTCACACATCATCATTTAATAACTTAAGTCAACCATCTGGTGTCAATCACAAGGTGTGTCCTGTATGGAAATTGGATTGAAATGAGAGAAAGATTAAAATGGGCAGTATTATAAATAGATTAGTGTGTATGTGTGCCTTGTGAGATTTCAAAACTGATCCAGATGATTGTGGCATGGGTGGATACATTGGTAGATTACTTGTGTTTATTCAGTGTGTGTGTGTGGTGTGTGTGTGTGTGTGTGTGTGTGTGTGTGTGTGTGTGTGTGGTGTGTGTGTGTGTGTGTGTGTGTGTGTGTGTGTGTGTGTGTGTGGAGGGAATTGTGTGAAATAGCACATAGTCAGCACAAAATGCCTTGCTTAATGTTATTTTCTCTCCCCCCATCCACACACAGGATGTGCATGATTGCTTCCTGGACCTCTTTCAGACTCACCTACATTTTGTGTCCAACAGTGGCAGCGGACTCACCTACCAGGTGAGCTCACAATCACCTCAAACACTTAATCATCCTTTTTATTAGTACCAGTGTTATGACAAGACGCACAACCACAGTGCACAATTCAGGTCATTAAAAACATGACACATGTCTTTGTCTGTGGGAAATATAATATCTGAATAATCATGATGCAACATACAATAACCATCTTTCTATGCCAACCCTTCCGGAGGCTGTAAACACACTTTGCAGCACACACACTTGCAGTAAAGCCTCTAGGCATTAATCACAGATTTTATTTGTGTAGGCAAACATTATGCAGTACACTGAAAGAGAGGTGGGTCAGCAGTAGATTAGTAAACGTCAGTGATTATGGTTTATTGTATTTGACGTTAACAACATGAATGAGTCTGTCTGACTATGTTTGGGAGGGGACTTGTACTGCACAGCCTATCTTACAGAAGAAGAAACAGAAAACTTAATTTAACTTGACCTCAAAAAGAAAAGTACTTCAATGTGAAGTGTTGTAGTGTGGTACACAGTACTTGAAACACTTGTTCATCTTGGACAATCTTGTGTTTGTTTTGTGTCTGCAGGGGACTCTCCCACTGAAGGAGCTCACCCTGCGCAAAGTACAGAGTCGCAGCAGCTACAACGAACCACAGGAATTCGCATTCCAGATAAATGGTAAGCAAGGCCTCCTGCTACGTGCGGGCAGAGCTCTCCTGATAGCCAGACAATAGCTGCTTGTTCTGATTGATGCAGATAATGTGGCTCTAAGTGGATTACCAGCATGATTCGTTTTCTGTTTATTTAAAAATGTTGGCAAAGAAATAAATCCCAAAGCGCTAATTTTAATCCTAAACTGTTGCTCGGAACAGAGGTTTATCGATGGAATCTAGCCTGTAGTCTTGCTCTGACTTGCATTATCCAACAAACAGTCTGTATCACTGGCCAGACCTAGCAATATCTTTTGCTAAATCCCTGAGATTGCTTTCATCCCCATAGTCTGAGCAGGCCATGGGTATCCAGGCACAGGCTAGATAGTCTAGGAAGAGTATAAGCTCAAAAGTCACGCTATTTACAACCTTCGCTGCTTCCTATGTTGAGACATTCCAGTGATTCAAAAAGTACCACGACCTCCCTCACCCTTTCCCACCCAAAGACTAACTAGAGGAGCCTCCATTTGCCCGCGGTCAAAGAGGGGTGAAACTCTCCCTCAAGCCCCCCCCCTTGTTATTTGACAGGTGCAGCCGAAGCCGCTCAGCTGTCGAGTGGAGCGGACACTGTGTAGGTCTCTCCATGTCATGGCGAAGCCATTATGCATTCCAAGACCCGGGCCAGCTTAACAGTCCACTGTTTGCACTTCATGTTTGTCCTCCTCTTGGGGTTTTTTTTCTTTCTTTTTTTCTCTTTCTTTTTCTTTGCGCTTGTGGTCAACCTGAACTTTCAGGAATATTTCAGCTATGAGTAAGACGATTGCACAGGTCAGATGAAAAGCGCCACGTTCCACACTGTATTCCCAGAATACCTGCTTAGACTTATGTGTCAGGTAGGAATCTGGTCTTAGAGAAATAAGGGGAAGAAGACACCCATTTCCCCCATGTGTGGAGCAATGGGCCTGGAGCTTTTTTCTGTTCCAGTAATTCCCCAGGGGAAACATCCCCTTCAAACTGGTGTGAAAGGTAGTTAACCTTGTCATCATGAAACCACTTAACTTTCTCCTCAGCCCTCAACACCAAGAGTTATCTCAACTTTAAAAAGTTATTTTAAAGAAACACACACAGAGGATCTGCAAAAGTAGTGAAAGGCCAACAGGCTATGCCCATAACACATTTACAATCTGTTAACATATTATTGGTTTTCAGAGTGTTCGCCATACTGTGGGAAAAAGTGCCACCATCAAAAGCATGCTTTATCGGCACCTAAAATTAAAGACTGGTATGGCAGGCTTACAAGCATGCCTGTATACTTACCAAGCAGGCCAGCATACTTGTGAGAAAAGATAACACTGCCCAGTCAGAGACTTTACCATCAGTGACAAAGCTGGGCAGGAGAGGGAGAGATATCTGCACTGATATCTCTGGTATGTAGGGTTGATAACGGGACTTTCCCTGTTCTTGAATGTTCTCAAGGTGCTTCAGTACAGGAAAAGTCCATTTCTTTGCAATATGATGTTCTGTGAAGATTCCTTCAAGTTGACTCATCTACAACAGAAATAAAACATGTCACCCCCCTATTCAACAGTTAAGAAAGAAAAAAAACGTTACAAGGTTAAGTGTTGTGAAACTTTCTCTGACAAACTCCTATTTAAGATCTGTCTGTTGGAAAAAAAAGCGAGGTAAACCTAAATCAAACAAACTGTCATCTGCACGGTAGGAGGCCCACGTGGTATTTTCTCCAGTGGCGACCCCTTAACCCTGACTCTGTGACCCCTGTGATCTTTTGTAGGTGTCAGCCTCAACCCCATCATCGTGTATTGCGCCAACCAGAAGGAGATGGACAACTGGTTTGGGCTACTGAAAAACCAGATTGAGGCTAACGGAGGAACCGCTATCACGACTGAGACCTACTCAGACTTCAAGGTAACGTGGAGAGAGGCAGGAAAGATAGCACTGCTTTATCTGTCCGTGGCACCTTTGAACTGATTCCTGTGGGCTTTAGAGAGGGAAGGATTGTGAGTAGTTGTAATAACAGGAAGTCTTCACTTAAGCTGTGGTGAGTAATTTGGGTCAGTTGTCTTTGCCTGGGGATTTTTCACTGGGAGGGGCTGGGATTGGGTCAGTCTGAGCAGCCACATCAGAAAAGGAAACATTTCCGCTCACTGTCCACACCCGCCCCAAAGCTGCGAACGCTGAGGTTTACCTCACAAAAACAGCCTCTTGAACCAACTAGTCCTATCATTAGTGTCTTATTTGTTTTACCCAGGTTTAACTGACCACACTCAGAGGTCAATTGCAAAACAGTGCACATGAGTTCAACATAACAGTAACTGCTCCAGACTATGTTGTCATGTTACCGAAAACAGTATACTATATGTAAGGGACAGTCATGATGATGATTTACCTGCCATGCTGTTAATCACAAGGTGTCATCCTTCCTCTCTTAGACCCAGACGGAGGAAGATGACGGCGAAGGGAGAGAGGAGCTCAGGAACTCCATCAGCAACGAACCCATCTACGAGTGGGAGGGCTCCCAGAGAGAGAGCCTTGGGCCCATCGTCTATGTGACCAAAGTCAAGATCCAGCACCTGCCTTGCCAGGTAAGAGTAACACCTTTGTCTTTTTCTGATTGAGTATGTTGTCTTGAAATGGCCGATGATGCATAACAAATTAGTTCTTAGTCAGCGGCTGCTGCTTCTTCTACTGCTACCTAACAATTTTTCCAACTTAAATTGAGTCATGTGTCTGGTCTCTGTTGTGAGTATGTCGACCCCAGGAGACTTAGGGAATATTACCGTAACTTCCTGGTGCCTGGCATGACACACGGCTGTTATCAAACAGTGGGGATTTTAAAAGTGGAAAGATAAACAGATGAGTGAACTATGAGGGGGCCTCTCATATCTGAGTTCACATAGCATAACTGTTGCGCAACTCAACAATTTTACGTCAGCTTGCCAAGAGCACAGTGTGTGTCTAAACAGTGTGAGTGGGTCCACTCTCTCTCTTCTTTACAAAGGGAAAAAAAAGAAAATTCCATGAGGCGTTAAAAGCATGTTTTTTTCTCCACATCTTCATTGTTTATTGCCATTCCACTCAAAGTCCTGGAAAATATAGCTGACCACATAAGTACGGTCAAGATGGCTTCCGCTCAGGGAAATGGAAACCTCCAAACATTTATTTGTAAAGGGAGTTGAAATCTTTGTGTGCACATTTGTGTGTATGTGTGTGTGTGTGTGTGTGTGTGTGTGTGTGTGTGTGTGTGTGTGTGCACGTGTGTGTGCGTGTGTGTGTGTGTGTGTGTGTGTGTGTCTGTTTGTCTGTCTATGTGTCAGTGATGTGTGAAGGAGCTTGTGTAGAGGGTGTGTAAACCAGTTGCCTCGCTCACGCAGTGACTTGACTCACCTCACAGCTGTTTGTTGTCAGACACACCCACATAGGTCTACAGGGCGACACACCCCTCTCTCTCAGTGCATGTCAGTCAGCCAGGCTGCATTTCTCATGGCCAAAGATACAGTCTATCTCCACTCTGAGTTGACATCCTTGGGAGACTGTACTCTGTACTGTGTACTGCATACACTATAGGCCGGCGGTGCATGAGTATGCACGATGGTAACCGGTGGTAACAAGGTGGTTTTATGCCATGTACCTGTCTGCAGGTGGACCCAATCATAAGCTTGTCCTTAACACTGTGAACACCCTTTTGTACTGTATTACTTTTAATTGATTTAATGAACCATTGTTTAATGTAAACATGGTTGCACAGAATGCCACTAGGCCGGCTCCTTTGTCCTGACTTTTAACTGGTCCCAACTTGATCCTGGTTCGCTTCCAAAATCTGCCACAAGCGCTTTCTCACCAGTATTCCCACCAGTGTCATGTCTGAAGCAAACATTTGTCAAACCTTGTATTCAAATGAACGTTTCTGTTTGTTTTCACACAGGACAAGAGTGACCGACTCCTGGTCATGTACCCTGACACACTAATCTTCCTGTCTGGGGAAAACAACCGGCTCTTCTACAAGGTACACAGCTGCATCTCTCATGGCCTACACAGGATTGAGCTCCTTTCTTGGGCACCCTTCATTTCTCAGGGTATTCATTGCATTCGGTGGGAGTGTTTCTAACATCATCGCTTTTTATTGCAGGGGAAACTTTCCCTGAACATGATCACGGTCACCACACCCTGTCAAGAGGTCAAGCCCAACACATTCATGATCGAAGGTAAGCCAGACACTGGTCAACAGCACCTTAAATATAGCAAGAGAGAAATAGAAATTTCAGGTGATCAAACGAAACCAGGATGACGTGTGTCAGTACAGTATCCACTTTCCCAAGCGTGATGCAAAACGCTATTTTGGATGTGGAGCTCCCCCTTTGCTCTGTTTGCGGCATTGAGACACTTACATGACCTTCCCACTTGTTGATCTCGTTGCCAGGCAAGCTCATCAACCCCATCATCGTCTCATGCCCGGACAAGACAGAGTTTCATGACTGGATCGAGCATTTTAAATCGGCAGATGTGCCCATCCTTAGCCCCCCTCCCCCCGTCTATGACATCATCTACACTCCAACCCAGAGAGAGGTACTGTGCCATCCCTCCACCAAATTACTCTTCCCTCTCTTTCTCTCTCTTCCTCCCTTTTGTCTGTGTCTCTTTTGTTCTTTTTGATGGTGAAATATCTTATTGTGATTTGAAACATGTCTGGTGTTGTTGATTGAGATTCTGTATTTAATGCTGTGTACGCCCTATCATTATCAGGCTCCAGACTTCGACAGGTGGAGCAACACAAGCCACAGCCGTGGCCCGACCGAGGCGCTGAGGCTGTCGCACAGCGGCCGCGGCTCCCACGAGCTGCCCTTTCCCAGCGGAGAGGATAATCCCCTGTCCCCCGGTTACACGGAGCCCCTCTGTGTGAGTTTAACATCTTATCTCGCCGCTGCCGCCCTAGCGAGAGGGGGAGCAGGAGAATGTGCTGATGCCCCCGAAACGATAAAAAAGAGCCAAGGGAGCTCAGAGAACAAGCACGCTTTCTCTCTCTCTCTCTCTCTCTCTCTCTCTCTCTCTCTCTCTCTCTCTCTTCTCTCTCTCTATCTGTGTGTGTGTGTAAATATATCTGTGTTTGTGTGTGTGCCCACAAGTGTACGTGGGGTTGTGTTTGTCCGAGCTGTCTCCCTTTCCGTGAGGTCTTGGCATCAGTGGCGGTGTTTGTTTTTAAACAGAAGAGCTGCCTGACTTTCAGGAAGGTGTGGAGATGTTAATAATTAATCGCGGTCCAGTCTAAGCCTTTATTGTTTTCCCGCACAAAGTTTTGTCACGAGTTTTTAGGAGCACTTCAGCTCAGTTCTGAGGAGTACTTCAGCTCTATATACTTAACAAAGTCAAATATTGTAACTTCTTATAACTCACTGATACATATTGTTTTATTTGGCACAGTCACACCAAAGTGGATGCCCCTGAACTCTTTCAGATATTTGTGTGATGTAGTAATCAGTTGCACCCACGATCACTGCACTGATGGCAAAAATCCCTTTGAAGCTCTGTGGTCATATCATATGGTGTCCTCCTTTCTCTGTTGATATCACTGAAAAAGGGAATGCCAATTAGTTTACAGCAGATGGATCCATGCCCAGGAGCATGTTTAGCGAGAATGGATTCTAATTATCTCTGCTGCAGGATAGCACCAGGTCCTGCAGATCCAATTAAACTGCCCTTCACCTTGGCCTTGTCCTGCTGTATCTGTTAAGCTGATGCTGTGCCTAACAGCACCAACTCACAAGGTCTCTCTGCTCTCTTCTCCCTCTGTAGTACTCCTCCAGCCGGCCCCCGTCCGGCGAGACTCAGTACTCCGCCCGCCTGGGTAGCCGTAGCAACAGCGTGTCGTCTCACGTGCGGCCCCAGCCGGACCTTCGCCCGCTGTCCTCGCGCTACTCCTCGCCGCTGCGGTCCTCCTACCTCTCGTCCGAGATTCCCCCATCGCCCGTCTACAACATGCCCTACACTTCCGTCACCCGCAACGGACCCATCCAGCGTGTCGAAAAGGCCCCTCTTATTAAGGTAAGGCCCGTGTCAGTTGTCATGTCACACGAAGACAGGTGAGCACTTGAACTTGAGTCATTGCTCTTATGTAAAGAGGATCCCTTTAAATCAAGGGGGTCATCATCACAGCTTTCATTCTTTATTAGCAGTCCAACCGGTTTGTCACACAATACACTGGGAGTGGAGGAGTTGAGGATTTACCCTTAAGACAGTGAAGAATGACTCCTTTAAAAGGCTCGTCTGTAAGGCGAGACGCTGATTACTGAAGTGCTTCTCTCTTCTGTCCGCAGTCCAACAGCTGGAGCACGCCACAGTCCTCCATCAAGTTCCACCACCAGCCCAGCTACCCCCAGAGGCACTCGGACATGTGCGGCCCCCTCCGAAAGCCCCTCTCGCCCCTCTACGATGACCCCACCACACCCGGCGGGTACCCCCCGCAGGGGAGCCATGTTAATCCGGCGGTAAGTGGGTCAGGACACCGGATCTATGGATCTCGCTTTACACACTGCCGCGCTGAGCCCCACAGCCACCCAACACCTCGAAAACAGGGACCAGAGATCTGACGCGGGGCGTCTGTCTCTCTCTCTCTCTCTCTCTCTCTCTCTCTAAGGGCCCCAGCGCCCCTGATTACTAATTGATTGATCCGCCTGCATAATTAAGAGCTTTCCCATGCTGAAAGGTCGGGGGAGCGGGCCAAGTGAATCACCTCTCTGTTAATCCAGAGGACACCCAACCACAGCAGTGTGCGCTACTTCAGTAGCATGATTTACAAAACACAATACAAGCAGTTAATCTCAAGCACCAGACATGTTAGATTAAATCAAATGGCATAAAGAAGTTTTTTTTTTCCTTATGTATTATTTAATTCATATTAACGTAATGTAATGTCATCTGACTGACTCCATCCTCTTCCCTCTTTGTCTAGCAGCAGTCTTCCTGGCACAGCTCATCGGAGAAGCAGTGTCCACCCATGCTGCCCGCAAACTTCCGCCTGCGCACTCCGCCCATGGGCCGGAGGACCAGGGGCAGCCTGGCCCCGGAGCAGGACGCGGGGGTCAGCCAGTGGGGGTCCGAACAGCATGTCGAGGCCGTCTCCAGACTCAAGATGCTGCCAGTGCCCAACACAGTGCCCGAGCACAGCAGCCTGACACAGGTGAGGACCCCCCCCCCCACACACACACACACACACACACCTCCCTCTCCCCCCTCGGGATGGGTTGCACACTGCAATCAGATACACTCAGATATACTAAAGCAGAGCTGGAGAAAGGTTAGGCACAGAAACTGAATATCCTGCCAAGAATCCTGCTCCTCCAAGTTCTCTTAGCCAGCAGAACCTCGATGCATCTCACAGTAGCTAACACCCACGGTTCCTCAGGTTGCTAATGAGCAAATCTGCAGTAGATGACATGGAATACCCTAGACTGCTATTTTCTGAATCTAGAACTCACCTCTGCATCCAGAACACTACCATAAGATATTCTTGAAGCAGGCTGTTATTAACTTTTGTTCTCCTTTCACAGCGAACGTTTACATCCTGCGCTACCATGGAGACCCAGCAGATCTCATACGGCTACTCCCCAGGTGAGAATGCGAGGAATGTGACAGTTTTAGTGTCAAAGTCACAATGGTGCATTCAAGTGCTATTAAACCGGGTAACTCAATACACGGTGCACAAGTTGTGTGACCGCTTGAGTACAAAAGCAAGTTCAAATGCCACCGAGTTAATAAAGTGTGGGGGAATAGGATATGATAATATCGGGTTCTTGCCCCTGTCAGTGACTTGTTCTAATGTTATAATGGATGGCCACTTACTGTACTGTATGTTTGAGTGAACTTAATTCACTCAAACAGAAGTGACATACTGGTGTCATAGATCTCATGGTTAAATGAGTTGCCAGTGAAAATGATCTGTGTGGTGACAATTCCCAGAGCATGTGTGTAGAGCTCAGTCTAAGACATAGACTAGTCAGGATAGTTTTAGAATGACCTTTCCGTGCACATGTACAGTACACAAACACACACACAAACACTCTCCCGCAGGCACACACACACACACACACAATACGTACAAGCACAATACGTACAAACACACATGCACACATGTATACAGCATGCAGTAATGAAAGTGTCAGGGTGTCAGGAATCCCCCCCACACACTCTCTCTCTCTGTCTTACACACACACATACACAGATGCGCAGACTTCATGGAAAGTGTGAGGGTGTCGTCTCTCTCCCCCCACCCCTGAACATGAGGCAGAGTCAGCACTGGGCCTCTTGCGGTGTGTGTGTGTGTGTGTGTGTGTGTGTGTGTGTGTGGGGCAGGGTCGTGCGGCGGAGCAGCAGATGTGTGTGTGAAATTGAGCTCTGGCCCACTCTGGCCGCTCCACCGCCCTCCCCTCCGCTGTGAAGTGCAGGTGTCGTGTGAGAGGGGAAGCCTCGTGCAGGACAGGATTACTGCCGCCCGTGATTTAGAGAGCACAACTGCAGTAGCCCGGGCCACTGTTGGCTTGGCCCCACATTAAAACATCAGAGTTCAACAGACAGGCAAAGCCCTGTGCTTCAGCAGCAGAGCCACACTCTAGTATTTACACTAGTATGCCAGACATAGGCAGGTTTTCAGGTGTTGTTGTGTGAAATGACAATATTACATAATTATTGTATTGAGACAGATCTGTGGTTTTACATTCCAGTGTATGACGAAGGGAATTTATTGCTATTTTACTTTCATTCTGACTGCAAAATGCAGAGAAAGCTTGGCCCAGGCATGTCGTACCACAGGTTTAGATGCCTTCACAAAGCATGGCAAAAATGGTCTGGAACAGGGCCAGACCAATCATCATTGCTCAGTCTTGGCAAGACAGATTTTACTTGACACTGCAATTATGAAGTTGAAGCTGACAAGTCCGTCATTTTTCCCCCTTCTTCCACCCCCACAGATGAGAACTGCTACCTTGAGCCTGCCGAGCCGGACGACCAGGAGCTGGACTATGATAACATTTGGGAATATAACTGCCACAACGTAATGATTCAGCCCCGGTCTGGAATTCTGCCACATCGGACAGTGATGGACTTTGGTGCCCCGGGCCTCAGCACCGCCATGGCAACACAGGCGGCGAGATGGTCGTAATAAAAGCAACAATGGGGGCAGACTCCCGCCTGGACTTGCGCTGCATAGCAGACTAATCCCAGCCGGCCAGGGCGTCCACTCTGTCAAAGCACCAGCGTCCGGCTGCAAAGGGCCCACGGTCCCCTATCTCTCTCCAGACCCCTATCCAAACGGCAGTCTGTCAGTGCCAGCACATGTTCACAGCTCGAGCCCATCTTTCAAACTCTGTGTCATGTTTATGATAGGAACACCTCAAGGCTGTACGTAGACATGGGCGCCACTGTACTAAAAATGATTTTGCCGTAGCCTACTTCAACAGGTGTTGATCATGTAAATACTCATCCATAGCGCTTCAGATGTTCTTTTTATTCTCAGTGGCATTTGTTTGTTGTATTTTTTGTCAGGGGTTATTGCTGATATTCTTACATTTTGTAAAGATGTTTATTTATAAATATAAGTATGCTGAGGCTTTTGTTATTTGATTATGTATTACGAATTTGTAGACCCAGACAGACCCCACTGATGTCCTCTTCTTATCAGTCAAGATAGCATTCCTTTACAGGATATAAAAGTTAGCTATTTTGTGTTTACAAGACATTGTGACTGCCTATCAAAAACTGTAGCATTTTGAATTTGTAACTCTATCATAATTATGTTGCGTGGGTTGCTACGTTTGTTTTAAGTTTGTTGTGTTCTGTATTTATTTTTAATAAAATTTTGTTTAAAGTACTGCTGTTGTAGTGATGTTGTTGACATGATGTGGACCTAAAATTCCTCAATGCTTTTCACAGCCAATTGTACACTAACACAAGCTTGTAGCGCCATCTGTTGGCAAACATTATTCATTGCAAGAACTATCATCCAAGTAGTTCACACTAAACATACTTGAGCCATAAAACTACTACTACTACCCACATCCGTAGAGGGGAAAGGGTAGTTTAATTGGGTCTATCTGTATGTGTGTGTTCACTCACATGACTTAAAAAGTACTGGTCCAATTAAGACTACATTTTCATTTAATTAAGGTTGAGGGTCTTCATTTCACATTTTGTATAAACAGTGTTTTGTATAAACATTGCCACGTTTTATATAAGTAAATATACTACAATAGCCTATATGTTGCAGTCCTAAGTGAAGCTCTTTCTTTAAATGTTTCTCTTGAGTATATAAACAAAACAAATATAAATAAACAATACATGAAGCTATGGAACAATACACCAAGCTCGGAAAATAAATGGAAACATCATTCCGGGCATTGTTAGTGGGGTAATTTACTTGTCACTTGATAGCGCTAACTCAACCAATGTTCGGGGGGGGGGGGGGGTCTGGCTGATTCTGATTTTTTGTGCTTGCATACTACTAACCCCCTCTGAATCTTTTTATTTTATTTTTATTAATACACAGAAATAACTGCCCTCAAACACAGAGGACACAGTGGATCATTGACCTCGAAATAAGGATACTGTAGTCTGTAGGCGGCCCTGTGTGATTTGATGTTTTTTCATGGTCTTGTGTTGCCCTCTTCTGGAGAAACTTTGTGTCACCCTCCACAGTTTGTTTTTAAGTGAAAGCAAAACAAAAACAAATACCATCATAAAACATGGAGACTAGTAGTATAGTAGTAAAAAAGATAAATTTTAACAACATATAGGCCTACCTACCTGACAAAATCAACCAGCAAACTCTTTTTCATTTTTAATAATGAGGCACACAGCAAAAAAAAGCCTCCACATTAAGGTTCATGTTATCTTGAGATAACATGTTCATGTCCATAAAGGATTGAACTCCATCACATTACATTCTTTTACCCCTTCACTGTTCTTAACAAACAAACACCATGTCCATCACAACATGCTTAATGAATATTCTCATTATAGCCCATTAACTCTCCATAACACTTTCGATGAACACCCATGTCTATATGAACACATACTTGAACTTTCTTCAACAAGTACAGATATATATCCTGATTTAAAAAAATATACATTTTTCAAGGGGCATTTGGTCATTTTAAGTTTTGCTAGTGCATTACTTGGAAGGAAGATGACAGCCTATAATATATCTCTTTGGCCATAGTCTTTTTATAATTTCCTTTCCCAAACTGTGCTTGAATTACTATATTACTATGTAACACATGTACTATACATTAAATACATGCATATGTTTCCTACATATATCATAGATGGCACACTGTTACACAGCTAGAGGTTATGGTCTGTATAACTGAGTCCAGTTAGCTGGATAAAGACAGCGGTATGTTGGCTGAAATGGAGCATGGTACTGCCAGGCTGTGATGGGACACCGAGCTCCTGATAGGCAGTGGAACATGATTACTCAGGACTGGATCTGACGCAACGGTTTGGCTCCAGCAGCCTCATCCCTCACGTACCGCCGCAAGTATCGGATAGCAGACAACGCACTGATGTTGGCCAGCAGAACTGTGGAAGAGGAAAGGAATTTGAAGAGCTACAGTAGTATTGTGTGGAAACGCTGTTTGTACTACCTTACATTTCATTCTGTGAGAATGAAATCATCACCTAATTTTGTTTTTTTTGTTATTGTTGTTTATTAAATCCAAAATTTAACTCATAAATCATAACTATATAAATCATATACTACATGGCCTGAATACATGCTGACTACTGAAAGATTGCATTCAATTACTAGACTAAAGTGTAAGCGATGAGGGTTGAAGCAGGTACTGTATGTTTACAGTGAAAACACATACCAGCTTTCCATGTGTCAGCACCTTGGGGGCTGGCTGACTTTAGGACCCAGGAGGCAAATGCAATGCAGACCAGACACATGTCTGACTGCCTGAGGGGAACCAGAGGGGCATCTATCCCTGAAAAAAAAAGAAGTGAGAACTGAATTAAGGAACTCAATGTGAGCTGTGAAATCTATCATCAATCAGGATGTGTCAGAATACTTCAGATGTAAAACAGACTTGGAGCAACTCTGAGTATCAGAGCTAACTTAGTAAAACAGTAGGTGGTTTACATGGGCATTTAACCCAATTAGACTCAATCAGAGTAAAAATTACTCATAAACACTTTGATTGGAATAAAACACTAAAGGGGTGGTGTTTTCTATTTCTGATATCCGATCGAACAGCCTTGTAAACATTTAACAGGGTTAAAGAATCTTGAGAAGACATGAGAAAACCTATATTTTGTGAAAACACTTTCATAACAAGTTCACTACTGCTGTGATTATCTTTAACATCTCATCATCTCAACATCTCATTAAGCCAATTATGACACCACATGTAGCCTACTAAGATCTTAACCAAAGTAGAGATTGTTCTGAGACAGTCTTAAACGTCTCTTCATAAAAGTTACTTCCAGTATCAGTAAACATGCAGCAGCTTCACACTGTTGCCTCATAGCTGCTTTGAACAAACAACAGATTTGTATTTTTGAGCTGATTTTAAACCCTGTACCAAACATAATGAATGCATGCATGTCATACAGCTATTCCGATAAATTGGTTCCTGTATAACACCTGATCGGATCGGATCACATCGAATTACATTATCATGTGAACAGTTGATCCAATGCCTTCAATCGGAATTATATCAATCCGATTGAGAAAAAAACACACATGTAAATGTAGCCAGTGTCACCACTAACTGCAAATACAAATACAGATGTTGACGGCTCAGAGCTCTTCCAGGTATATTTCACTATATGAATTGTGATTTGAAATTCTTTAAACTGGAAGACCCAAATTGCATTGCCAGTGCACAGCTATTAGCTATGGTCCAGAGGATACTGGAGACATAGGTGAGACAAGGGGAATAAAGGCTCAGGCTCATGGCGATTATGTGAGGGTGGGGTTGGGTCTGGGGTCTGGGAACAGATCAGGGGGATTTTCTAAACGGCCCAAACAGCTGCACACTGCCTCCCCATCTGCCTTGGTCAAGCCCTGCACCTGGAACCAGTCCAAGCATCCAGGAGCATACACAACAAATGTTCCAGGCTGCATAAACACAGCCTTTCAGGCTTTGACAAGCAGCTTAGCCAAGTCCACCCTTGAGAACTTGTATCAATACAAAGTGGAAGACATCAAATGTGCAGATGATCATACTTGAACCGGTCACTGAGACATTGTAAGCAGAAGCAGGGAATGTGCTTGTCTATTTTTACTTCTAACTCAAAGTTTAATATGGGAATCATTCCTGGCACACGGGTGACTTGAAGGTGCCAGCCAAACGGGCGGTGGATGGACTCTCACGTACTGCCATTCCTCTGGCACGAAAGCCACGACCACTTTCTCTACGTGCTCAGAGCCACCATTCCCTGCACGTGGCACCTGGACTGAATGAGTCATGGCAAGTACAATAGGGAAGAGGAAACGGAGAGAGGCATGCAGGAAAACATCAATGAGACATGTGGCGCTTGTGCTTATGTGTGAGTCAGCACGGTGACACTGTGATTGCTATACTGCACATCATTTCAAAGCACAATTCTGCAATCCGTGGCCAACATCCCGATTATTAAGGGGATTGGCAGCAAAGTTCCAGGGGAAAATCCTGTTGCCATCACAAAGTCACAGTTTTTTTAGAGCTCAGTAACAGGAAATATGGCTGAGAGAAAGGGGGAGTTGAGAACATCCTGAGAACTGTGCGTGACCTTTGACTGATGTTAAAAATAGTGGAATACTTACGGGGGTCGGCTGTTTGCACCTCAGGAAACTGCATCTTCTGTTCGGCCAGCTTTCTGAAGATGCGGCTCTCCAGGTCACACAGAAGAGGGTCTGGGAAGGAGCCCTGGTCCTCGTAGCCCATGACATTGATTGGCTGGATTGTCCTTATGCCAGTCTTCTTGGCGTTGTTGGTAGGAGCCAGCGACCAGGAATAAGGCTCATAGGAGGGCAATGCAGGGCTGGTGCGCCGTACTCTGCGTAGAGAGAGTGGGCTGGTCCAGAAGACTGTGCTTTTGGAGTTACTGGCACTAGTCACTGTTTGAGTACAGTGGGGCAGAGCTGCTCCTTTGCAATCGTAGCGGGACACCACGCGGATCGGAGGCGAGTGCTCACGTTCTTCCTCGTCCTCATCTGACTGTGTCGGAGAATCGGGAAAGAAGTGGTCGTACAGTTCGGGGAACTGATGGGTCTGGTTACCTGAGCGAGAACAGAAAATAGGCAACTTCTCACACGAGTATGACCCTTCGGATCCCTCTGACGTTGGGAAGAAAAGGTTAGCTGCCTCAAACTCGGAGAAGAAATGATCATAGTTCTCTGAGACGGAGGTTCCATCGATGTGATACGAGGGCAGGTTCTCTGTTTCTGAAACAGTGGAGTTGGTGTCATCGTCGCAAAAGAGGTACTCTATCATCTCTGAGAGGGAGAAACCATGGCCATCCGCCACCGACTCATCATCAGAAAAATGTGCTGACGTGTTTATGTGGTAGAAAGGGTCTGGCGGGTCGTCATCACCATCCAATGATCTCAGGGACTGCACAGAGGCATTTCTCAGTATCTGCCTGAGGGGCTGGTTCTCCAGGGCCCTGAGGTTCTGCACGCTGATGTTCTTGTACATCTTCCTGAAGTACTGCTGCTCTGCAAAACGAGATTGAGGAATGGCCGTCTCTGTGCTGAGTACCACCACGTCGTCAGCCTCTGCAGTGGCCAGGACCGAATCAGGATCATCGTTAACCCACACAATGTCGCAGCGATTAGCCGATGCCTCATCCCCACCTTCCTTAGGAACTTCTTGGAGTGGCGAGGATGGGTCTTCGTCAAAGTCAGACATGGTGGACATGTCCCCACTGGACCGATCGGGCCTCGAGTCATCCACGTGCGTGAAGTAGCCGGAGTCCCTGGCGTGTGAGGCCTCGGCAAAGCTGCCATCATCGTCGGGCGGGGCGAGGATGCTAGGGTGCTGGGCCTGGCTGACCAAACGTAAACGCAGTATGTCATTGATGGTCAGCTTCTCCATCTCATTCCAGAAGGAAGACATAGCGAACACAGGGGAGGGGTCACTGGTGGCAGCCTCAATGTCCTTTTTCTCTGATACAGCAGCCTCACTCTCCTCCTCAGGAAGGGGTGTGGGGTGAGTGTTTCGGTCTTCATCTGTGTCAGGTCTGTACACTTCCCCACTAGGAGTGGGTTTTACTGAGACAGCCTTGCAGGGTTCTTTCACCAGAGCATTTGAAATAGCTGGGTACCTCTGGATCTCATTGTTGCCAGCCTCATTACATTCTGTAGCAGGTTTGGTCGCAATCATCATATTACTGTGGGTATCATTATCCGTGTTACTCAGTGCGTTGGTGCAAGGGTATACCACCGCATTTCTATCAGTTCTACTGGCCTTTGATAATTCACATAATGACTTATCATGTGAGCTAACATTTGAGTCTGTTTTTGCCACCGGTTGATAAGATCTTCTGCTTTGCTCATCACCATACATTTGAGGCATGCCATGTTCCTTAGTGTGTGTGCCTTTGGTGAGTGGGCCATTTCTAGGAGCAGTATCTTTGGGATCTGTTTCAGCAGGATATGGGATGATTTGTTTGCTCCGGGTGTTATCAGGCCTCAAATCTGTCTCCACAGCACTTTCCTCCTTCATTTGCATCTGTTTATCACTGGTTGTTTTCCCCAGAGCTGCAGGACATTCGGCAGTTGTTGGGTCATTTAAATGTGCTGGCGGTGCACAGGGCTTGTTGTTGTTATCTATTAACGTTGTTTGAGCCTGCAATCCTTCAACATCCAGTGGCATCATCTGTGACACTGTGTCGTTTCTGGCTGGAGAGTCTTTGTTTGTGGGTTTCTGAGGGACTTTTTCTCTAGGGTGCACACACTCCAAAGTATTTGCATTTTTGATACTATAACCGTCACTGATAGCTGTGGCATCTGTTGATGGTTTAGGAGCATCAAGTGAATTGTCTATATCACATGTAGAACCCAGTTGATTTAATATCTCATTTCTCTTCAAACCAAAATCTGAAAATGAGTCATATATTTTTTTTAAATCATCAGTGTTATGTGTATGTTTGGGTCCAATGCCATTTTGTGATATGGCTGAAAATGCTGAATAATTCAGGGGGATAACTTTTCCTAAATCTAGAGCTGAGTTGTTAATCTGAGCAAGTGGTGCGGATGAATGACTATTTCCTCCTCCAGCCTTCAATACTCCATTTAGTGAGAGTGGTAGATCTGTCTTTCTCTGAGCTTCTTCAGGACTATGCACAATCTTTGGCCCATTCTCAGAGCTTGATCCTAGAGTCTCAAGAGGTGTATGGGGGACTGTAACCTGGTCAGATTTTTTTGTATACAGCGCCTGAGTGCTGTTTTGCTGTAAGTTACCTGTCACTTTATCACTCTCGTCTTGTGTTGACACACGGTTGTTGACAGGGAGTGTTGCGATCTTCATTTGCTCATTGACATTTGCTGACATAGGTCTCTCGGCAGAATTGCAGCTGTTTTCCAAAACTAACTGTACTAGTGATAATGGCTTCTCGCAGCACCTTCCACTGGACATATCTGTGCTTCGGCGTCTCGGTTCCATCTTCTTCGAATGAAAGGCCCCTGTGTGTGTTTCAGGTAAGTCAATACTGTCAGCTTGGTTTCCAGCTGCAGATAGCTCTCGTGGCACTGGAATGCTGTCTTTCCATGTGCGTGAGTTTGTCTGCCCTGGCAAGTGATCAGAGAAGCTATCAATCACAGGACGCAGTGTCAGGAACTTAGGACCGCTGCATTTGTCAGCCATTTTAACTGTGCCAAAGTCCCCTGACAGACGTGCCTCTTGGTCCACCTCTGCTTTGCGTGCATGTCTGTCCTCGTCTGATTCACTGTGGTTGCCATGGAACTGGCTCTCAATGTTATGCTCTGGCTCGACAGGCTCAATGCTCAGCCTTTTCTTCCTTCTCTTCTTCCTGCGCAGGGTTGAGCAGGGAGACAGCCCCTGGCCAGGCAGTGGTTCCCTCTGCTCCGCGTTCCTCCTGAACCCAGGCTGGCCGTACATATCATCCCCCCGCATCCCATCTATCCCATCACTGCAGGTGGCCAAGTCTGAGCTCAGCACTGTAGCAGTGTCAGATGATCCCAATTTAACAGGTTGCACCTTCGTCTCAGTGGTTAAATTATTATGGGATGTATCTCTTCTGTCATATTCCTTCCATACATGTGACTTCTGTGGATTCGCAGGCTGGTCCTCCTCACTGATTACTAATTCCGTGCTACGGGTATACCAGTCTGTTGCAGCAGTGTTGGACTGAATACCCGTGCACTTGGCCAGATGTCGAGGGTCTGTTTTACTCTTTGGCTTGACGTCATTTGAACCAAAAGCATCTTGGTCCTTTTTCACTCCAAGAGGACCGTTTGACAGTTGACTGATGGGTGGATATTCATCATCATCTATCCCATTATTACACAGATTTTCCTGGGTTCTCCTTACATTTCCTTTAGCAGTTTGATGATTTCTAGGTGACTGCTCAGCAGAATTCACATTTCTCAGCTGCTCGAAAAACCGATTGACTGACTCAATGTGGAAATCGTCCTCACTGCCGGACAATATGTAGTCTGGACTGCGCAGCCCGTACGTGTCCAGGTACATCTCCACTGGTGACCCCTTGCAGTCTGGGGGTCCGTCAATTATGTCCGGGTCAGGTTGAGCAACGTCTCTGCCCTGTCGTGACGTCCTGTGTGAGAGATGGCAACTCAAGTCGTCAATGTCACTCATGCCAGATTCGTCCAGGCCAGCTAGGACTGGAGGAAGGAGATCACACTCTTCACACTCCTGGAAAAAGCAGTCCCAGTCCCGCTCTGAGATGTGCACGCTGTACTCAAAGTCATCCATGACTGACGAGTGAGTCACCAGCCCCTCTAGACTGTAAATAAAGATAACAAAATGAAATTAGAGATGCACATTTTCTACATTTGTACAATGAAACCTTCTATTGCTCACGTGTCTATCACATGCATCATAATCAGAAAACAACTCCACAATGAAAATGGAATAATTCAGCAAACTTTATTAGAATGAACATGTTTTGCAGAGTGCATCACATGCATCGTAGCCAGAAAACCAACCAGCAATGAAAAGGGAATATACGGTACATTTAGTTTAGGATGAACATTATATGCAACTCAATAATAGTAATTCTAAACTAAACAATGAATTCTAAAGTAAACAATGAATGAACAATGAACAAACAAAAAAGTGTGAATAAAAAACTCACCCCTCAAACCCTCTGTGTGCACATGAAGAGTTGAAGTGAAAAGCATTATTAACTGCCTGTCCTTATATACTCTATGGCCCTGACCCAGGTAGTTCTATTATATGATAGGTAGTCATATCTCTCAGATGGCCAACGTGCCATTCTGGCTTATATAGTCTTAGGCATGCAGTAGAGAACAGGCACAGCTACCTCACTACCTTGGCACAGCTACCTCACTACCTTGAGCATAAAACAATGCATATCATCTACAATGTTGTTGTACCATGTGATATACTCCCTGTTGGAAATAACAACATATTTATTGAACTATTAATATTTGCATGCCTTTATGTACTTCTGTTATTAAATAAGCATTAGGCCTACTATTTTATTAGTCATTTTACAGTAAGTCTTTCTTGTCATTTGCCTAGATGTTTATTTTTTCATTTCCTTTATCATGATATTTTTCTCAAGACTTCAATGTCAGTGTTTCATGTTTAATAGTGAGCATGTAAATCTTTCTCATTTTTGTTTTATAACAAATATAAAAATATCATGCCCACAACATTACCAAAGATGTATGTGGCTGATTAAGTAACTTTGAATTTTAAAAGCATTGTGGTTTAAAACGTAGCCTATTATCGCTCCAGCTGTCCATCTTGCCTCTGTCAAATTAATGATTGTTCGTGCGGTGCAAAGTGCCATGTGGCCTACCTGTAGATTCCTCTGCAGGTCTCCTGTTCCGCAGCCCCCTATAGCCCTGTACAGCGTGTTCGTAAGGAGCTCAGTGACCACAGAGGGGGCATGCTGTGTCTGTCCTTTCAAACTCGTCCTTGTGCGTGAGTAGAGTGAGGCATGGCAGGCCGTATGATTCGTTATAAATAGAGCCGTGTTTCTGATCACGTATTACACGCCTTCTCCTCCACTCTGACACACACCGACAGAGGTGTAGCGTTTCAACACCCTAAATAGTCGGCTTCACTGGAAATGTACCTCATGGGATCATGCACTAAGAAATAGTACCTCACTATTGTTTTTAGTACCTCACTCACAATTAAAGAGAGCCATTTGCAACACACTCTGATTTTTCATTCGACATTGTCTGGACTGAAGATCTTTACTGAAATTTCAAACCAGATGCAACACCTCTATTCTTACATGCTTTTCAGTGTCCCGAAAATATAAACACTAACATGTCTGTCATTCCAGTATAGCGGCCTGGCAACAGGCAGTGGGAGAAGCAGCAGGCGAGTCAGATTACATCCTGTGGCAGCTGTAAAGTTTCCAGGAGCTCCTGACAACGACAGAGCCTCTCACATGGTCAGACGGTCACACTGTGAGAGGAGTGGGAGTCAGCTGACTGCTGCAGTGATGTCATGATGTCTCTTAAACTCTTTTTTGCCCTGAGCACATTGTGCAGATTTAGAGGGTGCAGCGGAAAAGACCTGAGGGAACTCTGTGACTGAACAGTAGAAGATCATTTTGCTCTGATAACAATACACGTTTGTATCACAATACAATCTAATAATATCAACCTAATAAAATATGATAACCTAAATATATAATATGATATATTTATATATGAAAATATGATGACATAAATGTCTACACTGATACCTTCTCTTACTCTCTCTAAAACCTGTTGAGTTTTTGTGAGTTTGTGTTTAACTGACACCGTGGAGAGTGAGTGAGACCTAATACCCGAGTCTGACCAACATCTGGTTGGACTGAGGCTCAACAAAAAACGTCAGTCACGGTAGGGTTGCTCAGAGTGACTGGCCAGTGACTATGGCTTCCAGAAGCCATTAAAGAAGAAATAAAAGTACTTACTTTCAAGGAAAGAAATGGCGGTTACATATGTATATGCAGTACACAGTATGAATATATGTTTCCGATAAGAGTATGTTTCTAATAACATACATATGGTGAATACATGTTGCATGGCATGTTGGATGACAAAGAAAAGCGAAACCAAGCAAGACAACTATTACAAACTTGGGAAATACTGACAGCAACTTGAGTTAAACCTCATAGCCCCAACACAAATCTCATTCAGCAATGCATTGTAAAAAAAAGGTTTTAAACCTTTTTTTAAAGGTTTTTAAGGTTTGATAAAGGTTTTAAATACAAGCACAGGTGATGTACAGTTCATCCAACAACAAAAACGAGCAGAGAAAGAGTTTCCCTATTCATCACCTGGCAACCTATGCTCCAGCCAACTGTCTTAACAGGCCAACGGGAACTGTTTCAACAAGCCAGCAGCTCAACAAGCAGATGAAATGGCTTTAGGGCCATGTTTACACACACCAAGATGGTTTCAAGGGGACAATGGGATGATCAATTTGCCTTCATTAAGAAAATGTCATGATTTTGTTCATTAGGCTACCAAGATAACAAATCAGCCAATTAGCTCCATTATAGACTTAATACGACTGTAAGCAAACAGCATGGACATCTGTTCAAAAGAACCTCACTAAAGACTACCTGTATGTGAAAAACAAGACATCTGCTATAGCTTGGGGCCTCTGACAATACAAACTGGAAAATAACATTATTTAGGGCTGGGCTACAGGGCGATACAAACTAAGCAATGAATTAATTTAACTTATGAGCAAAATCAAACCCTTAACAATATGCATAAACCTTTCACACATAAACAGGACCTCTTGGATAATGCATAACCCTGACGATCAAAGCCCAACAGAACGTTAGGAGTGATTTGTTATTGTAACATTTAACATTAACACTTGGCCCACTTGTTGAATCAGTCTAGAGCAGACGTGAGTACATGACCAGAGGGAATTCCCACAGAGCTAGGTTACTGTCTGTCGGGGAAGAATGCACTTGAGGTTCAAGAATGTGCAACAAACACTTCACTTGTGCAATAGATCTATTATTCATCACAATTATCAAACTGATTTCCCTAACTATGGCTAATTATGGGAACAGAGCCCGGCTAATTAACCCACAACCAGTTGGGCTGCATGCCCAGAGAGGTCTTACAGTATCAATTCATCAGGTTGTGTGAGACAGAATAAAACGGGGGTGATAGGACGAGAGGCTCGTTTGACTGTTGTACATACCTACCCGAGGGCCCTCTTCAATTTGTGGGTGGGATTCTGTGTTTTATCAAGGGGATTAGGCCGTTATGAACCAGTTTGGGATTAAGATCACAATCTGGTGGGCAACTTAATAGGGGCTAATGCAACAGTGTTTTTGCTTCATAGTTGTGTCAGCTCTGGCACTTCAGCATCAACTTAAATAGCTGTAACTAAACACATTCAGAGTGGAGTGCCACAGCATAGTATTTTTCAGGTCGGATTGGTGCCCATTTGCACCCAGGGGCATACAAAAGAGTCCCAGGGCATCTTTTGTGCAAACTAGGTGCTGGTGACACAAGCATCTTCACTGTGATTGAGTATTGCACTGAGTTCAGTTGGTGGAGGAAAGCCAAGTTTGGGTGTTCTCTAAATGTTTCAAGGTTGAAGTGTGGATGCAAATACAGCTACACTAAAATATTTGAATTCTAAGTAGGCCTAGATTAGATGTTTTTGTTCTAATCATTTGTGTTAAATTAATAAGAAAATGCTAATGGGGGAGCAAATATGGCCTCAAGTAAGTCTGCCAAGAATAATTATTTCCCTGTGTGGTCTTAGGCTATAGTTAAAATGTGATCTAGAAGCTATATTTATTCCCAAAGTGTTGCCTAAAAAGGATATAGTGTTAAGACCGCCATGAGATTTGAAGGCTTAACGTATTTTCCAAAGATGTAAAACTTCTACAGAAAAGTTTGAAATTAAAATCCTCAGCTGTGGTGGTATGCTTGGCTCAGCCATCAAATTACAGGCTTGGTCGGTCTGCTCGGACTTGTCTGTCCTCTTGAGACTTGTGCTCGTGGAGGCTTTTACACAGCCGTCAACTCCACTTGTTAGTCCAGTAATGTGAGAGCCTATCGCGGTTAGTCCATTCGTTATCTTACCTCTGTGCCAGAGGCTCCAGACAACGATTACTTCTCACAGACAATCGCGGGATTTAGTCGCGCGCTGCTCGGGGCACATCCCTGCACGTGGGATCAGCTGATTTACAATGGGCCATTGTCTTCTTTAGGCACCTGAGAGCATCGCAATATCAACCCTCGGCGATGAGTGGACGTCAAATGACTGCCCAGTGCCCACCTATGCTTAATTCTATATCCCATTATTTGGAAAAGAGCTAAACACACCTAGGGAAAAGACGGATGGCTCATCTTCGGTTTCCAACTCGGCGTTAGCTGATTGATTAGCGTCAAAGGTCTGACAGCCTAAAACTAGATTAAGGCCTACTGTGTGCCATGAATTGAGGCAACGACTAGAGGGGGGAGTCACACAAGCCCCACTCAAAAGACGCAAACATAACAGACCGGCTTTCTTGGTCTTACACTTTTCTTAGGTTTAATTAAACTCAACAATCGCAAAAGCGTAAATTTAATTCAAGCCTAATTTTATATTGCAACAAAATAAATAAAACAAATCGTATTTTGCCCAGGACGTAGGCTACCAAAACTGACCAAAAGATGGCGAAAATGAGTCGTTAAATGAATTTCCAAGCCAAAGTGTGTTTGTCTCTTCAAAGCATGAACTAAAATATGATATACTTGGATAAAAACGAGAGCATAAATGTACGTGAATCACATATTTGTTTTCATAATGCAGATAGAGCGTATAATATTTCTTTTGATAGCCTATTTAACCAAGAAATGGAAAAGAGTACGCAACAGGAACAGAACTCCTTAACATCAAGGATGACGCTTTTTAAAAATAAATCTTTGTTTGTTCAGAGAATGGATAAAACTCAAGGATAAATCTAGAAGCTGAAAATGTGTTGCTTCCACAAACTCTGTTTAGATAGCGCAGGAGTCTTGGTCTTTAATTGTTGCAGGCTCTGACTCATTGCCTTGGACAGTATTCTTTGACCAGCGTTTTTTTAGGCATGATGTCAGGCCATTGCGCCTCTCTCAGGGGTCCACGGCGGGAAGGCTTCAGGGACCGGACGCAGACCGCAGCCTTCCTGATGGTGACGGTGAGTCATGTAGAAAGTATCATGCATGGACAGCACTAGCCTATAGTACAGCAACTGGACTGGAGTCATGGATAGCCTATTTCTTGAACAGTATTCTCCCTGGGTTTTTGGCCTTACTTTGCAAGTGCAAGAGCCAGGATTTGGTGTGACTTAAAAAGACTTTTATATATACTTTTTTGATCCTGTGAGGGAAATTTGGTCTCTGCATTTAACCCAATCGGTGAATTAGTGAAACACAAACAAGCACACAGTGAAGTGAAGCACACACTAATCCCGGCGCAGTGAGCTGCCTGCTACAACAGCGGCGCTCGGGGAGCAGTGAGGGGTTAGGTGCCTTGCTCAAGGGCACTTCAGCCGCGGCCCACTGGTCGGGGCTCGAACCGGCAACCCTCCGGTTACAAGTCCAGAGTGCTAACCAGTGGGCCATGGCTGCCCCCAAACTTAAAAGAAGAAAGAAAAAACAACCTCAGCATTACGAAGGTGTGCTGGGTAGTCACTTGCTGACAGGAGACTGTCTCTCCTTCACCACAGGGCAACTGTCTGACACTCTGGCTTGTAGGGGACCTCCACCCTTGACCGCTCATCCTGTACAGGGAGGGAAGAGGGAAAAGGATTGAGTGTGTGTGTGTGTGTGCGTGAGTAAGTACAGTGAGTGTGTGTGTGTGTGTGTGGGAGTGAGAGAGGAGAGACATTACATCCCAAGCTCTCTTTTCCTGCTTTAAACACTTCATCACATGGCGTAATATGTTGCTTAGGGCAGATATTCTAAACATTATTGGTGCCAAGTGTATGTGTTGTTCACAGGTCAAAACCTCGGCGATAGGCATATTCTTACATGATTTTGACTGAGCTATGTAATAGATCTGTAGCCTATTAGGTTACTTTATAACAACCACTTAATGACTACCTAAAACTGTTTTAATTAAAAACCGGTGTCACTGATGCATTTAAAAATAGCCCTCTAGCCTATTTCATAAACCTGTAATAAAAACGCATTGGGTTCCTCAGAATTCCATGATACACCTCACTTTGCCTCAAGGTACACCAGTTGAGGAGCTACTGGCTTAGGGTACATTGCCTGTCATTTCAGTTCTTCAGGCATCAGAGTGGTGAATATTTTGTTCATCTAATTACTGTTGTAATTACGAGTCTGGAATTTTTAGTCAAGAGTAGGCAGGATTTCATAATGAAGTTGTGTTTACAATGCAAAGGTTTTATCCTCTGTCTGAGAGAAATCTGAGAGATTACAAGAAACAAACTGTGAGAGTGCAGCACCCCAGTCACCCCTAATTAACCAAAACAAGCTAAATTCAGACAGGCTTAGATAAACACAAGGAGCACAAATCTTTGGTCCTGAGCCAGAATGGTAGTCCTTCTTAGCGGGGGTGGCGAGAAGATGGAATGGCAGGCAGGAAATGATTAGTGAGGTCTTGTATCCAGGCAGAGAGATAGCTGACGGCATGCTTCCACCCTCCCTTCATCCCTCCATCTCTCCCTGGCCACTGGTGTTTGCTCTGAGTTAAACATACAGGCAGCTCCACCACCGCTGGAAGTAAAGGTTAATCATTGATCGGCTCGCACAAAGGAGGGGGCTCTTCTCCATGGGCGCCCAGCACCACACACAGAGCCGCCGGCCTGGCCTGCCCACCTGGGTCACAAGGGGTTATCAGCTGAGTCGCACAGGAAACAATAGGCCCCTTCGTCAGGGCTGGTGGTAGCGGTGGTGGTGATGGTGGTGGTGGGGTACCGTTGCAGGACTCTGTCAGCGCCGCCGCCGCTGATGCAGTCTTTCTATCGGCATGCCGGCAGAGCCACGGCTAGCCACGGCCTGCACCCGAGGCGCTGTCGCTCATCAGCTTCTCTCTCAGCGCGGCTGATAACCAAACGCCTGTCACTACTCACTCATTTAGCTGCGGTGGGAATGACCCGTGGGGGTTGACCCGTTGACCCCCTTTAAATCTTGAGACGTTTGTCCTCAAGCCTTCTTGCATGGTTGTGCACGTTCATGACTGGTCTCTGAAAGCATCCTCTGTAGAGATGGTCAGTGTAGGAGGGTTTGAAGGGTGTTTTGGAGAAGAAGGGCCCTGTTGCTATACACTGAAAGGCATATAGGCTGAAGTGAAGCATGCTTTGGCCAGTGCTTATGTCTCTTGTCAGAGCTGTGTGTAAAATGCAGAGAGCCATAGGGGGTTGTGTGGGGCTGTTTAAGTGTGTTTTATCCAGTTGTTTCCATAGAAACCATACTTGCGCATGCTGAGTTTGAGGACTCTAAGCATTTCAATGGGCTTTTCTCTGACCAGACATTTAACCTTACAATTGATATTTCTTTCTTTTTCTCTACGACTGTCCTCTTCAGACACACACACACACACACACACACACACACACACACACACACACACATTTCCACAAACTTCCCATACAGTCACATATGTGCACACGTACGCAAGCACACCCTCACAGACATAGGCTCACATTTACACACACCTTGGTTCCTTTTAAGGGACGACTCCGGTCTAAGATCACACTAGGGTCTATTTTTGGATGATAATAAGTGTACATTTTTGTTAGGGACCAAAACAACATTTAAAGAGTGTTTGAGAGGGTCCCTGCAGACAAACCAAAGTAATTTTAACTTTTGTAAGAAAGGGTATGAAAAGGCACTGTTTGTGCAGTTAGTGCATTACCTAAATTCTTCTTACACTATGTCCTAACAGGATGTGATGCGAGCAAACATTAGATTAGATTGTTTTTAACTGTAGTGTCCTGATTGCATCAACAGCTAGCAGCGCGATGCAACGCAAAGTTTTGAGAGAACTTTTGTTGGATGACCTGTTTCTATTTTCTCTCTGTTGCTCGCATTGCTCTGCTATTTTGAATGAGAAATATGACGCAATAGAAGGGCTTTTAATGGATTCAGTCAATTTAACAGATTTAGTATAGACAGACATACAAGATCGCCCAGATCCTATTAGGACTTGGTGTTAGAGGGGGTGTGTGTGATTCCAGGCTGAATTCCAAGAAAGCATCATCGACGTGTCAGTCTCTGACGACATCATGACGAACAAAGACAGTTTCAGCGCTCCCAGCCAAATATGACATAGCTGACATACTTTTTAAGCTTAACTGTTGCAGTGTCTTCTTAGTTGAAGGTAAGAAGGAAGTCTCATGTAATGTTCAACGGAATCATTTAGATATATTCCTGTAACTCATTTTTATGTCTCACTGCGAAATTTGATTTGTTTGACCTCAGAGCTTGACCTTAGATACTCTCCCAGGGCCAACAACACAGTGCTCTCGGGCCAGGGTTGGCAGTATATAGAATTGACTTTAATGTGTGCTGGACCTAGGCATAAACACACCCATACATACCCAGCAATATAAATAGAAAGAGAAGAGGAAAGAGAGACGGAGACTACCAACAATGAATGACATACAGGCTAGTGTGGCCTAAGGATCAGACAGTAAATCACCGTCAATCTTCCCAGCCTCACCACAAACATACACCCGGCTGACTGCATGTCTGGAGAGGCAGCGGCCTGGACTTACCCTGCCTAAGTGTGTGTCTGTGAGTGTGTGTGAGTGTGCACATATATTATTGCCTTGTGTGTTTGTGTGTGCACATATATTATTAGCTTGTGTGTGTGTGTGTGTGTGTGTTTGTAGGTTTGTGTGTCAACTCTGTCTCCCATATGGCATGGGACAGTGTAGTGGTCAGACGTGTGTTTGTGTGTGTGTGCCTGTGTATATGTGTGTGTGTGTTTGGGTTAGAATCTGAGTTCCGGAGCGGTGCTTTCCCTGGACTTCCCCCGGGGCGGCACACACATGCCCAGCTGGTTGCCAGGCCAGACGGGCCTCAGCCCCGATTACCACCACCTCCACCACTACAGCAGCACACAGGCAGTCCCCAGAGGACCCACTGAGGGAGCCTGTTCCCAACTCTTATCTTATCCCCCTTCCACCCCAGCCCTCTAGTACGCAGAAACAAGCCCAGAGTTCTTCCTTCTACTATCTGGGTTTCTTGTTTGCTTCCTGTTGATGTTAATCAGCGTTTGTCGTATAAATGACTCATCCCCTCGGATGGCATGGGCTAATCAGTCACCAGGCTGACAATGGGGGCCCAGCATGGCTTCCTAAACATTTGTGATTGGGATTCCCCCCGGTTGACTGACACAGGTGTAACCTGCCCGTCGTCCCCAGAGGCTCGACACTGGGTTCAGTGTGACATACCGAATGCTCCAATTGCCTTTGTGCATCCTTGCCTCCTAGAGTGTCTGCATTCTTGCCCACCACCCTCTAACCCCCACAACCTCAGACCACCCCCACCCCCACCATCCCATTTACACACCAGCCCTCAGTGATCCCAGATAAAGCCAACTAAATTAACGTGACTGCTGAGTCAGCCCTTGTCTCCCTCATTTTCTTCCCCCTCTTAGCCACGATCAAGACCAGAGAGTGGTGGAAGAATTTGCATTGAGGCGGCTCCATTCACGCTCACAATGAGCTGGAGCCCGGACAAGTGCCGTGGGTCTGGGGCGGGGGGAGAGAAAAACCAGGGAGAGAAAAAGTTCCTCTGAGAGAGAGAGGGGTGATGATGGCTCTTATGTGGCTGACGACCAAGTCTAGGCAGAGGTGCTTCGGCGGCGACAAGAGGGCTGTTTGGGAGATTATGTGCTGGGATGTTGCCATAACAGAAGGGGTAATAAGTAGTTGCAACCGATGTGTTAGCCGGTTTAATGAGGCATAGCAAAAAAAAGGAGGGGTTGGAGGTCGGGGCTCGCTTTTCAGACTTTCTAACCCAGCAGTAATCTTTTCAGGGAAGGCAACACAAACAAATAAAGAAAAGACTTAATCGTTTTTAAATCGCATTTCCACACTACCAACGTCTGTCATGAATCACAGTCATTCTTAACAAAATCCAAGCGCCCTCCTCAACCAGGTGTGCAAAGATATTTATGAACTGCCATGTTTTTTTTTTTCTTTTTTCCTCTCGCTCAGCCAGGTCTTTGCTTACATCAGCACAAGGTGAGAAAAGAGTATCAAGTATGGAACTGTAATCTGTAATAATCACTGCCAAACAAGATACAACAACCTCTCTGCTTGGCCTCCCATTCCCTTTTCATTCCAACCCTGTGAGGAGTTTTTCATGAGGCCTTGAGTGGTGATATTTGCACACACACATCCATCTAAACAAGTGGTGAAAAACAGATGAATAAAAAAAAAAGAAGAAGAAAAGAAAACGGGGCGCTGGGAGCCTGCCAGACGGCAAACAGTGCCCAGCGCTGCCATGCCGCTCCTCCACGGAGAGGCCCATGTGAGGTCATGGCAGCCCGATGATGGGTCAGGAGCTGGATGGGCTGGCCCGCTTTGGCAGAGGTCCCCTGGCCGGCAGAACTGGGCTCCGGGCGGGACCAGACCCGCACATTGAGCTGCTCAGTGTCAGGGCCTGTCTAAAGTCGGGTTCAGTATTGGTTCTGTCTTTCAGTCCTGTGTTCATTAGTGTCATGGCTCAGTGATGCATTACTGAACACTGAGTCTTTGATGCTCGTTTTTCCAAAGTAGTTTTTTTTCTTTCTCCCTGCCTGACTAGTACAAATCTGAATGGGATCATTTGTAGACCATAAACACTTAAAGAGAGAGGAGGAGAAGGGGTGGGGGAAAAGAGAGAGAGAGAGAGAGAGAGAGAGAGAAGAAGACGGATGGTACAGATGGTATATTTTAAGAAGCTCTCTGTCGTTTTAATCAAGCTGCAAAGACCCGCTTCATGCTGGGAGAGACCCCCACCCCCCTGCAGTCTGGGAAATGTCTGTCGAGACATAACGATGAGAACTTCACAGTAACGGTCTTTCTTCAGCGTGCGTTTTTTCCCCCGAGCCCCCACTGTGGGCAATATCTCTGAAGAAGGAGGGAATGGCCCGGAGAGGCCAAGAGGACTTGGGACTTGGAGGGCAGCACCAAGAGGCCCCCTGCGTAAATACTTTAATACGGGCCGTCGGCGCGAGGTTGCTGAGCACAGCCAACAGCGGGAGGGAGCCAGAGAAGTTGCCTGTCAGCTGCAGTTGATTAAAAAACACCCATTTGCCCGCGTGAACTCCACTGCCTAGATAACAGGCGAGAAGAAGCCAGTTCCTCTTATTACTTAATATCGGGCTCCTCAGACACGGCATATATGCCACCCTCCGCTCGGCGTGGCATAAAAGAGGCTGCCCGGCTGGACAGCTGTGGCAGACAGGGCAGCGTGATGCCTTGTGATATTGTAACACAGTATGGGAGTCGACCCAAGAAAAATCATTTGTTTCGCCTCTCTCGCTTCTGATTCCATGAGAGAATGAAACAGTGTGGGTAGTCTAGGCAGCTGGCCCGGGGGTTTTAGTGAGATCACTGACGCTCGCGATACACCCCATAATACTGTCATAATATTATCATGAACTCGGAGATAAAGAAAGGGTTTCAGGGCAAGACGTCTTATAGTTTATAGAGATTTCTCCGCTGAGAATGCAGTGTTTTTTTTCTCTGTAACACACACACAGAGACACATACACACACATACACACAGATCACCACAATCCTAAGCCTCAATATTAGCTTTCTCCTGGTGTAGCACACACATAAGCTGCTGCAAGCCTAAGCTTTTTTTTCTGCCCCCCTTTTGTCTATTTTTATTTCAGACCTCTATCCCAAACACAGGCCCAGCACTTCAATAACAGTGCCTGTTTAGCATGTCAGGAGACCCCCTTCCCTCCTCCTGCCTTTCACCATGAGCATCAACCTCCTACTGTGCCAGGTTTACTTACCCTGGTCCTCCCCCTCAGATGTGTAACAGGCTGTGGAGAAAGGTGCCTCCTGTGTAGGGTCTGTTCTCCACAGGTGAGGGGGACCCTCAGGCCGCGCTGCCCAGCTCAGGCCCTCCAGCCACGCGGGCCACTCTCCCTGCCAAGGGGGCCCCCCATCAGGCCTGGCCGGCCCCCTAAAGTGCTGCTGGCCATGTATGTTAATGTAATGGACCCGATGCCCCCCGAGGTTCTCTGTTTGCTCTCTCCATGTGTGACCCCCCTGTCACCTCTCGTCTCTCTCTCTCTCTCTCTCTCTCTCTCTCTCTCTCTCTCTCTCTCTCTCTCTCTCTCTCTCTCTCTCTCCAGGCCTCAGCACTCGTGGCCATCAGTACTCACCTGTGTTTTATAATCCAATCAATTAGGAGCAGTGCACACATACTGTAAGGTGCCACAGTTTAGTTAGTTGGTGTGTGTGAAAGCCACAGATGGCTTGTAGCTTTAATCGCTGATGGTGCACTAACATTTGAGAAGGAGTTAGTTAGTTAGTGTAAGTGTGTGAGTGGTGAACGAGCAGGAAAGCCCAGAGAGATATACAGCCTCGCATAATGGGCCTCCCTGCCAGTGTCAAGCCTCCGCTCTGGGGCTATTTCAGAACTTATCGACGTCTCGGCCAGTTGGGATTCCGGCCGAATAGCGACCTCGGCAAGCCACAGGTTACGAGTCCCAAGCTGCCGGTCATTAGGGCCTAATTGATTGTAATGTGGCCTTTGAGAAGCGGCACGCACTACGGGGGCCACTCCACACATGCGCGTCCCCCTGCCGTCCATTCCCGTTGTCTGGGGGACCGTTCTCCAGCAGAGCCGAAAAGGTACCGGCACAATCGCCCCACTCAGACGGAATCATTAAAGCAGGCGGGATGGCGTCAGGTCTTTCACAGAGCCGGCTTCTGTGTTCCAGCTTGAGCCCAGGGACAGTGGCCGCTCTGCCGGCCCGGCGGGAGAGCCCCATCCTGGGCAAGGCATTGTTGAGCTCTCCCCTTGACTGGCTGCCTGCGGCTCTGGAGGCATTGGCTTGATTTGTATGCCGGGGGCTGAGGACTAAAGCCAGCCTTGCAGGGGTGCCGGGTCAATATTGGTTTTGAGAGCGTGTGGAAAAATGTCAAAATGTTAAGTTCTATTCACTTGCCCCAGCACTGTTTGTTTCTGTGGTGAAAGGCCTGGTGAGCCATTAGTGTAAATAGCGCTTTGTCTTAGCACTCGGGCAACAGCGGGAGGTGGCAGGACAAAAAGCTGATACAGAGATTAAAGTGGTGGGCTAAAAATGGAGAAACCGCAGGACTTACAGAAATGACAAAACAAGGGGGATGAGGATAAAGAAAACAAACTGCCCTCGTCCCCACGCCCCAGTGTGAAATGCCACTTGGTGTCAAGAACTTGGAGGGAAAAAAAGGCGAAGCGCTGTAGAAAGATGGCTCTCTGTCTCTGTCAAGTTACCAAATTGAAAAATTCCAAATTACAGTAACAATACTTGTTGACATATTAATGTATGACAGTGGCACTGCAAGTGTTGAAAAAAAATCAATGCAGGTATCATTAAAGACAACAGTTGGTCTGTTTAAAGTGGTTACTGTAAAACAGTTCTGAAGGACATCCTGTTGTCAGCTCACATGTCGTCAAAACACACAAATTCAAACACAAGGCCCCCCTCTGCTGCTACATACTTTTTATTGGCATGGAAAACTGAGCCCAAGTGCCCACCTCTCTGGTGGAAATGGAAGCCACTGGAAGAAAGCAGCTGTTTTATGGTGGCGCTTGCACGCCCCCTTCCTCACTCTCCCAGCTCCCTTTCTCTCGTCTGGCCCTGGGGAATGCTGGATCCTGTGTCTCAATGACTCCAAATTAACATGCCGCAGTAAAACCGTTCGTTCACTCATGCCTCCCCTTTCCCTCTCCTCCTCCCCTCCTCTCCTTCTCAGTCTCCCTCTCTTTCACTCAGCTTTCTCCCCTTCCATTTCTTTTTTACTGTCTGCCTCAGCGTTTATTGGGCAGGTATCCTTTGTGCTCGGCTGATGGAATGTTTCCTTCGTGGGAAGAGTGGGAGGCAGAGTTTTGAGAAATTGGGCCTGGAAGGGAAATAGTCCTGGAATATGGGGGAGAGTAAGGGAGAGAGAGAGAGAGAAATTAAAGGTATTTGCTTGAAAAGGAGTCATAAACTCTTTTACTCTTTTGTGAGCTATCTGGCTGTCGCGTTCATGTCCGTCCCCTTTAAAATGTGACCTCCACAGCTTCAGCTTCTTAAAGAAAAAACAAAGAGCCAAACATTTCAACACAGCCTTGAGGGTAGGCCTCACCAGCACAGACTGGCTGTCTGTGTTTGCCATGAACATTGCTTTGTGTGCCATACAGTATGGGCACCCGGAGCCTTATCCCGCAGCTGTTGGCGATTTTATGGAGGTGGTGGTAAACCTAGATAAGTAAGTTCCGTATGAAGGAACTCTGTAGTCTTAAGGAGGAAGCAGGGCCAACATATCAACAGCAAATATTAGCCTGATGCAAACAGATTGTAAATTTGACAAAATGTCACCTAGGCCACGATGAGGACAGAACCTTGACATGAAACCCTGTTGTTCAAGAAATCCTTGTGCACAAGATTCAAGCAAACCCCATATGGTGTCCATCTATGCTGTGGCATGTAAAATAGAAAACAAACAAACAAAGTGTTACAACTAAATGTACCTTGCTCTTAGATAGCATTTACCACCTGCTGTTGTTGTGGGACTTGATGCTAATGGAATACTTAGTGTGTTTCCTCAGTGCAAACAGCAAGCAGCATCGTCTTACCACAAGTTGTTGCTGTTTTTCACACCTTGCTTAAAGCAGTCCCGGGTGTGATAACCCAGGCCTCCTACGCGCAGGGTGTGATAATGCAGACGGCGAGTGACGTGTTGACGCTTGTGCATAAAACCTCGCCGTAAAGTTGTATTACGAGCTTTACTCGGTCCCCCCAGTACTTCACAAGCAAACAGTATGTGCATGGACTGCAATTACACTGACGTAATTTCAATTGAGCGCTCTCTCTCTCTCTCTCTTTCTCTTTCTCTCTACCCTGGCTTTGTCTGTTGGGGTATTCAAGCAGACTAGACAACCATGAGACATTATGTGCAAGAGCACAGTCAATACGAGTCTTTTCAGGGATAGTCCATCATTTTTTTGCGCTGTGTGAGGCCTATTGATTCCTTCCTCAGATGAATTAATACATTAGCAATGCATCAATCTTGGACATGCTTCCTGTGGTTCAGAAACTGAAATGTCAAATCAAACAAGATAGATCAAGATAAGGAGGATTCTTTGAAGCAGAGGAAACCCAACCAAGGTTCACCAGTTCGGACTTTTGCAAAGAAAAAAAAACCAGCAACAAGACCGAAGTAAACAAAACAAAAGAAACCTGTGTGGCCATCTTTTACAACGCAAGGCTAGCCAGACACTTGTCAAACAGGCTTAAGCCACAACATCACCTGGGTCCCTCACTGTTTCTTTTTCCTTTTTCTTTTCTTGAATAAAAAGAGCTGCTCTTGCAAGCCATAAAAATGACTTTGGCATGCACCCTCCCTCGGTGGCAAAGGCCATTAAACTCATTCACAGCCCTCTTGGCACACACTACCTGTGGTGAGGCGTAAACCTAGGGGCCGTTTACACGAAACCGCCGGGTGAATTTTCTCTTACCGCTTTCACACCTTTAACGACACCGGTAAGAAAAAACCTCGCGTGTACACACAGAGGTGTAACCGGCTAAATGTGCTGTAGTGCATATGCCAGACCAGTCGATGGCGCCGCTGTGCAGAAGCTTCACGATAATTTTGCGTGAATCGCGTAGAAGAAAACATTGTTGAAACAGTTTGTTAAAGGAGAATTCCGGTGTGATATTGACCTAAAGTGTGTTGAAAAATGATACCGAGTGTGAACGTATGTCTCATAGCTCACCTTGGCTTGTCCCCTGCACTCAGAAATCTGGCGCTAGTTAGCCAATGCTACCAACACAGTGTTTCGTTGTGGTGCCTCGGGCATCGGCCTAGCCATGCAAATAAATCACTGTTTTACACCATTTACAAGGCTCAAAGTAGCTCCATACTTAATTGGTAGACTTCCGAGGGCCTTGACATTTAAAACGAGACATGGAGAACTTTGAAAAAGCACTGGTAGTTTATTTACAAGACGATTTATTTATTAATTTTACCGTTCGACGCCATCTTGAATTTAGTCACGATAAGTCGAGCGACAAGTACGAACGAACAGGTATGATAAGGGATCAGATTCCAAAAATACGGAATTATTTTTGGAATCTGATCGGTATCATGTTTCAACACACTTGAATCAATCACACCGGAGGTCAAAATCACACCGGAATTATCCTTTAAGCCAGAGTCTAATAGGGGCTCTGGTTAAGCAGTCGCATGAAATAAGGAGACTACAGACAATTTGGTTTTCAGTTCAACTGTTAAACTAATAAAGTTCATTTTCAAGGTATGTGACTGCTATGTGAAATTTGAAATGCTTAGCCTACGCATTGCATTAGGTCTGAGCACCACTGGAGAAAACACTAACATGCAGTAAGCTAATGTTTAACTAAGTTAAGCGTGTGCTTCTAACTTAGCCACTAAAGGCTGATAGGCTACATTGTGCACATAAATCATGACAGGGGAAAGAAAAACATTTTAATATGATAAATAAATGGTTTGGTTTGGTTTGATTTGACAAGCAGCATGTCAGGTCGAGTGCCGTGGCTGAGTTGAGAGGTGGGGCTATGTTGTCATAAAGTTGCCGGCTTCGTGTACACGCAAGGCTTAACCGTTAACAAAACCTCACCGGTTTCACAAAAACCAGCGTCGTGTAAATGGCACCCTAGTTAAGGTCAGGGGGAGAGATGGCAAATAGTATGCAGGTGTGAAAACTCCTGCTGGGATGGGGGAAAGACAAGGCCTTGTTGCTCACAACAGTCACTTATTGTTGTAGGTGCACCACCACCGCTCCTGTTTCACATAGGAAAGGGTTGACGGGTCTTAATTGTGCTTGTTTTAGACGTACCCTTAGATTTTTAGAATGTTGACATTTGCTCCCTCTTTTTCCTCAGAAACATTTGTAAACTGTGTTCCCTTTCACCAAGGAAATTGGCGCCTTACAATGTAGTGCAAGGAAGGTCAATTCAAATACGTGTGACTGAAGTGACAGTCAAAAGTCAATGTTATCTTGCCAAATCAGTTTTGTTTCCTGTTTTGTGACGTTATATCATAGCTCCACACCCATAAGACTTTGCTGGAACTTTTTCTAAGGCCATCATCTAGTTGGTGTCTCGCTATTGTCAGCCATCTGTAGCGTAATTCGAGCATGGACACACAAAACATGAGTCACTTGGCTACAGAACCATTGTACAGCCTCATTTCCCATGAACCACACACAAAGGTAACTACAAGGGCGAAATGAAAACAAGGGCCAGGAAAACAAGAGGTTGTGGGACACCAGATACAAAGCATCATTATTGCTTGATTCATTACCAGTTGTTGTAAGAACAAATTTCAATCAAACAGAGCTGTCACAAGGAAATGTGCAATAAAAGATAGGACTTTGAGCTGTAGTGAGGACAATTAAGAAATGTAATTTTAATCAGGCTTGTTTTAATTTTGTTTTATTTCTTCGTTTTGTGTTTGTTCCTAAGTATTCTTTCTTTGTCTTCAATCAGAACAATACTCGTTTACAAAGAGGAGGCTGACCTTGCTGACCCGTGCGGCATACTTATGTTTGAAGTGTCACACCTAGCCGAGAAGGCTATTCTCTACAGCAGTCTCTTTTGTGCTGGAGGCCCTATATCAACTTTGTGTCCCGCCACAGACTGAATCATCAGAATGCTTTCCCCGCAAATGACCTCATGACAGCTACGTCATAAATGGTTTAAAGCAATTCCTAAACACATAAAATAAGATCAGGCCCAAGCAGAAAGCCAAAGATTAAGAACGTAAGCTGTGTTCTTTAAAAGTAGAGTCTGTGATGACGAGCACTCATCTGCCTTTCAGAGGCTAAAGTAATGACCATGACAAAAAAAGTGCTTGTTAACCAGAGGAAACGGCAGCAGCAGCAGCAACAACACATCCATTGATGTTACCGTTTTCTGTCAGTGGACCCGAGGCCGTGGAGACAAAAGCCAGTGTGTGTCTTGGGATGACAATGGGGTCAGGCAGAACCATTTGAAGTGCAATGTCAGGTCTTTCCTGTTTGAGTGAGTCCAGTGAAGGGGTGGACCACAGTAATGAGAGGATGCTGTAAAACAGATGAGAGCCATTTTCACACGTAGGTGTCGCAGGGGCCTCTCTTTCTGTCTCTCTCACTGGCCTGTCCTTGGTCCGGCATGTTGACAGGGTTCCACCGGTGGCCTCACAGCTGACTCTCACTCACAGTGAAGCTACGCAGCAGAGGATGTCTGTTCTTTCTTTTCCTCACGTATTGATGATGTGCTCATGCACTTACTCACAAATGTGTGGGTCTTCTCATGCTCCTCCACACACACGCTTACACCCACAAAGCTGATAGTGATGTTAGCACCTTTTAATGTGTGCATGTGCATGCAATCACACACTAACTCATAGTTACCACAGACCCAAAAGTGATACTTCATGACTGTGCGTGCAAACACAGACACACAAACAAACACACACACGCACCCACACAACACAACTGCCTGTACGCACACACACACACGCACCCACACAACATCACACACACACACACACACACACACACACTCTCACACACACACACACACACACACACACACACACACTCTCACACACACACACACACACACACACACACACACACACACACACACACACACACACACATAACCACAGAGAGTAACAGAGAGTGCAGTATAGAGCACACAATGTAAAACACAGGACGGCCCACACCCTATCAGCATACTGCTGGAAATCACATATTTTTCTTGGCTGGGGCGCGCCTCAGTGTTTGCAGTGACATTAGACACGAGTGTGTGCTCGGAGCCAAAGCAGACACGCTCCATCAGCGGCCCATGTTGTGTGAGCAATGCCTTGGCTCCGTCCGAGGTGACTCCGACGAATGCCTTTCTCAGAGACATCCCTTCACCACGTCTGATTCCTTTAACTTGAGTCTGTGCAGCGGGTGTCTCCAGAGGGCCCGAAAAGACTGAAGAAGAAAAACAAAAAAAACAATACGCAAATGAAACAGAAAACAGCAATGCTGGCGTGGATTTAAAGAATGCAATTATGCATTTGGAGTCAGTGAATCATGTCGGATAGCTGATTAACAACCTTGGACAGTTACAGCATGGCTGATGAGGTGTTGCATAGGACGTAAATGTTTCTCATCTCCATACCACACGGACAGATGGTGGTCCAAGTGAATTTGCCCAGAACTTTCTGTTTCTGTCATCTTCTGTTTCAGGTTTCGAGTGTCACTCATGTGTAGTTCTCTTTATGCACTGTTGGGGGCACTGTTGGATGTTTGGGAGTAACTGAGGTGATGAATGTGTTGAGTGTGAGAGTAATTCAAGCAACACAGTGTCATGGTCTCACAAGGACCTGAAAATGTCACACACTTATAATAGTTGGAATCTCAAAATACAGAAGACAACATATAACGGCACCTTTACCCATTGAATAATATAATATCGATGTGAATGTTGATAAGATGATATGTTGTTGTGAGCAACAGGTGATATGGACAAATACCAGATTAGGAAAACTACCAAACCAAAAATTACCAAACCTAGGAAAACAAAGGAAAATTGCTTAAATATTTGGAGAAATTAAATCCTTCATGCCAAGCTCTAAGCTGACTTTGAAATTGCCCTTCAGAAATATGAATTTGTCACAACCAAAGGAACATAGTCTTCAGAGCCACCTCAATATTAAAAATGTTTTAACACATTAGTAGAAAATACACAGTAGTACAAAATGTCTGTACCACAACCTGTATCACTCAGAGTCCACATGCCACAGGTGTAGACATGCTGGCACAGAAAGGGTTAATCACAATGAAACCCCTCAATTGGAATAAAAGACAGAAAAGTTCCCACACTCTCACACCGTTTGTTTTTTTCTCCGTCCTTTCTCTTTTGGCTGAATGGTGCCAAGACTGGCTGATGTAAAACCGTATGCAGAGAAAAAAAATGAAGGGGGGGGGGGGGTAGGGTTAGAGTTAGGAGGGGTGAGGTGGGGGAAGGTGGGGGTTGAGGGAGAGAAGAAAGAAACAAACACACTTGACTTCTGTAACTCACCTGTTGGTGAGAGTTTTTGTTTTGTATTCATTAACAGGGCAGGTTTGCATGGCCCCTCCCTGAGGTAGCGAAAGGTTCCCAGGTAGCGAGAGCAAAGGAGAGGAGCACGAGGGGAGGAGAGTTCCCACCACGCTTCCTTGCGGTTCTCACAGGAGCCCATTGGTTGGATCTTGCCTCATCGCTGTAACATGACCCCTTCCTCACCAGCACACACACACACACACACACACACACACATGCATCCACACACCCAGCCTCCGACTGCGGAGGCAGGCAGGTGTCTACAGCCTGGAGACAGGGGCAGCAGCCCACATGCGTTGGATGGAGGGGAGGGTGGTTTCACTCCACATTGCTACACACTGTCCACATCCTCCTAACAATCTAATGCCTGTCCACTGTGCTGCTCTCTAGGGCTATCATGAACTTCCTGCCTTACATGGGACACAACAATGCATAGAAGCCCATGCATTTAGCTAGGGTGCATGTCTATGCCTTGACCCTCATGTGTAAACTTTACAAGTGAACAGATAAATAGGCCATGTGACCCCCCCCCCTCCACACACACACACACACACACTGCACTTTGCAAGTCCAAGCCCTTTTCAGTAAAGGGCATCTCCCCATAGGAATTGCTCCAAGCAAGGGCAGGAGCTCTCTCTCTCCTGCAATTGACAACAGCGAGTCAGTCACACACACACACACACACACACACACACACACACACACACACACTCACTCACCTCGATTCATCCAATCACGACAGCATCTCTGTTCACCCTGCCCGAGGCCACAAGACATTCATGGTTTCCTGGTTTGGTTTCGACTGGGCATGTTTCTCACGCTTGGCAAACATACAGCTGCACCTGGAGGGCTACAGTCGTCTTACACAATGAGTCGTGCACAACAGTTTTAACTGTTTCCACACTTTCTTTGCCAAGAGCATATAGAGTATACGTACATTTCTGATTACAGTGACAATATCAGTTTCTGTGCTAGATATATATCTGATCTGAGGGAAACAAAACAAAAACCTTGTCCTGTCCTGAGCGCTTTTCAAGTCTGTAGTCTTGGTTTGGCAGTTTTTGTTCATGGTCTCACCCCCATTCTCACAGTGCCTTTCCTAAAGGATTATAACTAATCTATGTCTCTTGTGTCCGCTCAGATAAAAGAGATACACATAAGCGCATACAACAACCTTCAACAGCCCCCTCCCTCCCTCGCTCGCTCCCTCCTCCTCTCCCGCCACACACACTCTCAAACTGACACAGAGCCACGCTCATTCACTGTCATAAAAGTGGAATGGCAGACACTCCCAATCCAAGTACTGTATTGCAGTGTTTGTTGCTGTTTGAAGGGCTCTATCACCATTCATTGTCACATACACACACTGTTGCACACACACAGACTCAGAGGCACACAAGAACACACACACACACACACACACAAACACACCCATTGCTCTAGGATCACTCCACTCAGTCAACACAAAGCGCAGGCTTATTAGCACAATCACTAACAGCAGCCTCTGTCTGTGCAAAGCCTCCATACAATACCCTCTATACACACTTAGACCCAACGCAGTCGTGTGGTAATAACCCATAAAAGTAATTGCAGTTCAAGGTGTAGGATTATCCCCAGCGAGCTTGTGTAGTGGACTCTTTTGTGTTTCGTGGTCACTGGAAAAGTTGGACAGTGTGCTGCTGAACCACACTCAGCATTTGCAAGATGCTTTTTTCATTTTCAAAAAATAGGACATTGTAGGCTATGGTGCTTGAGAGTCTATGTAATAACAGAACAGATTGTAGTCTTTCTTTTATCAAGAGCTTTTGATCAATGGAATGATTTCAAATGTGTGTGTGTGTGTGTATTTATGCATTATGAGTTGCAGGATCTGTGTTAGTAATGTGTGTGTGTGTGTGTGTGTGTGTGTGTGTGTGTGTGTGTGTGTGTGTGTGTGTGTGTGTGTGTGTGTGCGAGAGTGTGTGTGCGCACATGTGTATCTGCGCACGCCTATTTATGTGTTAGTGCCAGAGTACTAAGTCGCGCGTGTGGGCGCCGCAGGCTCTCACACATCCGTCTGTTTAAGTGTGTCAGTGTGGGAGAGAGCTGCTGGTGTGCTGCCGGGAGCGTGCGAGTGTGCGTGTGTGTGCATGTGTGTGCCTCCGAGTCTGTGTGTGTGTATGTGTGTGTGCGTGCATGTGTGTGTGTGTGTGTGAGCGCGCGCCGGGCTGCTGACGGGACCTGTCACTATCAGGCCCACACATCTCTGGCACAGGCTGTGTTGACACTCTGCCCGAGGGGGAACGAGCCGGCAGAGGTTGAGGAGAGCAGAGGTTTCCCACGGCTGCTGCTCTCGGCCCCGGCCCTGCCTCTGCATTCCTGGGCTGCCAGCACTCTGTAAATGTTTGGACAGCCTTGAACAAATAACACACCTTGAAAGGCACAAGCACAGGCTCTCTCTTTTTCCCTCCTCTCTCTCTCACACACACTACTCCCCCTTTTCTGCGCCTCGCCCGCCTCCTCCACTCGCTTGCGCGCGCACACACACACACACACACACGCAGACCCCCCCCCCCCCATCCACCTCCTGACCGCAGCCTCCTGCCTCCTGCCTCCCTTCAACCCTGTCTGTCAAAAGTGCAGCTCAGCCCAGACGCGAGACCAATACACGGGCGCACACGTACGCCAGGGCACACACCCACCAGGGCCACACGAGCATAAGTATGCTCAGAGGACTAGGCACACACACACACACACAGAGAGTCAAGAGCAGGCAGACTCACCACTTTTCACACACATATACAGTATGTATGTGCCCTGCACATTTTTGAGAATATCCTGGACTTATTCACAAGCACGTAGCAGTAAATTTTGCATTCTGCTGAGACACACACATAGGCAAATGCAAACCTGTTTGTGCATAAACACACACAGACACACACTCCAAGAAATATGGAAATAAAAAACACATTGCAACATAAATATAAACACATAAAAACATTTTGTTTCACCTAATGTAAACATTGTATGACGAAAATGTGCACAAATATTCATTTATTTTTCAAAGCAAAAACGTGCTTTTACACAACCCATGGACGTGGGAGGCAAGACCTCCATGGTGTGCGGTAAAGCCGTTCCACTGATGTGGATCTAAAGAGTGGTTTGTTTGTTTATGCATTACCTTGCAGATATATTTTATGGTCTTTACCATTCAGGGTTTTGTTTTCTACATAAACAGACAAGGACAAACAAACTTACCTGGCTGTTCAAAAGATATATAAACGTAGCTTAAGTCAGAGATTCCATGGTTCCAGGGTACCATGGTTCCTCCTTAAGAATCCCAAACATCACCATAATCAATATGGATGGATAGCCCTCTTGTTGTTTTACATTGTTATGGTCAGTTATGCTATTTATATTGATAATGTTGAAGTGATTTGATACTCAATTCAAAAACTTTAAACCATGAAACAGTCAAAATTGTATTGAGACATGAAATAACACCGTCTAATCTGGGCCTAAGCTTGTTTAAAATGGGCCGAGGTAACGTGGAAAAAGGTCCTGTGGTTAGACCAATCAAAATGTGCCATTCTTTTTGGAAATCATGGACTCACCTGGGCTAAAGAGGATAGAGCCTATCCAAGTATCCAATCTATCCAACTTGTTTTAGTGCTCAATTCGAAACCCAACATCTTTGACGGTGTGGAGGTGCATTAGTGCCTACATCATGGGCATCTTGCACATCTGGCAAAGCACAATCAATTCTAAATTATGTATACAGGTTTTTAAGCAACATATACTACCATCCAGGCAATAACTTTTCCAGGGAAGACCTTTCATAAAACAATTACAAAATGAAATCTGCACATATTTAAACAGCATTTCTCCATAGAGGAAGAGTCCAGGTGCTAAAATGGCTTGTCTGCAGTCCAGACCTGTCAAATTAGATGCATCGTGGAATAGAAAACAATACCCCATAATGTTGAGCAAATGAAATCCTATATTGGGCAGTAATGGGACAATGTTTCATTCTCAAAACTCCTCAGTTCCTAAACATTTACAGAATTTTGTTAAATGACAGGTGAAGCAGCACAGTGGTAAACATTCCGTGTCCCAACTTTTTTTGAAACATATTACTGGCATCAAATTCAAAATGAACATATATTTTCCATGAAATAGTCTAAATTTTCATTTTCAACATTTAATATGTTGCCTATGTCCTTTTTGCTGCAAAATATCTGTTTACGAGACTTGTATATTATCACATTCTGATTTTATTTGCATTTTACACAACGTCCCAACTATTTCTGATTTGGGGTTGTATGTAAAAAATATTACGGTGAAAAATGATAAAAAGAGTATATGGAAAACATACTACAGAGATAAGAAATGCACTATATAATAACAATTATGAAACATTTATTATTATGATAGGCATAGACCTACATTTTTTAAATGTTTTGCATTTGTTTGTGGAGTTGAGTAGCCTAAACTACACAAAATGTCAATAAATAAATGAAATAATAAAATAGCATAAACACAATATGTAACAACGTTGCAGAGATGTTTTTGTGCAAACCCCTACAGAAAATGACAGAACATTACTTCTAAGTCATCTGTGTGTTGAAGACGCCGTTTTTTTAGCCTAACATTTTATAGGCCTACTTCGTTTGTAGCCAGCCATCTAAACTGCTGCTATCCAGCACATGTTGCAACTAGCCTTTACATCAAATAACCCAACAGGTGTGAAAAAACATAATGCCTAGACTGGGGAGTGACATGTGACGCACGTTAAAAAGGAGGGAGACGTGACAGCGCGTGCCTAAACGCGTGTCGCTTTTCTAAGTGCACTAGGCAACCACGAAAGGGTTAATGCAGGCACTCGTGTATACTGCAATTACGCTCACATAAAATGCAAACCTCTCATTGGAGTAAACGCAAATTACATGTTTGTTTCCCAACGCAAAAACTTGGCCTTAATCAAGTTTCCCAAGTTAAGGTTTGGCACATAGCCTAAACGGACGGTCTGCTGAGGATTTCAACTGTCAGGTATTGTATTGACATATAAATAAAATTGCACATCATATGTATTTTTCTCCTTGTTGACTGATAAATATAGCCTAGCCTACTATCAAATAGAAACACGGCCACAAGTGTTTTTAAAAGTAATTAGCCTACAGCATAGGCTACATGAACACGATGCTTGCTTGCAACAGAGTAGGCCTGCAAAACTTCCAAATCTCTGTCTCACACCATAACCACTTCCTGTAAAACTTCTTAGGCTATTCAGTGATATTGAAAGTGCACTTAAAGTTTAGATCCAGTCTCCTCTGTAAAACAATAATGAATACACAATAAACAATGCAATTGTTGTTCTTATTATTATTATTATTATTATTATTATTATTATTATTATTATAGCCTAGTCGAACTTCACAAATGTTCGGTCTCCCCTCTTTTCTGACAGTCCCACCACCCACCCACTCACACACGCGCGCTGATGTCTGGCAGCAGCTGTTGAATTCTGGAGTTCCTCCTCATAGTAAATCCCACGTAACATAACGCAGGACAAGTTTCGCAGCGGTCCTCTGGCAGCATCGAGTAAAACGCGGCTCTGTTTTCATTGTGAGGCCTCGGGGTGCATATTTCTGTAATTAGGCTTTTATGCTCAGCAGTTTTGCAGCTGTGATGACATTTGGGTGTCGCCCCCTTGTTTCTCACGGTCCCGCTGCCAACGCCGGACCAGCCGCTGGTCGTCAGCCAAGACTGAGGTCTATGTGTCAACCCCCGCGCCTTGTGTATACACCGAAAGACGGTGCTTTAAAAAAAATATTCCTGGCAAGTGGAAGTTAACCGCAGTTCCATGTCACGGTCAGCCTTCAAGCTCCCTGTTTCGGGGAGAAGACTAGGTTAAATCAGAACGAGATACTTGTAACAGACGGATCCCTTCGCACCCACAATGGTTTCCCACAATAATTTCTTCGAGTTTGTAAATTACTGAGTAGGCTACTGAATTTTTAATTTAGCTCTGTAGCTTATGGTTTTGAATGGTTTTCATCAGAAACCATTTTAATGTCTAATTGGTAGGCCTATGCAGTATACAACAACTTCCTAAACTTTGTTTTTATTACAAAATAAAATATATATACAGTATATATATTTTCTATATCAAATTACACAAAGGCTGCACACATGTAAACTGGAATGTAAAAGTTTTGTCTTTACAGTCCTCTTTCTCTTCCTATCACTCTCTTTCTTTTACCCAAACTGTTGCTCACTCACTTTCTCTGCCCTTTTCGCAATAATGTGTATTTGTGGCAAGGGCCAGTTCTCTGGAAGGCCAGGAAGACAAAGGTGGTGTCTGACACAGGCTGTCCAGTCTGCTCTGTGAGATTTACTGATAAGCCTTCCCCATTCACTCAGCTGTCTCATTAGGCCAGGGCAAGCCATTGCTTGACCACCCATTTGTGCTCCTCGAGTGTTGTTAAACACATGGACACAAAACTCAGTGATTTGCGTCTTTTGCTCGTTTTGTCCACTATTTCTGTTTGTCTTTTATTTACTTTTGAATGGGTGCATATGTTGTTACTTTAGGGTTGAAGCACCAACGGCAGTCCTATAGACCTTTTTGCAGTGGGCTGATTCATGCTTCACCTCCCTTCCCCACTAGTTAGTCTATGTCTAAAGTATGTCTATGTCTGCATGGGAAAGTAAGAAACGAAATTTCAATTCTTTGTATGACCAGTGCATGTAAAGAAATTGACAATAAAGCCGACTTGACTTGACTTGACTAGTTATTTTGTGTGTGTGTGTGTGTGTGTGGGTGGGTGGGGGGTGGGGTGGTGGTGAAGATGTCTTTTTGATTTTTATCTGGCCAATCCCAAAGCTTAGCCTTGTCAGAGGGAGAGAGACAAAGTGCAGCCGTGGCGGGCGGTCTGCGGCCCTAACGCTCATGCCTGATAAGGCCCATCTTAAAAGCAACATGGAGCAGGGAGGAGGGTGAGGACGGAGAGTCCAGCCAGGCAGTGCCTGACGTCGGCCCCCTCTCTCCATTAGCTGTCAGCTGTCCGCCCGGAAACCCCAGTCCAGCTGCTGCCCATTACGCCAAGAATTTATCCTTGGGGTCGGATGCCAGGAGCGCCGTGGCACATTAGTAATCCGGCGACCACCAGCCCGGGCCACTTGTGAGTTATTAACATTGCTCAGGAAGATCCTTCCCATGAACACCCCCTCCGCTCATCCCCTCCACACGGCTGCCCCTCTCTGCCACGGCAGCAGCTGCGGGAGCGCATGGGGAGTCTCCGGGTGTGTGCCCCCGACTAGCTCAGATAAGGCTGGGAAACCACTCCGGTCAGGGGGCTAAGCAGTGTAACCCAAAACATGAATGGTGGAAGCGTCTCTCTCTCTCTCTCACCCAACCCCCTCTTTTTTTTCTTCCCAGGGACTCAAGTTCTCAGGAGACGGTGGCAGCAGGGATGTGTTCTCACGGTGACCTTCAAAAGTTGCAGAGTTGTTGTTTTTAGTAGTAATTGCAGTTTGGACTGTAAATACCGCACACAAAACAGACTCCAATTATAAGGTCCTGCCTGCATCGTTGCTGATGGCATGGGGAGAAAAAAATTCAAACCGTAGCATGGTGGTTCTGTGTTTAAGATATTCTAAGGAACATGCTGACGTTTTGTTTTTTAATGTTAGTGTTCGTGTGTGTAGATAATTGCCGTGGTTATGTGAAGAAAACGTTAGAAGAGATCCTGTAAGGTATGCTAAACAATGTTAAAGAGCTTACAAAACTCTGCCTACTTCTGGTCTTTAAGCAATCCTCTTGAACGCAAATAAGCTATAGAACACCTGGGTAGGCTGCTATTTGGGCCTAATGATATGACCTGACAATAAAATAATCCTATAGCCACTCAAAAGTCTTTGTAAAGCCCCCGCCTAATTGCATAGAATGAGGACGGAAATCAAAACGTTCAGTGGTAATTGGTTCCTTCTCTTTTATGTCTCTTTAGATGCCATTCAGTGTGGAGATGAAGCTAAACAAAACCATCCTCTCCCACCAACCCAAAACGTTTCTGCTAATGACCACTACTGGGACGAATACAGCGGTAAGCAGTGCACCCCACTGATTGCTTTGCATCCCTAAACACACTTATGCATGGACGCACACATGCACACACACACACACACACACACACACACACACACAAACACTTGTAGTCTATAGGATACTGAATGAGGTTGTTTTTCTTAGAATGGAGGACCACAGAATAAAGACATCACATCATACAAAATGAAGGATATTGAGCAGTAGCACTTTACTGAGAAAAGGAATTTCCCTTTAGAAATGGCACATTGTTTAAGTTGCTTGAAAGTTATGTCACGCTAAGCCATATCACAAATAGTGCAGTGCATTTGCTTTAAAATGATTTCCAGTAATGCATTAGCATGTTCAGAAATATAGCCCATCTCATCCATTGCACACACACACACACACACAGACACACTAGCAGAGTTCCACCAGTCCATGGGGCCAGTGTGTGCAGCAGTCTTGACCTTTCCAAACCGGCGAGTGCACTGCTGATCCCTCATTACGTCCGCTGATATGCCTGTAATTCGGTGAAGATTTTTCCGTGGCCCCCTGCAGGGATGTGTCGGGGCGCTGGGTGACCTTGCACTCTCACTCACACACTTGTGTGTGTGTTTGTGTGTGTGTGTGTGTGTGTGTGTGTGTGTGTGTGATTTAAATGGTAGACACATGCCTGCCTGACAACAGCCACACACAGACGTCCCGTCCTGTTCCGTCTCAGCAGGCAGATGCAGACAGAGATCGTCTCACAGCTCAGGTTTGTCTGCTGTCGCCCGCAGACGTGCCTCTTGGGCGATGTGGACGACACTGAAACCAGATTGCGTGAGATCCACACCAGACTAAACTATAATTCATGCCAGTATTTATTTATACTCTTGCCAGACGTCATGCATTTATGGCTGCAATGTAACATAATTAACTTGTAAGTATTTCGCAAGACATTTTGATGTGGCAGATGCTGCAGGAAGTATGGGATAGGTCAGCCTTAATTGAATATCTTGCTGGAAATAAGCACAGGAAAGCTGAAGCATATCTTATATCTGTGCTGTTTTGAGGAGGTCTTTTTTAGGACTTATTTTGAAAGGTTATATACACCACAGTGTAGGATAAACAAGATGCTTGTCTTACACAGCATTTATAAGCTATATCTTCATTCACTTTTGTTTAGTGTCACATTTCATTTCATAGGGCTGCAGTCTACAACATAGATAAACAACATGCACAAAGAGCCTGCAACAACTTTGAGGAACAAATTCTTTGTGAGAATATGGCTTAAGTCACAATACTTGATGATGCTGCAGGAAATTCAGTGGTGATACCTCAAACATGGTCAGTTTCTTGCACAAGAGATTCTAGGAAACCCATAACTGCCAATTGAAGTTAAAGTGAAACCAAGATCCCTGGGTGACATCAAAATTTATTCAATTTCAAAAGCCATTTACCTTCAGAAATGGTACAAGATTGAATACAAGACCTAAACAACAAAACTACAGAACTACAAAATTGCACATAGGGGCCAACGTTGTATATCTAATTTTGATTTTTTTTTTTTTTTTTTTAAATAAGTATCTCACACACACACACACACACACACACACACACACACACACAGTAGATGTGCAGAAAGCAGCACATGCCTCTGATCTAGCAGCCCAGATTAGATGCACTAGTGGGCAGGCAGGCGAGAGGAGCAAATGTGCTGGTCATGCATGCGGAGGAGGCCAAGAGGCCCCTGCTGAATGTGGCTCTGTGAGCTGCGTCAGGGGCCGCGCACGCCTCCTTTCTCCCCACCGCCCAATAGCCACTAATCTCTGACCCCATCAATAAGACGCCTTCAGAGTCCATCAAACGGCCGAGAGGCTGTGCAGGCGGACCAGGAACTTTAGGAGGGCGGCGGGGGTGTAGGGCTGGGGGCGAGGACCATGAGAAACACTCCCTTAATTGTCCCTAGACTCCCTTTTAAAGAATATTAAGCTGCATTAGTTGTCTGTGAGCTTTCCTCCTCTTTTTTTCCCCTCTTCTGTGGCCGCGGCCTTTCGCATTTGGAAAGGGGCTACAGCGTGTGGCCCACTCAGCCAACAGGCCATTAAACGTGAAAGTCTTTGTGGAGAGGGGTGGAAACGGACTGCAGGGTCCGGGGGCGTAAGGGGAGCCCTGTGAGAGATCGTCCACCCGCCGGCCCGCCACCACTAAAGCTGCCTCTGGTTTACATCAGCCCCAGCAGCAGCCAAAGGCCCACACTAGGGACCCCATATCTATTATGAGCCATATCTCTGTGCGCCACCACCCCCTCCCACAACACACTCACTCACACACAAAAACACACACACACACACACACACACACACACACACACACACACACACAGACACACACTCACTCACTCACTCACTCATACACACACACTCTCTCTCTCTTTCTCACACACACACACACACACACACACACACACACACACACTCCTCCCTGAGCACAACCTGTGCCAGAGGCATGCAAGGACTCATTCCTGGTGAGGACAAGCAGATGGACGCCACAGGGTCTAATTAGGCTATTTTCCCTGCGCGAGTGATATCATAATTCTGACGAGGTGAATCCTCCCAGACTCCCATGCACACAGATATGAATGCGCAGACATACAGACAGAGAGACAGACATACAGACCGACAGACAGACGAACAGACAGACAGACAGACAGACAGACAAACACACACACATAACACACACACACACACACACACACACACACATACACACACACAAATCACCTCTTTCTCTCTCACACACTAGAGACACACATACTCACTCTTACACACTTCACACCTTATTTCCTAACTCGAAGGGAAGGCAGGACAGCAGTATTGTGGGTGGATAATGTTAAAACCTGCATGTGGCATGAGCAATGGGAGTCACCCTATTAAAACTCTTCAGTTTCATCTGCCGTACCCAGGAATGGTGTGACCCGCGTGGACAGCTAATTGTTGTCAGATGCTTGACCCCCAGGAGAAGAAGGGGGAGGTGAAATCAAAGCTGTGATTTGGCTGTTTTATAGCTGTCTGGTGGTGTTGGAGATTAGGAAATGTCTAGAGCCACACAGCCCCCCACCCCCCGGATAAAGTTCCACTGATAAATTGTCTCTCCAGCAGTTGAGCAGAAGGACAAAAGAAAATGTTTAAAACAAAAAGTCAGATGACATTTCTGTGAAGTTGGTGTGATTGTTACAAGACTTTTTAAAAAAGATATATATTTCTATATTTCTAATCTTTGATCGTAATAGATGTTTTCAACTTTTCCTATTTATAGTTGTAAATGAGACTTAGTGGTTGTGCCTTGGACCTGGCATGGCAACAAGTGCTAATTCTTGTGTTTCAGTTAAAATCTTTACTTGTGTTTTAATGGAATGAACAAAAGAGTTTGATGTAGATTATAAGCTTGGGTAACGCTTTAGAATAACATGTGCTTATTAGGTATTAACAGTGCATAATAAGCAGTTAACAATTTATTACTAACAGTTAGTTAACTGTTGCTATCCTTTAATAACATTAACTAACGGTTAACATGCCGCTTGTAAGTGTTAATAAGCAGCCTTTTAAGTGACTTACAAGCATATTTGTTAACAGCTAACATGCAGCTTGTAAGTGTTAACAAGCAGCTTGTTAATGCTTGTTAATGTTGTATAAGACAAAGAGGTGGATAACTAATACGCTTATAAGACCTTTCTTATTTATTTGTAGTAAATTTTGCAGCCCCCCAATCTAAAGCGAGGACCATGTAGCCTATAGCTCCACAAGCCCAACCTTCTATCTCTACTGCATCTATCTGTCTAGCTTGGTTTAGCTGTGCGAAATGCACCTTCAAAATTGCTGCAGTGAGCAGGAATTGAACCCTGGTCTCCTGAGTCATAGAGTGATTTGCTACTAACTGAGCTAAACTAGGCTACTTTGCTGTAATAGTATTGATGAAATTGTTCATTTTGTTCACAGCTATGCGCTGACAAGTGACTAGCAGTTGAGGAGCTTTGCTTAAACTTAATATACTGTTGCAAGTTCACTTGAGTATAAACTATCCACTTTAACTAATGTCAGTAATGTTATTCATCTAGTTGTCATTTTAAAGAAATTACACTTCTCCATTTAAAATGTTACCTTAGATAGGCGGCTAGCTAACTCGCTAGCAACTGGACAGTAACTGACAGTAGCATGGTCTGATATTAAGTTATTTTGTTTACAAATTTTCCCCAAAAACCCTCAGCAAATCCAGAGAGACATAATGACCAATTTTTGGAAAAATTCCACAAGTCTCCCATTGACATTGATGCAGCAACAGACCACAAATGTTCGCCTCTGTTCAAGGCAAAGGTTTCAAATCGATCGCGAACATTCGCCTATGTTTGCGACATTGAACGCACCCACTTGTCGTCTTTAACTCTCGGTTGCTATGTAACCAAACTATAAACAAAGCTGGCATAATATCAAAGATCCTTGATTAACCCCCTCTGATAATATCTTTAGACTGCTGACAAACTGACACTGAACAAAGATTATGGAAATTAAACGCCATTTTTTTTTTTTATCAGAAACATATTTGTAAAAGGCATAACTGGTATGATATAAAACATTAACAGAATATAGAATCAAGATGATCATTACATTCAAAGACAGGAACGTGGCTCAGTCAGTAGCACTTCACTCTTTGCCACAGGAGACCGGGGTTCAATTCCTGCTCGTTGCAGCAATTTTGAAGGTGCATTTCTCACAGCTTAAACAAACTAGATAGATGCAGTAGATATATAGAGATAGAAGGTTGGGCTTGTAGAATAGGCTACATGGTCCTCGCTTTAGATTAGGGGGCTGCAAAATGTACTACAAATAGGTAAGAAAGGTCTTATAAGCGTATTAGTTATCCACCTCTTTGTCTTATACAGCATTAACAAGCTGCTTGTTAACACTTACAAGCTGCATGTTAACTGTTAACAAATATGCTTGTAAGTAACTTAAAAAGCTGCATGTTAACTGTTAGTTAATGTTATTAAAGGATAACAACAGTTAACTAACTGTTAGTAATGAATTGTTAACTGCTTATTATGCACTGTTAATACATAATAAGCACATGTTATTCTAAAGCGTTACCCTAGCTTGTTGAAACATTTTGAAGTATACTGCAAACAAAATACTTGAGTTTGATTTCAGTGACTATAATTGACTAAAGTGTAAAATAGCCACCATTTAAAAAAGGATTGTTCTCTAGTATATATTAACCAAAGGGAGTCATAACCAGACAGTGTTTTAAGGAGGGTGTTTTTTTTTTACAAAACCTTGAATCAATCAATAAGGGCCCATTCCTGGTCAAAAGCCATTGCCTCATTTATTCTGCGTCCAAGCCTGAATCAGCCCGGTGTCATCATGGCATAGAATATCCCCACAATGCCCCTTCAGGACCTTAAACATGGCATATGTTCTTTAGAACGCGGCCCATTAATCAACCACCATTAGCTCCTAAATAGGCTGATTCAGAAAGGGGAGAGCGAATAAGGAGTTGATCTTCTAACCCCCACCCCGCCCCACCCCGGCCCACCCCGCCCCACCCCGGCCCACGGCTGGGATCACGTGGACCGCGCAGCGGAGGAATTCATCACCTTGTCATCCTTTAATAGCCGCCAACGCACTAGAGAAGGGCAGAGGAATGGATGCTCAGATCCCTGAGGGAGGTAGCGAGAGAGAGAGGGAAGGAGGGGTGGGTGGGGGATGAGTGAGGCAGAGGTTGAGGGGGGGGGGCGGATGAGTGACTATGGTGCGATGGGGTGGGGCACTTTTTTTCTTCCTCTTCTTCTTCTTCTTCTCCTTCTTTTCTGTGGCAGCACAAAGCCGTTGCTGTGCAATCAGCTCGGTGGAAAATCGGGGCTCTGTGCCGCACACAAAGCCGCACAAAGGCAGGGGGCTGGTGGCTTGGCCGGGAGCGCGGCGACACAGCTGTGCCCAGGCCCTACACAGACCCGCTTCAATATGGGCCCACCTCACATCTGTAGCGGCTCGGACGCAGCTTCCGCCAGCCCACCGCACAAAGAGGGCCCTCAGCAAGCCCTTTGTTGCCACTTCCAAGGGCCCCCCCTTTTTTTAAGCCGAAATCTTAAATATTTCATTAGGCCTCCTTCGCCTGCGTCTATTCTTTCTGGCTATTATAAAGAGGAAGGCTCGAATCACCCCTTAAACCCCTCCACCCCCCCCCCCCCCCCCCCCCCCACACACACACCCCAAAAGCCCTCCACATTAGATAGAAGGCTGAAGTCATCAAAAGATCTCCCCCAAAATCTGTTTGAGTTTGTGCGCTCTCCTGTTGCTCCACAAACACAGAGATGTTTAAGGTGAAATTCAGAGGGAGAAAGAACTGTGACAAAACGTACTCTCTCTTTGTGCTTCATGCTGACATTTTCCACAAGACTTTGAAATGAGTTCATGAGGATCAGGACATCAGTTAGAGTTGGATTAATTTAACACCCATAGATCCATAGATCAAAGTTTTATATAGTTTATAGTTCAATAACCAAGTTCTTAACCAGACTCCACATAACAGGATCTGTCTTTTGTGCTCCATATTAATCTTCTCCACATATTTCCGGACCACTTGTTGCACACTCACATCAACACTTCAACATAAAAACTATTTTTATCTGGCAAATAAGGGTCAGAAGGAAATAGCTGCACTAGGATATGTAACTCAAAAGAACACACTTTTGAAGTTTTGTTACATAACATAACATGTATGAGACCTCTCTATAAGATTAAATCCAAATTAGAATTTTCTGAATTCAATTTTAGGATTTTATACTAAATTCATTCTGTTGTTATATTTATTTCTGTCTCTTCATAAATAGGTATGTGTGTGTTACAAAGATTAAATCAACAGTTAAGATAAATGTGGATGGCAGAATTCAAATATTTCTGGTCATTCCTGAAATTACATTGGATTTATTGAGATGAGATTTTATTTAGCTGTTATAATTCCCAATATGTTTTCCATTATTGACTCTATAGAGGACAGGATAGGAGACGCACAATTTGAATAATTAAATGAAACAAAACATGTTAGCAAAAATGCAACAAATTCCTGAATATTTGCACAAATATCATCATGGATTATCTAATTTTTACTTGAATAAGGTGTTCCAAAAACTAAACTAAAATGTTTACAGACAAGTTAATGTCCTGTTACTTCATATTGTTGCACACAGGTTTTGTGGAAGGCACATATATATACATATTATATATGTATATATAGGTGTTATCATCATGGAAATCATTAGCACATTGTTGACCCACACACATATTAAGCGAGACGAGAATGATGAACCACTCCCATACAAATATTAAACACTTGTTAATAACTTTTCCTTCCACGCCACAAGGCTCTGTCAGGATGGCTAAAGAGGTCTGAAAAGGATTTGCCTTTATGTGCAGGGTTTAAACTGTCGTGCACCGATTCGGCCGCTGACAATGAAGATCCATTGTTAAAAGAGAGAGAGAGAGTGGGATGGGGTGAAGGGAGTTTTGTGGGGAGGAGTGTGTGTGTGTGTGTGTGTGTGTGTGTGGGGGGGGGGGTCCCTTGATTTATCCAACACTTTAAGAGGTCCTAATGAATAATTCAGTGTTATCATTCAGCGGTGCACACTCGATTATTATGTTTTTATTCTTTTTCACACGTGAGGGACCCCGCCGGCTAGGGGGTGGCATGCAAGGGGGCACCTAGGGGGAAGTAATGTGAGTGGAGGGGGACCAAACACGAAAGGCCGCGGCGCAGCACTCGGCTGTCAGCTTGATAAATATAATGTGTCACCAATTAAAAACTCATTGCCATTCTCTAATTCAGCCTGCGCCTTGTTAACCGCGGCCTGGCAGGGGAGGCGAGAGGGGGCAGCCGCGGCCTTCTGCTATACCAGCACCCGCTAGAATAGGGTCTGTTTTTCCCATCCTTTAAGAACCTCGTCCCTTCCCTTTGGCATGTAAATAAGACATTCATTCGGCGGCACTTTTTTTTTTTCTCTCTTTGGCGGTGGAAAAAAATGACCATCAATGTCTTTGATTTGATCTTTTTTTTCTCTCCCCCTTTCTTTTTTCTTTCTCCGGTGTGTGAGGAAAACAAAGAATTCTATAGTTTCAGATTTTTATTCACAAAAAAAAACTCTCTTTTCTGTTCCTTTCTTCGTGGACATTCTTATGCTAATGCTGTTGACACAACTTTGTGCAATGTGGGTATACAACGCATATGAACCCTAGCAGGAGTCCATTACCGAGATGCCATTTAGCAAGCTGTTTCTGTGAGAAAGTCAAATGTTTAAGAGGCTTTTTTTGTGAGAAAGGGGAATCTGAGTTTCAGGAGGACACAGCGGGAGGCCTTTTTGATAGTTTCACTGAAAATAAAGGCCTCTAAGCTTTTTTTGTGTGATGTTTGCTAAGTGAAGTCGAAAGTGTCGAGATGCAGAAGAATGCTGGTTATTCTTGAGCCATGTGTAATGCCCTTTCTTCCGTGACTGTTACGCTCTCCCACTTGTTCCCTCTTTTGCTTAATGTCCATTTAGCCTCTTTCTCTGTGTGTTTTTTGTCATTGTAAGGAGCTCGATCATTGTTTTCGCTCAAAAGGAGATAAAACAATGTCCTTCAAACATCATGTCATGTCTGAAACTACCATGGAATGCATGACTTTCTTGCAGTTGAGCGAACAGAATGAATATGTCCACACAGACACATCAGAGTGGCAGTGATGCCTGTGTCTTAGACCCCTGACAACAACACAGCCGTGAGGAACAGTCAGCAGAACTAAGCGATATTGCATGCAGACATAATCGCATTCCGCGCAGCTGGTTAATTGCAACCCTTTCTCATCACTGAGTTCCTCCCTGGCCCCTAATTGCAATGAAAGCGGTCCCTCTAATGAGCAGTGTACACATCAACTGGCACCTCTGATGTGTGGACAGAGCGCTCAGCTTTAAACAAAAGTGTCGGGTCTGTGGAGATGTGCGACTGTTTCTCTCACATCTCCTCAAAGGAAGTGCCCCCACCCCTGGCACCCAGCACCCGGCAGCAGTGGCAGTTCTCCGGTCCAAGCCAGCTGTGTTTGTCCCAGTGCAGGAGAACAGATCAGTGGAGAGCCGGCCTCTCCCTACCCACCCCAACCACCACCCCAACCACCCCAACCACCACCACCACCACCGTCCACTTCGGCCAGCATAATGCCCCATCTGTGTCTGTGGCCATGTCTGTCCTCTGTCCCCTGTCCACAATTGGCACAGCAGTCCCCATCGGAATGCGAAACATTTTCTGTGTGTAGTGTAAGTATGAAGAAGTGTGTGTGTGTGTGGGGGGGGGGGGGGGGGGGGGGGGTGAGGCGCCCTGGACGAGTGTTTCCAGGCTGTTTTGAAACATATCAAAGCCCCAGGGGGGTTGGGGACTTGGGAGAGTAGAAGCGCTTGTGAGCACGCTGGTTGAATTAACCAGGGGGAGCCCCCTCTCTCCCCAGACCCCCCGGCCCGCTCAAAGGGCTGGGCTCATTACCACACTGTCACACGGGCCCACTGCCATGGTTTGGCACGGCCTCGTGCTCCTAATTGAATTAGACATACCCGCTTGTTTAGGGCATTGTACGCTCGCATGAGAATCCCGAAGCTTTCCCTTTTTATGCACGACGGACGCACAAGAAAAGAAACGAGGAAGAAAAAAGCTACGAGAGGCCCGGGCGACACTTGTTGAGAGATCTGAGAGTTCCGACCTGTGGGGAAGAAGCAGCAGCCGGAGAGAGAAAGAGAGAGGGAGAGAGGGAGGAAGAAAGAGAGGGAACAAGAAGGAGGAGTGTGGGTCTGACCAATACGGACAGCAAGATGGCACAGTGAAGTTCAGCGATACTGGAGCGTGGCCTTAGGAGGAATGGTGCGAGGGACTTGTCACGAGCCTGACCCAGTTCCCCTGCGATCTTTGCACGGATCAGCATTATGATAAGATCTGGCCGACCCCCAGATTAGGCCTAGCCACGGAGCTGCCCACTCCACTAATCCTCTACACTTACAGAAGGCACATCTGCTTTGCTGCATTTTATGTTCACTCATTGTAGGTAGTTAGCTTGTACATATAAAAATTAGATAAACTACTCAAAAAAAGATGTTTGAATTCAACTTTATAGAGGATTTACATTGACAAATGTATGCAAACAATTCAGATCTGTGTGTATTTACAAATCTTAAACATTAACAAATATAAACATCTCCCTCCGTGTTTATGTATATGATTTTATATGTAAGTAAGTGTGTAAACACATGTGTGGTATTTAGCCATGTGTGCACGCGGTGTGTGAGTTTGTGTCTGTGTGTGTGCGCACGTGTCCGTGCGTGCATGCCTCCTCTTAACAAAATTTGATGTGGCACTTATTGCCGAAGGCTGCAAAACCGGCTTGGCCTCTGCTGACTCCGGCCTTCTGTCTGCCATACCGATGGCCTCTTAAGCTAACTTTAAAGTCAACAGCCGGAGCACGGCCCGGGATTTGCCCGGAGTCCTTCTTAAAAATCAAGAGGGAGGAAAAAGAGGGAAAAAAGAGAGTGAGAGAGAGAAAAACTGTCTAATGTGATTGCCCTCTCCATTTATCCAGCCGGGGTTTAAAGAGCGCTAAGAGGGGGACGCCTCTGTGCAGCCACTACATAATGTCACCTCACTAACCCCAGGGGTTAACCAGAGATTGACACCGTAACCCGGGGGCCTGATCCGCCTCCAGTGTCTATAGAGGTGCACCCAGCTGTCAGTAATGTGCCCCAAACTTTATTCATTTAGAGATCAGTGAATGTGAAAGGATAATCTCTGAATAATTGGGACCTGTGGACTCGTGAGGAATCTTATTCCTGCGTGAGCTGTCTTTCTATCTCTCTTCTTATTTTCTTTAAAGGATGGGGGGGAAGACCTTTACCTTTGCTAAGCAAGCAGATGGGCTGTATATTTTGTGATAATCATAGAGGGCAAGTTGTTTTGTTCTTGTTCTTTATTCATGGCGAGAGAGATGACACTGGCTGAAGCTGGCTGTCAATCAGCGTAAGAGGGAGTGATCTCACCCTTATTGAATCCTCCATGGCCACCAGTGCCCTGTTGAACGCAACAAATATGCAGTGTGTGGGGACACCAGGCAAACAGACAAACGGCCATCTTGCCTCTTTCTTTCTCTCTTTCTTTCTCTCTCTCACTCCTTCACATTCTTGAACCTAAATAAATGCAGACACTATTAAAGAGTGCGTGCTTGGGATTCTTTCCCATTATTTTGGGGGGTCCTCAGACAATCCATTGGAATTTTTCTCACCATGGATATTCTGATAGAACGCAAAGGGACAATAGGGTACGTTTACAAATGGGTTCAGAAGGTGATCATATCTTTTATACCAGGTTTCAAAACATTGGGAAGGCATTCATCAAATTTTGGCCTGCTACAGAAAAGTAGTCCCCCCCCCTTATTTTTAAACACGACAACACCATTAAAAATGGGACGATCTTTTACAGTGTTTATCACATTGCACAATGACCCTGGGATTGTCCATCATAGATGTCTCAAAAAGTCTTTCTTGCCATTCAGAATCAGTCCTCGCCAACAATGATGCTTTCATAAGCCACTGACGTATGGGAGAGATCACAATGAGGTGACATGAAAGCCTGGATACAGTCTATTGCTCTGGGACAACTCCTCCGATTCTCTTTTCCCTGGGTGCGACGAGGGCCCCCTTCACTTCATAACATTTCATTGACTCCGCATAAACATGTACTTTGCATGTGAACAGCGACCTCTCCATCACCCCCGGGCACACAATGCCACCGTGAGAGGGTACGAGGGCACGGCGCGATGAGTGGCAACAGTGGCATCCGTGGCACCGCTGTGCTCTACATGCCACCTCCCCGACACCCGCGGAGGATTTCCTCGGCCCGAGGCTGGGTCTCCCTGGGAGGGCGGATGGGGACCACAATGGCGTATGAAAATGAGCTGCGCTGGTGCCGCGGCGAGCGTAATCAGTCATCACACTGTCAAATTAGCATGCGCCTCCTCCTCCTCCTCCTTCTCCTCCTCCTCCTTCTTTACTCCTCCGCTCCCGAGGAGTCGGTCGCTTGCTGTAAATGCAGACGGGTACCCTCAGATGTGGGGGTTCGGGGTCGGGAGGGCCCCGCAGCAAATAGGAAGATCCCGCTTGGAGACTGCAAACACTCGGCAGGTGACCCCTGGACGGAGGCCAACCTGCGAGGCGGCGCTCGGCTGGTACATCGGCCTTTGTTTCGCGAGCATAAAGATCGGCTCTCTGGTGGAGGCTTGTGGTGAGATTGTGCGGCTAGGGCAGAGCGGGGGACAGTGAGACAACCTCACAGCGGAGATGCTTTTTTTTTTATTTGGGCGGGGAGGCCCAGGTTACAGAGTTCATTACTGTCATTATCTAAATGAGGCCCATCACATTCATAACTCATTATGACCCCAGCCAAACCCCAGAGCTCACAATGTGTGGGGCCGATTTATACATTCAAACAGTGGCCTCTGACCACAAAAAAACACTGATGATAAATGAGCATGGTAATCCCTCATTACAGCCGTTTGATCTGGCTGTGTACGGCTGTGTTGGGACCACTATAGCTTCTGTCCTGATTTAATTAAGGACAGGCAACATGGGCGAATCAAAGCCCATACTGTGGCCTACAGAACTTGATGGAACTTCCTCCTCACACAACTCTTCCTCAAGTTAACACTAGTGTCAGAGTTAAGAGCAACAATCACAGAACTCTCGTCTATCCAAACATTTATCCAAGCTAAGTTCACCTCTTTAGTATACTGTATACAAACTAAATGAAATGAAAATTAAAGAGTGCCGTTATATTCTGTCCCAAAGCTCAGTCATTACAGTAGCTTTCTGACCACGTGTTATCTTTTATTTCAGCAAAACGAGGTGTATTTTCTGAATAAAGTGTTTGGAACCCTGAGGGAGCGATCACATCACATCCTGTCCCAGTTGCTGTGTTGTTATGAGGGTAAAATGGCACGGATGTGCAGTGAGGGGAGCTGGTGAAGTGAGGCTGTGTGTACGGGACACTGTGAGAGGGCAAATGGGGAGATCCTCTGGACCTGAACCATCCCTGTCTTCAAGTTAAGTCAACAGAACAGCCGAGGCGTGGGCCTCAGTCCTGTGGACAGGACCGATCCTGCCTGTCTGCAACGTAATATTAATTATTGTAATAACAGGAGACAGGAGCACACGACCCAAGACAAACAGACACGCCGCCCGCCGCACTTGAACAAATCTCCAGCGCCGGAGTCAAGCAAAATATTTTTCCCTGCCCAATCGCGAGGGCACATTGCTTCCTGTCCTGGAGAAGGCATCAGTCGGTGGCTCGACTGGCCGCCCGCTTTCCGCCCAGTGGCTTCCTGTCCTCGTGCTCGAACGGCTGAAAAACACACACACGCATACACACACAGAGGACAAAATGTGTAACCTCCATACATACACAGACACGCCAAGGAGAAAACATCCTCACATATCAATATACATGTACACTCACACACACACATACACACAGTTCCCAAGTCTTCTCTGTTTGCCTGCATGGCATAAAAAGCAGGTCCTTTGGGAAAAAAAGCCGTTGGAGAGGAGCGACTGACCCACGTAGCTGTAATTGAAGCCGGCGCTAAGAGGCAGGAGAGGAATGCCTCCCAGTCTCCCTCCAGCCCAGCTGGCAGCTCATCCGCACCACAGACAAACGATAAAAACAGATCACAATTTATGGCTGGCGGCTCCAGCACAAACAAGCAGGCCAGGCTGAGCAGGCAGGCCCGGGCAGCCGCGCCGTGATGAATAGTATTATGGCCTCTCCTCTGCCACACACAGTTAGGCTTGATGATTGAATATACCCTGCACACAACTTTTGATGTTTCCAAATATGGCCTTTGGTAAATTGATATTGGGTAAATTGTTATTTTGTTTTTTTGATGTTTAAAGCAAAATACAAAAATGTAAATGAATAAATACAAATAGATAAATAGATAGATAGATTAAAACTAATAAATAAATGCAAATAAATAAATACAAAAGAATAATCTAATTTTACATTTAAAAATATTTACAATGTTTTAATCATCATAGCTATTAGATATTTTTTTATTTCTTTCTTTTTTAATCATAGTGTTATTTACCTTAAAAACACATGGGGAAAAAAACTAGGGTGCATGGAAGGCTTGCAAGTTCAGTCAAATTTTTAAATGGCACATTTTATTAGTAGTGGCAATTGCTCTCTTCCACTTGTCCTATTCAGATGTCTAGTTAGACTGAGAGATCTTGGACAGGCTGCTCAAGTGTCCAGATATTATAAATCAATGACAGTTTGTAATTCTGTTCATTTTAACAAAGGGGAAACGAATAAAAAGTCATTAAAATGACATGTGAATTGGCAAACAAACTGTTTAATTTGTGTCTGCAGTGTGAAGGGGGCTCTCAGTTTGTGAGCCGGGGGCAGCCAAAATTTACATCTGATTGGAGTTTAATGGGCCGTGTCGGGCCTACCGCCTGGTCGCCAAGGCGACCAAGCTTTTCTCAAGATTTTCAACAGGCCAAAATGTTCTTTTTTTTTTGTTCATTTGAAATGTGTCATGTGAGCCAAATGGGGTTGGAGCTTGTATGTATCAATTTGTTTCTGTTGCGGGGCCAGCAATAGCCTCGCAATGAATATATGGGCTATTGAGTCCCCGCGCACAATGGCCACAGCTGATGTGGTTGCCACAGAGAAACGCCCACACAATGGCCTGGAATGATGACATATGGTCCAACCCTGCCCAGTCTACGGCCCCCCAATAGAAGACACTGCATCGCCTGACAAAACCTCCTTGCAGGCTATTTATCTGTGCCTACTCATTTCATGGTAAAATAAACTTTTTATAAAGTTTCCTCAGCCAATGCATAAGGAGTAAAACAGAGCCGCGAAAGCCACCATGTAAAGTGGGGGAATTCATCATTAAGTGATTAACAATGGCTTCCACACCACCTGCTCCAACATTAGTATGGACATTACTAACTGGTTTCTCTTTCAGACTGCCACAAAAACAGTTTTCGAAAGAGCAGGTCACAAAATAGATACAAATAACACACATATGAACACATACAGTATTGTGCAAATATATAACAATTCTGAAATCATATGTATTTCTATCACTATAATTATATAGAATGGATGCAAAACCTTGCATGTGAAAATGTTATTTGAATGCTTTTGTGCTTGAGCTAAAGGCTATGCCAGAAAAGAAAACCTCAAAATACAAGAAGGACTAAAAAGCAAAAATAAAGTCTAAAACAGAATATCAAATAAGCCCTGTGTGAGAGCTTCTCATGCAAAAGACATTTTTACACACAGCTGTGAGAAACCTTTTCGAATTCCTGCGGCCTGCCTTCGATTTCCCCACATCTTTCTCTCTCCCCGTTTGGGAAGACATGGAAAACTTGCCAGGCTTGTGGATCAGCTGCAGGAGTGCTCCTCAGCTTTTCCAACAAGGAATGATAGGACAATTGCTCATAGATGGCTTACCAGACCAGCGCCGAGCTCTCGGATTCTTAAGATGCTCTTAGGGAGAAATATTTACCCCCTTGGAGTCTGTAAAGAAATCTGATCCCAAACCGGTCTGGGAGAGAGAGAGAGAAAGACCCCTGTTTTTTTCCCCTTATTTATAACAGCAAGTGTCAAATCTGGAATTAGATATATGTGTCTAACGGTTTAGTGTTGATCCACTGGCCTTTGCTGGGTTGCGTCCAGTGCATGTCCAGGGGCGGTTGTAATGTTTGATGAGATCTCATGTGCTTAAGTAGTAATTTGAGTAGATAGATTTATGTAGTTCTGAGTATTCAAATTTGTAAATATATCTCATGTTTTTTTCATGTCTATTTCTGCCTCTGGAACACTTGTTTCCTACACTACCTTTATTCTTGTAAACTGACTTGTCAAACATTTGATTCTAAATATTAAAAAAAATCAATAATAAATAATAATCAATAATTTTGTCACAGTGTAAATGTAATGTGCTGCTTGGTGAAAAAAAGAATAGTACATTATAACACAAAATGTAGTCCATGAAATAATAAACAAATAGGCTATGTGAATGCAAAACAGAAAGTTATATGAAAGTAAGAAAACAGACTACATGAAAGTTATATGAAAGTAAGAAAAAAGTTTAAAGTTGAAAGCAGTAATGAAACCAACAAATCAAGGCATATTTATGTCTAAGCATATCACTCTCCGATATGCTCCCATACCCCAATCTGAACATATCAAACCATATACCAGGAGAACACTTTAAGTCAAAACAAGAGAATGCACATGAATAGAGGCCCTATTTAATGGGCACAAAGGAACCAGAGAGAAAGCTTCCCTCCACTATTTAGTGAGCAGCTAATTAGATTGGGAGAGTTAAGCTGTGTTTGAATAAGACATCTCATGTGCTGTCTCTTTGGATTACTCACACTGGAAAAATGAGATGATGTCATCGCTGACTTTGTCTGCTAGAGAGGGGGTGGTGGAGGCGGGGAGAGGGGTAATTCTGTAATCCACTTCTTTTAAACTCGTAGAAAACTCCAAATAAGCAACCAGAGTTGATGGCTTCTGTGAGCTGACTAACATTATGGAAAACATACAAGAACCAATGCTAACCATATGGAAAACATATAGGAACCAATGCTAACCATATGGAAAACATATAGGAACCAATCTCCATGGACATTACTTGCATGATGAATCTGGGAGATTATTTATCCATTTCAGACAAAAATACAATAATGTAATTTAACATGTAAGGTACAGTAGGTCATATAAACCTATTTGTCCATGTGGTATTGTATGTGGCAGGAGCCATGTGTATGTGTTAGAAAACTGTTACACATATACTATTTGTATACCTACTATACAAAAACTAACACTATATGAATTGTACTTTCTCATATCAGTAGTGTCTCATCATAACTAACCCATGCTCTATTTCCAATACTTTTTTCCTTACTGGGTTGCAGACTTTACTTTTGCTTTTGTTATGATAGATTTAGCTACTTGAAAAAAAAAAACCCTATTCATATACTGAAGAGACACTCGAACAAAGCTTTGCAGTCTTCCAAGATAATGACAAAAAAAAAAGGGGAAAACAATATGGAGGACTAAAGAATGTAAATTGCAAGAAGTGTGTTCATGAAAAGTTTGGACGTAAGAATGTCCTGTTGGTGACTGGCCTCGCATCTGGGTCAAACTGGGCCACGGTGTGTGGGTTGAAACAGGACAACCAATTAAGAGTAACTAGATTGGTATCACACTGGGAAGTGACCCTACATTTCTGTGTACTGACACGTAATTACATATAAGCACACACACACACACACACACACACACACACACACACACGTCATGCCCACACATCCGCACATATTATGCACCTACAAATCCCAACGACACATGCAGGCAGAAAAAATCTTTCTCTGTCTCTCTCTCTCTCTCTCTCTCACACACACACACACACACACACACACACACACACACCCATACACCCATACACCCACACACCCACATAGCCCTCACACTCCCACACACACCGGCACACACACACCCACGTGCACATTGCTTTGTTGTGATTCCCCAGATGTTTCCCTTTTGGAAAAAGACACAACTGTCTCCGTCCCAAAAAAACTTTCTTGGTGTTATGGTCAGCACTGGGACTTCTGAGAAAGCCCAGGGGTGGACAATTCCTCTGGCCCGCTCCTTATTCTCTGAAGGTGACAAAGCCCCTCTAAATATGGCTTGTTAACCCCGTCACCCCGAACCCCCCCCCCACCTCACCCTCCCTTCAGCCATCAGCCCTGCTGTCCACTGCTTGGCCGCCTCCATTGATGGGCCGATGAAAGGCCCAGACCTGGGTGCGTCCCGCCAGTGTGCGGTGGCCAGAGGCAAGTGGGGTCAGGCACCCACCGGTGACCCAAGAACCCCCGGCCGCAACACCCCGCTGAGCACGGACAGCGGACAGTGGCTCCCCGGAAATGCACCGGTGACACCGACCTCCTAGCTGGCCCCGGTGTATAGATTTGTCATAAAATGTCAGGGCAACTGACGAGCTGACAAACACACGCTGACAAAAGTGCTCTGGAGTTTCCGCTTCCTTTATTTATATGGCATGAACTTTCACACTTTCTCTTTTCTAGCTTGCGCATGGACTGTCTCTCGCAACTCTTTCTTTTTGTCTTTTAAACACACACACACACACCCAGACACACGCACAAACACACTCTCTCTCTCTCACACACACACACACACACACGCACACACACAAATGCATGCAATAATTGCATACACTCTCTCACATCCACAGCATCTTTTTAAATGATTGAAGCCCTTTTGATTGCACTAAAAATATCTCCTACAGGAAGTACGACATTCCAGACTGATAGCCCAGCACTACAAAGCGGAGCGAACAATAACCGTTCCACCATCGGAATCATCTGAGACAATATAGGAAGAGCGAGGCATCAGAGGTCTGTTTTTTCCCAGGCGGACTGTTGTGTCTAGCGCTGGAGGGCCCTGCTGCTGGAGGTCCAGCCGTGGCAAGCGGCCACATCAAAAGAATGGGATGTCGGACACGATAAACAGATACTGGCTTCGCTGACCGCCGTGCAACAACAGGAGCGTGGATGTCAATAGACGGAAGGTGCGGATCAGCCAAGGAGAGCGCGGTCAGCCAGCAAGTGCTCAGGGCGCATCGCAGCGCATTGTTGTACCTCCAAGACGGCGGTGGGCAGGAAACGATATGTCATTCCAACAATAGATCCCCTCCACCCCAGCCCTACTCGAGATAGCTGCCCTCTGTGAGTTATATTTAAGCTGGATGCTGACAGAGGATGAGATGGCTTCCCATAGCAGGAGGGACACCAGGAGTTTTTAGAGAGCGCTTCCAGTGGGAACGTGGCTGGGCCTGGGAATACACACAGGGAGTGAATGGGTGGAGGGAGCAAGCAAGCACGGAGTTTAGTTGGGCACCAAGTTAACCATTGTCCCCCTGCCAGCACTGGGGTTGTTGCCATGGCTAAATAAAACAATATGTTCTTTCCCCAGCCTTCCTTCTAAATAAACCATTGTTTTTTTTTTGTATATTATCATGCAGACATGTGAATAGTGAAATATGAATCATTATGATTCTATATACTCACTCATGTGACCTCCCCTGTTGAGGGTTCAATCGTTCCCAATGCTCTGAATGCTGTATGTCTTGAAAACACAATGGAAACACCATTAATCTTGAGTCCGAACAAGACAGGTATTTGGCCAAAACTTGCAATTTGTGAATACAGTCCCATTCTCCCTCCCCTTCTGGAATGCATTACATGAGGTTCGGATGAGGAAAAGACGAGCTTGTACTGCCAGCGTGAGTGACAGGTGGACAAGCACACATTTGGCCTGAGTGATTTGTCAATGGACAGAAATGGACACAAAGAGCCATTGATTGTGCAAGGAGAAAAGGCAGGAGGACAAAGGCGGCCGGCTGTGGGATAGGTGAAGTGATCAATACTGGAGTTCTGCTCCAGGGATCCCCCTCTGAGTTTATACAGTCAGTCACAGGGAAAAGAGCAGCTATTGTACACAGAGTGGGCACTGTCAATCAGAGGGAGTGCACTGGACACACACACACACAAACTGACATAGGAGAGCAAACTCACCAACACACACACACACACACACACACACACACACACACACACACACACATACATACACAAACTGACATAGGAGAGCAACTCACCAACACACACACACACACACACACACACGCACGCACACACACACACACACACACACACACACACACACACACACACACACACACACACACACACACACACACACACACACACACACACTGTCTGGTGAACAAACACATACCCACACCAGAGGGAAAATACACAAAGACTTACACACACACATGCAAACAGAGACGGGTAAAGACACACACACACAAACACACACACGCACACACCTACCACACATTCTCTTTGTCTCAAAATATTTGTAAGATTAACAAAACAAACATGAATGTGTCTTAATTTCACACACCAAAATACAAATAGACACCTTGGGGCATACTTTCACACACATACTGTACGTTGCCTTTTCTGCCTCCTCTCAAGCTTTTGTGCTTCGTGGTGAGCGCCTGTGTTCACCTTAGCTTGTTTTAGAGACCCGCTCATCGATGTGGGCTGGGGACAGGCTGCTGAATGCCCAATCTTCAGACATAAAAATGGCCACTGATGTGATGCAACTTTGGACCTACAGTATCTGCGATGTGGATTGCTGTTTGTGCCGGAAGACTTCATTGTGTTCACCTGTTAACAGAGTAGGCATATAGCATAAGTATCTACTGCAGATCTGATGTAGTGCTGTGAGTGCACTAAATATAATGTTAAGTGACATTTTTTAGGCCCGGGCAGCACCAGGTCCACAACTGAAGCGCTCTGTTGGAGTATAAAAATATTTTTAGAAGACGGGTCTAATTTTTTCAATGGTACACGCCGTTATCGCCCCTGGTGTAGCCAGTTACATTGATTACAGTGGAAGTTAATTGTTGCTGACGTTCCGCGAATGGAACGCTTCAGTGACTCCCTGTAACACAAATCCTGAGCAGCAGGCTAGGGGTTTTTACTTTGCACTGAGTCCATTAGAACTGCAAGAACTGCAGATCTTAACAACTGGCAAACGCATGAATAAATAACTGTAATGAAAACCTCAGGCTTTGGCTTCAACTGTCACAAAGCTTGTTTACGTGAGTTTGCCATAATCCTTGCTGTCTATCACCACACTGGCACACTGTAAGCCCGCTTTGATTACTACTCAATTGTGTGTGTGTGTGTGTGTGTGTGTGTGTGCGTGCGTGCGTGTGTGTGTGGATGAAGGAGGGTATAGTTATGTTTGTGTGTGTGCATGCACTTGTATGGGTGTGTGTATCGATGTCTCTGTGCACACTCTTGTGCTTGGGTGGGTCTGTTTGCACCGTTTTAATCTTATCTGACTACAAGCATTTATCACAGGCCCTGTCTCATCAGCCACAAGTGGGCAGATGAGTGTTTATGGTGGAGAGGCTATTTATCCTGCAGTAATTGCCACGCCTGATAAAAAAAATGGGTATAATTGCATGAGTACTCAAAATAAAATGTTTGTTTTCAGAGATATGGTTGTCTCTCACACTGTTAGTGACACTAACGTGTGCATGGATTAAGTATGGACAACTGCCTATCCCAAACTCTTTACAATTTTGCTAGAAACTACTTCCTCAGCTATAGACAAGAGGCTCATTTCAGTGCATTTTTTGCAACAAAACTTACAAATTTCCATTTGAATTTAATTCAATTTATGTAACAGATTTTTGCTCAATTACTTGTTGTTTCGCACAGTTTTACTTTCACACTAAATACTATTCAACTCAACAAACTTTCTGCAGCATCTGAAAGAAGCCTCTGTGCTTCTCACAGAACTCACAAGTAAGCCCTGCTCTTACTGTAAATGACCCTGTCAGAGTATAAGACTTGAGGTCCTTCAGGGGAACCACCATAATGTTTACATGGTGTCTCTAAATCCCGTTGACAGGGGAAGAACTGGGACTCAAGTGTATGTGTGTGTGTGTGTGTGTGTGTGTGTGTCTGTGTGTGTCTGTGTGTGTGTGTGTGCCCAGCTGCACTCTCAACCCTGGCTGCCTATTCTCTCAGCGTCCTTTTGTTTGGAGTGAGGTCACTCGCTTATTGACACTCGGCCCATATAGCTCCTCGCATGAGAATCACTGGCCATAAAACCATCGAGTGGAAGGCACACGGCTCAAACGTTTAACATAAGAACCACAGCGCAAATAGGCAGAGAGGAGTTTACCTTTCCTCTGCATGAAAAGAAGAGGGAAGAGAAAATATAAGGGGGGGGGGGGGGGGTGGGGGGGGTAGAGACAAGCGCTCATAACTTTGCTCCTCCTTCCCTCCTTTCTGTCGCCGCAGACAACACTTGTCGACAGCAGTGGGGATGGGTGGGCTGGGTTTATAATTCAAAACCACATGTGGGGAAATAGCATGATAAAGAGAGGAAGACAAACAAGTTGATCTTTTGACACGTCGGCTGAAGGGAAGCTTGGAGGCACTTGAGCGATTGAAAGCACTGGCACCTTTTGAAAAGCTGGTCACATCTGGTGAGGGGATTTGTCTCCACGTCTCCACAATATTGCCCTCGACACAGACAGTCATAGAGACAGACAGTCTCTCTCTCTCTCTCACACACACACACACACTATTGCCTCCTCCCACATCCCACCTATGCTCAGGAGGCCCTGTGTGTGTGTGTGTGTGTGTGTGTGTGTGTGTATTTGTCAGCTGCACGGCTCAGACACCAGGACATCCTGTATGAGGACAATGAGGAGCGTGTGTGGATCATGGCCGTGATAAAGTCATTATCGCCGCTGCTGAAGCTGCCTCCCCTCTAATCCCAGACATCCCAGAGCCACAGAGCACTGCTGCCAGCCACGCATCAAAGGCTTCCCATTTGTCAGAGAAATGTGCAGTTTGATAGATTTACTGTCTCACATAATTAGCTTGTTTAAACATAAAATGTGTTACACAGGAAATTCACCCGAACCTGACTCATCATGAGACTGCTCACATAGATATATTTTGGAGGACAGAATCGACTTGAATGCAACATCATAGTAATCTTTGCAAAAAGTTGTTTTTTGCCGTTGTCCAGACTGCAATTTCTACAGGCTTAGTTCTATTGCAATTTCTACAGGCTGTAATGAAGATCTTGTCAGGTCTATGTTTAGCAAACGGCTAGTTGAGCTTTCTCAAGAATGCAACGGACTCTTTTCACCTTAATACAGTTGCATGAAGTGTTTATTTGTGGCTTTAACTTAGGTGTTCACCAACAGACGGATGTAGATCCTTTCTTTGATGCAAGTAAAAGAAAGTTCTCTCTTTCTCTTTCTCACACACACGCAGACACATTCTTGTGCCCACACACAAACACACATAGACACACAGACACAGACACACAAGCACTCACACACACACACACACACACACACACGCACACACTCTGACACGCACACACTCTGGGGGAGTGTTAGAAAGGACCGACATGAGTCAGAGATGTGAGTAAGTTCCTCTCAGTTATCTATCTGGGGCAGGTCTGGGCTTGTGGTGAGACGCTGGCTGATTCACCCTGGCAGGAGGGCACACCGCCCCCACTGAGTACCCTGTGCGTGAACTCTGCTTATGAGCAGTCCAGCCTTCATGTGTCTGAGTGCCACACAATAACAGCCTCTCCTGTGGTCGAGAAAAAACGTTAAGCAAGATGTCGTCGTGACGAGACAAGTGCCACTGTAGTAAAAGCAAAAGCAAACTGCGCTGATGGAAACATGTGGCACTGCTGGCATTATGAGGAAGTGTTGGCCAGAGCGCTGCTCGGCCATGCGGGTTTTGGACAGAGCAGAAGCTGGACTTTCCCAAATGAGGGTTGTGTGATTTGAGTGGTTTAACTTCAACCGAGAAGCTTTCCCAACACCTTTTGCTTCACATCTTGTGAAGTGTTCCAAACCAAAACCTTTCACTTTGACTCTGCGGAGATGGTGAGAAAAAGTAGAGACTGAAATTTGGCTTCTTGATGACCCCCTTCCCCCACCACCACTCCTCTGCATCTGCCTCTTTCACAACAAACAACGTGACGCAGAGCAGATGAGCTCTCCTCCACGCCGATCTGAACTCTGCACCTTCAAATAGAATGCTAACAGCTGACCTCTCCTCGCCTGATGTGAGAGATGAGGCTAGCCCCTGTAAGTAAATACACAAATAAAGCATGTCCAAGTGCTGAGGGGCTGCCTCCTTCAAGGCCACCTAGGAGCAGAGATTATAAATACCCAAGACCTCCAGGCAGTGGAGATTTAGAGGGAGAAGCTGAGTCGGGGCAAAAAGTGTGTGTGTGTGTGTGGGGGGGGGGGGGTCTGACGAGGAAGGCAGGAGGGGGGTTGCTTACTTTCTCCCATGGAATCTGCACCATTTGCAAAGGCTTAAAGGGATGCGGCCCCCACGTCTTGAAACCAGAGAGCGTGCTGAAAAGCCAAACCTGGCCGCAGAAATACGTCCTGCAGACAAGTGACAAGGATCTGTTGGGGCCGGGGCGGCACCCCGGGCTGTGATATCCGATCGGCCCCCGGCGCGTCCTTACGTGTCTCCTCGCGCCGACACACCACCCGCTCATCCTCCTCCTCTGCAGCACCGGCGGCCCACCCCTGGCCTGCTCTCAGGGAAAAGTGGGGCCCGCATCTATAAATATCCTCGCAGGAGAGGTTTTCAAAACACCAACGGGTGTCAAAATAAAACCGAGAAGAGAAGGTGAGACATTGACACGGGCAACCTCCACAGGGTTTTGAGGAAGTGAGTTTCTGTGCACAAAGGGCGACTTTCATATACCTGCGGCATCCAAATATGCCAGGGAACTAAAAAGAACCTGCAGAGGCAGGCCAGTACTGACAAGCAGCTGGTGTTAGAGGCGAGAAATCCCTTCCCCAGTTTCAATTATAGCTGTCAGGTCCATAGGGATCACACAGTTTGTCGACAGCAGAACCATTGTGCCAGTTTATAGTTTACTATCTGAGTTAATGCCATGTACATTTCAGGAATATCAGCACAGTATTTACAAATACAGAAATATCCTTGTGGAGCATCTGTAGACAGGTCAAGGCCTAACTTTTATTTAGGAATATGTGGGAATAGCAGTCATGTGTTGGGACATTTAGGACATTATATGCGGTCAACTGCTTCGAAGGCCAGTGCTTGGAATTAAGGGGATGCTCTCTGTGTGGCCTTGTTTTTATTTCAGATAACAACTGCAATATTATAAGCATAAGACTTATGCTCACTATTAGCCAATTTTTTTTTTCAGAAGTATTTGGGCCATTCTCTAAACATTGTGTGTGATGGATGTCAACTTTACTGCAATCATCTGTGCAGTGCCTTTTCTCTGAGTGATAAATGTGTCTTTACTGTGCTTGCAAGATGGTTGCGGGCATTTCCAACCACAGCGCCATGGCCTGGTGTGTCAGACTGTGACTAACCGGCAGTGGCCGCCCCCTCTGACTCTCATGCCGATGATTGTGTCTCTCGTCTTCCTTGGGGAACAGGTGCAGGTACAGGGGGTGTCACTCTCCTCCAGCTCCCTTCCGGACCACAGGGCCCCCCTCCGTCGTCGTCGGCTCCGTCCCACACCCTGCGACCCCCCTCCCCCCTCCCCCGCCCGTTCCAACCCCCTTCTTCCCCACCCGACCCCCACCTTTCTCCCGGCAGCTTCCATATCCAAGCATGTGGAGTATTTCCTCCTGTCTTCATGAATGTGCCTCTGGCCTGTAACAGATTTAGCCAGGCTGCAATGTGAAAGTTGATGTGCTCAACATCCAGGGAGGTCGGAGCAGCAGGCTACTGCAACTGTAGTTTCCTGCTTCACAGTCTTGACCTGTCTCTAAGGGGAGGGGTGATATCTGTACACTTTTGGTGAATGACCCTTAAGCATGTTTTAGTATGCAGCATGGCTTTGCTGTTGGGTGTTTTTGTGCACATGCACCCATGTGCCTACACACACTCACACAAACAGCTTAACAGCTACTCTCTTCAAAAGGCCTTACATTATAGCTTGTACCTCCTTGTGGTCAAAGTAGATACTGCTTTGTAGATTTTATTGGGTAAAAGAGTTTTTGGTTGTTGTTTATTCGACAATGAATTGTTTGCTTAACGTGTAAACCATTTCAGTAGCCTACCAGTAAAACACTATGATAAAACATCACAGGAAGCCTGTCAAATAAACACAGTCCAATCCAGATAGATGGACAAAGAGAATTAGGTAAACTGAAAGAGGAGTTTAGATAGTGAGCGCTGATATAATTGGCTAATATTTTAAACGACCTATTGTGGGCACTACATGATTTGCGCGCGATTTTCAACAGTTTGCTATGCATTGACACACGAATTAACCAGAAGAGTTCGCGACCCTTACCACACAATGATTCAAGTCTCTGGGGAATTGGATTGAACTCAATGAATAAGGGAAATTCCCGCGTTCCTGTTTTTTTTCTTTGTCAGCCAACCAGGCAACTTTCTACAATTCTGTTTTAGAAGCTAGTTTCCTTGTCTCCTCAAACGACAATTAAAACTTAAGAAGTGATAGCCGATACATTACTCGATTTACATATTCCAGATGTGCTAGGCTATCTGTTATTAGGAAGGCACTGATTTAGCCTGCAGGGCAATTTCTGTGTGTGCGTGTGTGTAGCCTATGCGTGCGTGCGAGTGCGCGCGCCCAGTCTCGTGGATTTGTCCAGCGGCTCTTGTAATTATTATAGGCTACCCTGGCTCAATCCTCACTTCTTGGCCGCCGCGCGTGTGCCTCTCCTCACCTCCAGAGCGCTTGCCGAGCGGCCAAAGAGCGACCCGGGCTGCCAGCGGGGATTTACTGATTGGCTTCCTGCCCGGCCGCAAGCAGTCTAGTTCGCTCGGTTCTCACGACCTCCATACCACAGAGGCATCTCTGAACTATTAACTCAGACACGCAGGCAAGGAACGGCCGCGAAGCCCACGCGTTGCCAACCAACGCTGTTGTCCAAAACCATTTTTTTTTTTAGGAAAAGCTTGCCTAAAGTCTCAAAACCATCATAGAAATTCTAATGACACTCATGAATGTGAAAAACTGACATGAAATGAAAAGTTTACGTTAATGCCATAGGCCTACTAAGACAGATAATTCAGGAGAGTGTGATTTTACTTGTGACATTTAACATAAACATAGGCTACACACCACTTTGGCATCGTAAACGTAGTCTGTAGTATGGACAGGCTAACCCTGTGGGAATGCAATAGACCGAGAGTTGTATCCTTGCGAAAATACTAGGCTACGTTTTAAAAATAGTCTTGCTGTTTCAATAGCTGCGAACCCATGCGTACAAGAAAAGCTTCATATAGCCAGGCTGAAGTTGAAAAGTGGGCACGTCTGAGACCGGCGGTCACCAGGGTGTAACCCGATCCGGAGACGAAGGGGCCGATGACTGCAAGTGGCAGACACACGGCAAGCGCCACGCCAACAGCTAGGCAACACGTCTCCAAGTTCCGGACCTCACTCGCTGGGGAAAGATAAGTTTACATGCAAGTAAAACATGCGCCACAGAGAAGCTGTGATGGCATGTGAAAGGGGCTTGCCTTTTAGGAGATTTGCCTGATCTTACATTGCCTCACAGTTTAGCTCTTGGTAGAACGCCTAACCTTCCGACTTAGGGCTGAGGTTAAAATAATTGCTTTGATCATTCCACCATCAGTCAGCCCTGAAATGGCGCTAAAATACTGCGTCCCTTTCTCTTTCCATTCAGGTATTCGGAATAGAACTGAGCAATTGATGCACAAAGGGAAGCGAGGATCTTTCCATATTCTCTTTTCATTGAGGCAATCTGTTGGTGACATTAACCCCAAAGCGTATTTCCCAGGCTCATGAATAGGGTTTAAGGCTTCTTTAAGATCCCGCTGCATACAGGATGAGACTCTTTTCAAACTTTTAATTACCTTTTTGCAAAAGAAAAATACCCCTCCTCGCTTTTGTCACCATTCTAGCATGCACAACAGAAGACAAGAGGATTCCCGCCAATCTCAAACAAATAAGTAAATCTCAATAATTAAAATACTTTTGGTAATGTGCTGTAGGCCTACATTTCCTGACATACCTAACCTTGTTCCAATTAGCTGTTATATGAAATTCTGAGATAGCCTGTGAGTCTTTATCACTGTAGCCTATTAATTTAGGCCTACTTAACTTGAAGGTGTGCAAGTTCTAACCTACATTAAGAAATCCAAAATATTGTCTGATGTCGGTTTTAACTTATGATCACTGTTCAAAAGCAGAAATCAGATAGTCAGAGATGATGTTTATTTATTTATTCACCATCCAACAATAGACTTTAAGACAAAATGACAAACAATTATAAACAGAGCTTTGGCATAAACAATGAAATATTTGTACAAAACTAAATCTTTAATATAAAAAAGTGTTCAAGGATAAACATTTCACGTATTCTTCTATTGAAAGTACAGCATATTTATCACCAATGTCCAAATTTTGGAATCAGCCAATAAATAAACACGTTATCACGAGCCATATCCAAAAGAAGGGAATCTTATTCCTACAACGGAACGAAATATGAATCATATCTCCATCACGAAAAGCTATTTATAAAGTCCTTAGTCAGTCTCATAAGATGATCTACCAGGGCCGCCACACCGGCTCGCCATCCGTCCCAGCATTGACACTGACTGGGCTGACAGCTTGTGACACACTGGCAAAGGACGTCATGCCCTGGACCGGGGATGTTGCTGTTGGCGCCGAGCTGGCATGGATGGGACTGGCGTTCACAGTAACAGGCACACCAGCATTGGCGTAAAGGGGGATGACAGGAGTTGAAGCAGAGGCGAAAGCGGGGTTTGGAATGAGAAAAGCGAATTGTCCATCGGTTGCAGGTACGAGCTGAAATCCTCCGAAGACTTTCGGTGACACTGCCTCTGAGGGGCTGAGTTTGCAACCCACTGGAGAGGCGCTGTTGATGGGCAAAGTTGACGGTAGCTGCACGTGAAGAGGCTGCGCCAGGTGAGCTTGCTGCGATGGAGATGGCTGTGGGTAGTTCATGGCAATCATCTGTCCCAAGCACCCTGATAGGTGATTGAGGAGGCGAGACCGGACTTCGGTGTTCACTCCTTCACAGGTGGACAAGAAGCGGGTCACCTCATTCATGCATTCGTTGAATCCTGCACGATATTTGCTCAGGACGGCAGTGTCAGCTGACAGAGCTGCTGAACAAGAGAGGCATATCGTTAGAGGTCTGGCCTAACGGATTAATCTCCTACCTATTATTATGAGAAACCTATTCTAACTGTAACCAATGTAATTATTTTGACCATCGTTCTAGCCTAGGCCGACGGAAAGGGCACGCATCGCAAACTCTGAACTTACCGGTCATCTGCACTCGCTGCAGGTTCCGCAAGTGTTTCACTGTCATCTCCAGAATATCAGCTTTCTCCAACTTAGAATGTCTGGAGCTCTGTGAATAAAACACGAAATGCATTAGGTCGGAGCAATTTAACTGACTAAGTGGTACGCGTTTATAATTATAAAGTTAGCCTAGTTGGCATATGACTGGAAATGTTTATCAGCCACTCACATCTTTCTTAAGTGCATCAAGGATGAGGGTCTTCAGTTGACCCAGGCTTTCATTTATTCTTGCTCTGCGGCGTTTTTCCATGATAGGTTTTGACGACTGAAAGAGAAAATCAAAAACAAAAACCATGTCAGCTTGTTAGGCTTTGTTCATCAACGAGCTTAGCTGATAAATTACCTTAAATGCCCGGAATAAACTAAAACGTTAACGTTGGGCTAGCTTACAGCCAGCTGTTTAGCTCACCTAAAGTTAGCCAAAGTTTTTAAGTTCACAAAAGTTTAGCCTAACATTTGTCTGAAGATGTTTATTAGCCTGCTTTTTTATGGAGGTAACATTATTACACTCTATTTACCTTTCTGTGCTCACTGGCATTTTTTGGTTTGTCCGGTGTATGGGATCCGCTGGCAGGAGCCCCAGCAATTGGGGATGCTGTGGTTTTCTCCATGGTATCGGCTGGCATCTTGAAGTTAAACGTAAAGCCAAAGTTGAAGAAAGTGTGTATATTCCCTTCAGCGTTGAAATAGTCGTCCGTTAATTGAACTACCAAAGACAGTGAAGCTATGATATAGCGATATGCTTGACACAGGGGAGTGGATAAGTCCCACTGATGAGCTATGTCACTTCTGGTCACTGAACTGTCATATGAGTACACGAGCGTGTGTGGCGTACGCCTGCGTAAAGCAAGTCAAGTCTCCCACCGCCACACGCCAGCGGTATTTATAGATAGATCGCATGCTCCCAGTTCGTGTGAAACCCTCTCTGCATTCTTTCCCACACTCGCCTCAGCCAATAGGCGCGCGGACTCACCCATTGGGCGCGGGGCAGACCGCTGATTGGACAACACCCCCGCGGGCTGTCAGTCACGCGCTGCTCAATCAGCCCTGGAGGGACAAACAACAAAGCGGCGAGTGCAGTCGGTCTGGCTGTGAAGTGATAAGGGGAATTGAGGGAATGCGCTGGCTGTTTGCTACCAACTTCTTCCCTTTTTCATAGACCTGTTATACACGACACTTTTAGCAATTCTAAAAACATTTCAAGTTGGCAATTTGCTGCAGACTTACTGAAAGAAAACACTTGTTTATCAAATTTATTCAGTTTAGGGCAAGCATGTTTTGTCACAATAACAATTTATATTCACTATAAATTGAATGTCATAGTTTCTATATTTTCGTTTTTCCTTTTATGTGTACTATTTCAGGTCACTAGCAATAAACTTAATAAGTATTCACTTGCTCTTCAAAGCAGGCAACAGCTGTATTGGCACGCGAGGCGGTTCGAAGCAGCACGCAGGAAACCAATGGCAGCCGGCCACTCTATGCAAATTGAGTTCAGTCTGGTCTTATTGGCTGGGTGAACATCCGAACGTCAATCATTCCAACAGCGCGGGAGCCCGCAAAGGGGCGGGGATAGCGAGCAAAGCGACATCTGTCCGCGTGCCAGTACTAGCCTGCGCCTGCTTGTTGCACTTCTGCCACTGCCGAGCACGTGCCATGACTATGCTCAGTGATTGCGGAGCAGGAACCTCTGTTGCTCATAACCACCAGCCTTTCTACTTGCATACGAGATATACTTCGAAAAAGTACTCCATCTTGTAATAATTAGCCTACTATTAAGAATAAAAAAAATGAATGGGAATCTTAATTGTTGTACAAAACGGATTAACGGTAGGCTAGATAGGAATAATGTCAGATCTGGAAAAACTTGCAGAAGCAGAATAATGCACAGTTGTAGGATAACAAGCCACACTTAAAGTATTTAACTGTTCGTCAAAGAATGTTTGGCTAATTAAAGTCTAAAGTCTAGACTAATTAAATTGAAAAACACTGAGTATTCAAATTAACCAAGTTTTGGCTAAAGATAGACTATCAATAAGTTCAGTGCGTAGGCTATTGTAGAGATGATGGGTTATAAACAGTTGTTTAGTCTGCATGCATGGTCATTTCAAACGGTGAAATCGCTACTGTTTTTTTTCCCGAGGAGGCAGGCGCAGCATCCGCTATTCTTTCGAAAGTGAAGTGCGCCATCTATTGACTATTTTTTGTCAACGCAACCACAACCGTTGTCACACAGACGGCTTGTTGGATGTAGGACTTCTGTGTTCCACATGGTGGCGAGCTGCATGAGAAAGCTGATTTCACGACAAAGTAAACAGTATTTTGTTGATTGCTCATTATTGATGTTTTTCAACCACATATTTTCATATGAAACTTGAATAAAACCTATTAAAAAGTGTTGCAGCCACAAGTAGTACAAATTTTCCTGTTGAAGTTTAGGATACACTAATATACATGTGGTTAGCCTTGGCATACCAGCATACTGGTGGACTTAAAAAAAGAAGAATATTATCCATTTTTGGGTGTTTCTTCAACTCCGGGCACTTTTGGCCTTTCAACTTTTAGAAAAATAATTATCTCCAAACACACATTCAAAATCATTGATACACTCATTAATATGTCTTGAAACAAAGTATGATACTGGGCACAATTGCATGACATGAAATATTGTTATTTTTTTTATCAGTTTTCTAAATCATAAGGGAAAAATGTCATTTCCACCACACCTCAAATTATGTCCTTTATTTGCAGATTATACAATATAATTCATTATGTTACATTATATAGCCTATCAGTTACCATGTCTATGACTACCTAATCATACCACATAACAAATCCTAAGACTTTGTGAACTAAATGTATATTGCTTGAAGTTGCTCGTTACAATAAATTATGTTTTTCATAATCAAAAATACTCTTTATTTAAAGTATACATAAATTATTAAAGTCACTCACATGTTTTTCTATTAATAATGAAGTTATAGTTTCTGAAAATAGTATAAGTCTATGTCACCTGGAATTATGTTTTATTCCCTTAAAACATATGTTGTGATGGTCATTTCGTGGAAATGACTGTGGGGACTGTGGTGGAAATGACATTTCATCACTGTCTTGCTGACTTTGTCGAATAAAAACACTCTATTCTCAAGTGATGGTTACAATGATTTTTCTTCAGTTTCTGATCACTATATGTCTCTGATATTTGCCATCAACCTTCCTCTTTAGTAACACTATGTTTTCCCCTGGTAAATAAATAAACATTTTTAGGTAAAAAAGTATATATTACTGGAAATAGTTTGTGTGGTGGAAATGACGGAAAACCTGGGGACACTGATGTTTTCCCTAAAAAATAGTATAAATATATTATTTGCATTAGAAATTGAAATGGTATGTGTTTATTTAACTCTTTCTTGCAACAAACATGGTACAAAATCATCTAGGTTTAATTTGTCTTTAGTGTATTTTAACAGTTAAAGGTTACAAGTCTGGGTTGGGGACAAGCTCAAAACAGCCAAATCCACTGATAAAAGCCCCTCTAAGAGCAGTAAATCAGAATATATAGGCATGATTGATTTTTTATAGGATGCTGGTGATCTGGCCTTTGCAAATTGACACGATTGAAACAAAAATATTATATTTTTCCACAAAAACAACCACAGGACACAAAAGTGCCTGTAGTTGGAGAATCACCCTTTTATCTAATTAATTGAATTGAAATATTTCCCCTTTTGCAGTCATTCTTACATAGGCCCTATAGATATATGATCCATTAACCAGTAAAGAAGTGAATTATCTTCAGTTTATCTTCAGTAATCTTAGAGCTGAGATGGAATAAGGAGTTTATTAGCCTAAGTCTAACCCCAACTAGGTCCCTATAGGACCACACTGGCTATTGTGTGGGGGATCTTGTCTTGTGTGGATGAGCCTTGCTGGGGCATGCTGGAAACTTGTTTGTCCAGGATCCACAGGTCTCTGGGACCATCTGTGTGCGCGCCCACTCACGTTCACTCTATTTGCTTTGGGACTGAGGGAAATGATGCGGAGCTAAACCCAGAGGTTGCATGAGCCTCTCTCATAATCCAGCACTGTAGAGGCTCAGTGTGGCACACAGCTCCTTGCATGTAGAGTTACAGCAATTTACAGGGTTAATATGCTGCCAATAGGAATATTAAAGAGTAAAAGCACAATTAAATATGATCAGTAGCTTTGTTGCAGTAGATTTCTTATATTTTTATCAAAATGCAAGCAAAAAGAATCACAAACATGAAGGGACAAGTAAAAAAACAAAACTACAAAAAAAGAGCCTGAGAGACACAGAAGCTCAGGAATGTAAGAGACATGTGTCTTACGCCTCCTTCAGTGCGGACATGAGTCCAACATCAAACAGGCCTGCTGGAGTACTTGCTTTTTGACTTAGGTCCCAAAGAGAGAACCTTAAGGGATGGAAATGCCATGGCGATGAAAAGCTGGGAGGGTGCTGCTGGGACTGTGTGTAAAGATTTAGGCACAGTCCAGTTCACTGTTGTCCGAGCCCAGAGCGTGCTCAACAGCTCCCTTTCACTGGGATCTGGTTCATTTGCAGAGGAGGATAATGAGCATCCCCTCGTATCCAAATCCGTGTGCAGAATGCAGAAAATGGAGTCAATTAGATCTGCATTAGACGCTGTTGCCCGACCAAACCCCTCCAATCACGCTGTCTTTTTTCTTGTGTTTACTGCCATGATTCCTTGCACAACTCTCTGACAATGCCAACAAATGTAAGGGATTGATTTGGATACTCTGACAGGAGAGTTGGATGCAGAGACGGAGCATCCAAAGAAAACTTTAATCCGTGCTTGTGTAGAGCAATCAAAATAGTAAACATTGTATCAGTTCCTCTAAATAGGACAGTGACTTGGATGTTGTGAAAGGTATACTTGCCATAAGTGTTCACTAAAAACAAGTGGTAGATATGGGCTTAATGTTTTGGGATTAATCAGAGCCACACTATTCATTTATTGTAATCAGTGATATGTTATGATAATGTAATATTGTCTGATAATGTTGATAAAGAAGATGAATGAAGCAGCAATGTTTGCAAACAAATTGTGTTGGATGGGCTTCTTGAGAGGTGTTAATTACAATTGGCAAATGATAGAGAAATAGAGATAATTGTGTTACGAATGTCAATTTAAAAGTCAGCTGACTAGAGAGTAGATTCAACACCTGTCAACTTCCACTTAGAAATAATCAATAATCAGACATGCACCTACAAGCATTGGGAATCTTTTCAGGGCTTTATAAAGTACTGAAGCCCAGTGATTTGCTTTAAAAGGTGTGTACAATTTACGGAATTGTGTTCTAAACTCAACAAATCTGCAGTTCTGGTTGTCTGAATGCTTTGATGTCATTAACATGCTGGCTTTAGTCTCACAAAAAGTGCATAGGATCACTTCTTCTGGGGGAGAAACTACTGGCACGAGATCTGAAGGGTTTCTGTTGCCAGGGGAAGATATCCTAAACATGTAGTTACTAGGATTTCTTTAAACCATATTAAACTCTCTTTGATAGATCCACGTGTGTTTTGGAATATTTTATTTACTAGTTTGAGCCTTTCATCTTTTGATGTATTAGCAGCACTGTGGGGAGTTTCATAAGAAGTTGAAGAATTATTTTTTTTTTTTTAAATACAGATATTTATTGTGGTAAACTGGGGCACTGGACTTCAAAGCCAAACCTTTGCACCAACAGAGTGAGTTATTTTGTTTTTCAAGGGCTTTCATTTTCATTTCTTTCTTAATCTCATGTGTTGTCTTGTGTTCTCATACCTGAAAAAAAAAATCCTTGGATCAATTATTTGCCTCATCTTGGCAAACTGTTTGTTGTCATTTTGCCATCTGCAGACCAGCATGTCCACTACAATGTCTTTCATTCAGGAAGCCTCCTTGGCCCTCTGTGCATGGAGCGGACCCCATTCTCTGGCTTTTTTGCCCAATTCATGGCTTTCTTCTCTTTTTTAAGTGGGCCGTTGATGAGGTTAGCCTAATCAGATTAAGTCAACTCACATCGGTCTCCGCAGTTTGTTTTCCCTTTACAGGCCTCCTGACATCTCCAAATACTCATTCTTTATCTTCTTTTTTGCACTTTTCATCATGGCTCCCCCTTCCAAAAAAAAAAAATCTTTTGAGAACAGATTCCAATAGAGTCCTTTATAAACCTCCGTTCCCGAATGATATAGGTTATTTGGAATGGGTCACTTCACTGCAAGAGGAGGGGTGCTTTTAAGTTGTGCACTGATGCATTTGGACATTTTGGCTGGTCACTGTGTAAAGGGGACCAGTGCGACAGATTAGGAATACACAAAACCCTGAAATTGAATTCAGAAAATTGGTGGAACATTTCATTTGATTCTCGAGACAGCACTGGAAAGGAAAATGTCTACAACTTACAACGCTAACACAATTTTCAATCTTATTAAAACAAAGAGATAAGATCTGCTTTTTCCATGGTTGTTTGTAAGTGGGTTATTAACAGGATCAGCAGTCAAGGTTTTGATTAAACCAATAAACATTGTTATGCTATTAGCATTAGATCCTAATGAGTGTTAAATGATGTCCCATGGATGTTGTTGTGTGATTTTACAGTTATTCATGCTAAGAGATGTAACTGAGTAATACTACCAGTATGAACAATTGTTGCACAAAAGTTGTGTAACAATTTGGTTGCAATAAGTTGAAGTAATGTAGCCTGCTTATGTCAGTCAATTAGATCTTGTTCTAGATCTTGTAGAAGTAGTTTCTTTTTGCAGAACCAGAAATTACAATATTTATAGGAAAGTGGGATCAGGAAATTTAAATTTGTTAGTCTAGAATATTAAATAGGGGTTGTAGTTTGTAAACTCCTCCTGGTCTGATCACCCTTTCATTCATACATTTAGATAACTCAACATGCATCGGAATGCCAAAAATCAAAGTTGAAAAAGTTCAAAAGAAAGGTTGACAGTGGAAACGCTTTGGCCCGGTACTCCACCATCATGTACCTTGCACGAGACTGTAATTAAGCAGGAATTAAAAACAATCAAAATGAAAAGAAATCTGTTTCTTCAGCCAGAGCTTCAGGCTGTGATTACGGTCTCCCTAAGAACCAGCCCTAATGCTCCTTATAGCCTTTTCCATGCTATTGTTTCTGGACCCCGTGTCCATTCAAGCATACAGTTTTAAGCCAGCCAGATATCCAATTAAAGAGAGATCCCACACCTGTACCCTCTCTGATGTTCTCCTCTGTCCTGCGCCATTACTTGATTCCTTTTGCTAATAACAGGCTTTCGGAGACAATGGGCACAATGAGTACAGAAGAGTCCCATTCAAATGACTTAAGAAGTCCCCCATGAGACGGGGGCAGCATACTGTTTGAATTGGAAGCCAGTGCTGTGGAGGGGGGTGGGCTGAGGGGACACAGGGACATGGCAAGTTAAGGGAACTTTTGGGCCTGTCGGCATAATTACATTAGTGGAGCTTTTGGCCCCCCGTTTTCTCAGAACAGTGCCACAGTGGAACACTTCTTTCAAATCAGACCTTCACAGAGGAATGCACAGTGACAGATATGGCTTTTCTACTGCTGCAAAACAAGGCTATGGTGTATGCACACACAGAGACACCCCCCCCCCCCTCACTCCTGAAAAAGGCCTCGAGGAGAGGATGAAATGGCTGATACAATAGCTAAAAAAACAAAAACACAAAGGGAAAGCTGAAATTAAATTATATCAAAGGTTCATCCTGGAAACATTGTTTGTGCTTGGACATCTGTTCTCGGGATATAGTACATCAAAGCAATGGATTCAAGAGAACTTGTTCTGAAGTTTGTCATGTTTGTCTTCACTTCTGTCCATTTAATGAGCATCCATAACGATAGCTAAAATAAAGATCCACTTGGTGGTTGGTTATTTTTCTAAAATGATTTGTCAGGGGCACTTCTGTGAGGAAGTGACTTTCTGATGTGTCACGTGGAAATGGTCTATCAGGGTTTCATTTTTAAATGTCCACAGTGCCTTAGGGATTGTTGTGATTATCCAGATAGCACACAATTAACACTGATTGTCTAATCACAATATTGAATTTTATTCATAAACAAAACATGTGATGCCCATCTCATTATGTGCACTGCTGAAAATGAATTAACTGAAGAAAACAAGTCAAGAGGGGCTGTGTTAGTTAAGTGTTGAGTTATATGATAAAAACTCATCTAATATTGTGTCGAATCCATTACAGCGAACCAAAGAGCTGAACAAGTGAAACAGGATTTTTCACACGCCTTGGCTAATGGAGTTGGTTAAGTCAAAGGACGAAAAGAGAGCAAAAGAAAAACTACATTTGTCAATGCTTTTACACTCTGAATGGCATCGTCAATTCAATTGGTTCAGAAAGAAATCCCTCTTTGTAAACGGCACAAACCAAATTATTCAAATTCAGAGCAGTTTCCCATAATGTGATGAAAACACATCAGAAAGGAATGTGGGACAATCTATGTTATGGGGTTCAAGTGGAAAATCCTCAAAACTAATATAGTGCAAAGGATCAGTTTTGAGATTTTCCTCCTTGATAGCCATAACGCTGCCATTGATCTTTTTGTCCCATTTGGTTGGTTTTTCAATAAAGATGCTTTGCATTCTGTTTTTCTTCCAGGCCACAAAAAAATGACTCCCTTTGTTTGAATGCGAAATCAATGCAAATTAACCCTTTATGCATTTTTTTCCTGTGAATAATTTAACGTCTCCCCACTTTTGTCAGAGCTTACTGGCAAAACAAAATCACGAAAGGTAGAGAATGTGAGCATTTATTGGCTGGTGGAGAGGAGAGGTGACCCCACTCTCCGCTGACAAAAAGCCCTTTATGGCGACGGCTCATTGTATGGGCCGGAGTCTACTCGCCTCTCTCTGACCAGCACCGCAGGGCGCCTTTTGCACGTGCAAGTGGTGACTGGGCGAAGGCAAGGCTGCGTTTACCCCCCCTGTGAAAAGCGACCATAAAGCAAAAGCACGAAATCTCCGGCCATGACCCATTCTAAGCCTGCGCTTGGAGGAGCACGCTGACAGACAAGGTATCAGTGGCTGGCTGTTTGCCCTGAGACTTCATTGTTGGGGCTGGTTGGTTGATGGGTCCAAGACAGAGTGAGGGACACTTCCCACAAGACAAGAAGAAAAAGAAAATAACAATAATGATAATAAAAACAACAATACTGATGGATCCACTGTGGAACAGAAATGTGAGGCTTTCCACGAGACTTCAGAGAAAAGAGATGAATGGGAGTGAGTCAGGGGACACTGAAGTGTCTTTCGGACAACTTGCCAAGTGAGGATTTGAAAGACAGAAAGCAGTACCCTAGGAGTTGTTACTTCAGAGAGTAATGAAAGAGCTGAGTTCCACTAAAACACTTTTAAAATATCCACAGTGCCGAGGTTTTCATTCCATTTGACCCATATTTTTTATTGCAATAGCTTTGATAAATCGGGTTGCTGAAACCAATACTATGACATATCCAAGACTTAAAGCTTATAGATATAGAAGTTAGTATAGGCTTTGCGTAAACAATGCATTTTGGGAATAACAGAGCACTTACTCGCTCTCTGCTATATGAACTCATTCATTGCTGAATTAGAATAATTTTGTTTGGTGATGGTACATTCACAAGCAGTGTTTTCACTGTTTGCGTTCCACTTGGGAACCGTCATCTCATTTGAAAGTGTCCCATTTACTGGCGCTATTCCGTAGAAATGGGCTTTTTTCAAGCATGTTTTGGGTCAAACAAGTCAAAGAAAGCAACTTGTGTTCCCGACAACACCATGTATCAAATGGATACAAAACAGCCTCTGTGACTTCCCAGCAACAAAAGACCTGGGGCAGCAGAGTCAGACAAATGCACAAATTAGTCACCTCTTTCTCGGCTAGGCACATCACAGGGGAGGGTGGTGGAAGGGTATTTACACTTGAATTACTCTGGATTATGAGTGTGTGTGTGTGTATGTGTGTGAAGGGGGGTATGGTATAGAGGGCTGGACAATTCAGTTGCCTTCAATGGAGTAAATAACATACCAACACGTACAAAGAGGGGAGGAAAAGAGTAAACACAGGACGGGCTTGCTACAGTGGTGTCAAAAAATCTTTTATTTTGTGGATCATAGAAAAGAGGGGCTTCAAGTTCCCATGAGTTCTTGGGTGTCATTCTCACAAACAGAGAATAAAGTAAGTCAGCTGCATTCAGGACAGCTGCATTTTACAATGAGAGATGGAAATGTTTGTGTGTGCTCAATATTTTGTGTTTTTGCGTGTGTGTGCATTTGTGTGTGTGTGCTTGCACCTGTCAGTAGTCATATCAATATGTAGCATGGTGCTTGCCTGTATAGGTGTGTCTGCGAGTGTGTGTGTGTATTTGAGTGTATATGCATGCATGTGTGTGTGTGCGTTTTTCTCCTCGTCTCTCACAGTACCTCCAGCCCCCTGCCAGTGACTGACCCCTGGTCCCTCGGCCTCTGGCCCCGTCTGCCCAGGGAGGCGTGAGCCCAGCCCGGGCCCCGGCTCATTAGCGTGCCCACCTGGAGGCCGGCCAGCCGGCGGCCTGCGGGGAGCGGACCCCTTGATCTGCGGGCTCCGAGCAGCAGCGTGACACGCAGGCTGGCTGGAGCCGGCCGTCCGGCCTTGCAGTCCCCAGCTCACGGGGGCAACTGTCCTGTCCCGTCTTGTCCCTCCAGCCTTCATCCCGGGACTGCCCAATCATTTTAATTGTCCCCACGGCTCACAACACACACTCACACACACACCCAGCCCTTCTCCACTCTCTCTCCATCTACTTCTTTTCTTAGCTATGCCTAAAACTCTGCGTGTAATGATGAACTCGTTACACCCTCCCACCACTCAAAGAGGATGTTGATGCTTAATGTCATATTTGACTTTGTTTTAATGATGCTACTCCAGACGCAGTGTAGGAAAGGGTCCACATTTGTTTAGAAGCAAGATGAGAGGATTAGAGAGTGAATGTGACAATCAAGACAGCCTCATATTTTACACTGAGAGAGAGAGAGAAAGAGTGCTACTGTACGCTTAGCTTTGTAAACTAGCCTCACTTTGGGACAGGCAGTGGCAGTAAATCTTGAGTGATTTGGAGAGCTAGAAAGTTAGTAAAGTAATGGAAATGTAAGTCTACCATTTTACAGTAGACCTATAGTACTCCATTTGCAGCATGGTTTAGTACAAATACAGTTTTAAATCAATACACTAACTTTTAGCAAATTGCTATCCTCCTACAGTCTTCATTATCTTGTTGAAGAATCAATAGTCAGAGAAGCTGTTATTTTCTCCGAGCTCCTGAGATGAGCTAGCCTGTCATACAAAGCCACTCCCTGGACACGTGGCACCAGTCATGAACATAAGTGTATTCATGATCCATCAACTTCCATAATCTATATTGGCTGGCTTTTCATTCTATGAGATTCTAATTGAAACACCATGCTGTCGTTCTCAGAATCTTTTTAGCACTGTCCTACTTGTGTCCAGTTATTCAGTTCATTTAAAATGTCTCTGCGTGGCATTTGAAATCTTGTCATGTTCTACAAGACATCAAACAAGAATGAAACTCGGACTAAGGAAAGCTATGGAGAGAGAGAGAGAGAGAGAGAGATTATTATGCTGCAGTGACAGCAAAGACCATAATTCCCTCCATCAAATCAAATTTACCAATTAATTATGGCAGGATGAAAATGCAAATGCCTGCCTCACAGCTCATGTCTGTAGTTTCATGCCGAGCTCGCAACACGACCATGACTGCCCCATGACTGCGGCCCTGTGACAGACTTGGGTTGAAAGCAACAGCAGGGAGGGGACACAGGTCCATTCAGGCTGGCCCACCAGGCTCTCCCCTACAGCTCTGAACTAAGCACGGCCTCAGGTAGCGCTCCCCAAATGGGAGAATATCCTGACCCTGGTGGTCCCTCAACTAACATAACTTCATCAGGTGGTGGTAAATTAGAATTCTCTCTTGGATAACAAACATGTAAATTGAGACAAATCCTCATGCCCATTGTGTGTTTTTTTTTTTTACTCTTAGTTCTAATTTGTATTGATAATTCAAATTTGGACTTTTCCCTCTTTGGGACACCATCCAAAGAGCTATCCAATCCAGCTGAGGCAGGTTTCGTATGAGCTATTATGCTAATGGCTTGGATCATCAGCAGCATGAGACCCTTGAAACCTGCTGACTGGAGCCAGGCTCATCCAAAGCCTGCCCTTCAAAGAGCCTCCAATGCCAGCAGCACCTGCCTCGGGGCGGCCTGCCTCTCACCACAGGTGCCAAAGCTCTCCATCACACATCCCCTGAAATCATTTACACACACACTTATTATGATAGGGGTACACACACACACACGCACACACACACACACACACACACACACACACACACACAATACAGCTGTAACTATAGGTAAAATACATTCAAATTGGAATGGCACATTCCACATTTGCAACACTGCACACACACTCCCACACATACCTTATTCACACGTGTACAGATGCACACACACAACTGACAGGTACACTTTCATTGAAATAGAGAAGACCACTTTGCCACATATCCCCCCCCCCCCCCCCCCCACACACACACACACACATGCACGTATGCTCAAACAAACAGTGTGTGTGGGAGAGACAAATAGTGACACAGAAGACTCCCTACTATCATTTACACTCATTTACACATGCACACAAAGACAAACTAGGCAAACAAACAGCACTGCGTTCCAATTTAATGAAATACTCATTTAGTACGATAGAGAAGACAACACTACGACAAAAAAAACAAATGACATACACCACACACGATGACGAATGGACAAAAATAAAGACAGAGGATTCCCTCGCATTATTTACACTCATTTGCAATTATACACACATGCAAACTAAAGCAAACAAACAACAACAAAGTGAGACTGAATCAAACACACAACTAGCACAAAGGATGACAAGGCCATTTTTCAGGCACAGGCACACACACACACACACACACACAACACACACACACACACACACACCACACACACACACACACACACCACACACACACACACACACACACAGAAACCTAATTTGAATGATTTCCAAAGTGCAAAGTCTTAAGTGTAACTAAAGCTATTTTATAACTGGGCAAAATCAATTTGCTTATTTGCCAACACCAAGGGTAAGACATTTAGCGCAAACATTAATGAGTCAACTCAATGCTCCCATGCACATGTGGATAGTTAAAGCTCTTCATGTTGACAGACTTTGCACTTTGCATATCTTTAAATTAAGGCCTACAGTGACGAGACACAGTATCAAAGTATCATAAATAATGTTTCACCCTGAAGAGTTTTGTAGAATCTCCATGCTTACTGTGCAACACATAAGAAGCATCATCCACCCCCTCTCTCTGTCTGCTGGCTGTCTTCCTCTTGTGACCCTCATCATGAGGGCAAAGCCCATCTGACAGCCCCAGCTCCTGCCCAGTGAATCCCCTACTGTTCCTGACCACAGAGAAAAGCCTGCGGGGCGATTGGGCCTTCACACTCTCTTTACTAGATTAAGGTTAATAATCTGTCAGTAATGAGCCCACATTTCCCCCTGCAGCGACAACTCTTACAGAGGCTTTAGAGTTGTCTCTGATTTCAACTAAGAGGCCTGAAGATAGTGTGGCCGTTTGTAAATCTGTCGCTGGTACAGTTGACAGAGACAGTGTTTGCCAAGAAAGCAGTGTTGTGATAACATGCTGAATCAGTTTCGGTGTATCAGCTAACTGGACTGAATTCCATGGAACTGTACAGAGAAAGTGGTACTATTACAGTGGGAAGAAACACTTTCACTTAAAGAAAACATTTTCTGGGTAATGTTACACATGTTACATTTTACAATATGCAAGTATTCACTGTGACAGTTTGTCTATATAACAGAAAAAAATGGTGTATGTAGACTTGATAGGATGGGAAGCCCGCATCTTGGCATTGGTGGTTGTGTGAGAGGTGGATGTGTCAGTGCGGCCTCGGCAGGAGACTGTGCTGCTGGCATGTGTACTACTGAAGAGCGCCACGGGGCTCAGCAGGTCCCCTGGCTCCTGCTGCCTCTACCTCTAATTACACCAAATGAAATCTCTGACAAAGGCTAAATCATCCCCGGCCCATTATGTGCCTGGTGACACCAGACCTGGAGAATGCAGCCCTCTCTTCTACGTCATTTTATGGGTCTGGTCCCACAGACTTGTAGAAAGTGGAAGGCAAAAACCTGTGGCGACTTTTTCGTAGAGATACCTATCAGATTCAGTTTTTTACTGTTTAAGTGTGTGTAGTGGTTAAAGTTTCTGAACTTGTTTTGATGCCTATTTTTCAAAATATACATGCATATGTATGTGAGAATATGGCTTACCTTACATTAAGTACCAGTGTCCTTGTGTTAATAAAAGCAGAGCAGGCTTTCCCCACCAGCATGGCTAGATTTAATTAAAAGACTGGCAAGGGGAAAGAAATTACACTATTACGGCCAATAGGGGTGGAAATAGGACACACCAGAGCATATTAAACTTAAAGGCCAAGAGGCCTGAGGGCTCCCTATCCTGGGAAAGTCCGAGAGCCAATAACCTGGAGACAAGGGACTCCCTGCAGAACCACTGATGAGAAGATTCCAGCACCAAACTGGGCGTCAGGGCTCTCCCCTGCCCTCCAGGCCTCCGCTCGCCCACTGTAGCCCCAGAGCAGGCCCTGGGGTCCTTCGCCTCCTCCGCCTCCTGCTCCCTGTTGCTAGCACCTTTCCCTGGTTTCATTTAGAGCCGGCCAGAGGCCAGAGACAGGAAGGAGCCCCTGAGCGTGAGGGATATTGCCATGTGAGGAGGGGTCTTTCAGTAGCCGGATCACAGAGAGAGAGAGAGAGAGATTGTTGACTCTTCTAAACGATAATTTCCGGCACACAGGGCAAATTTAAAGGGATTATTACTTCAGAGTGTATGGAACTTGTGTGTGTGTGTGTGTGTGTGTGTGTGTGTGGTGTGTGTGTGTGTTAGTGTGTGTGTGTGGGTGAGGGTTCAAATTGCTCTCAGAGGTGTATATGCTGAGCTGATATATTAGAACTCCAGAATAAACTGTAAAATCAAGGCTTGAATCAAGTGAGACTGGCTTTGATACAATAAAAATAAATCCAGAAAACAGGCAACATACTGCAACACTATGCAATGACCCCATAACCCTGCTCAAAATATCTCATGACTGTGCGATGTGCTAGGTATATCAAGTCAACTACATAAATCCCACCAATCTGTTAGCAAAGCACGTATAAGAAGTATTGAATCCTGGAGATCACATGACCGTAGCCTCACAATCACTCCAAGAGTTGTCATACTGGAAAGGTCATTTCAATTGACTAAAGGACATCTTACAAACATTCGAATAATGCATGACCATGCTCAGACAGGGAGTGTCACTTTTTGGATGTTTGGGTGGAAAAATGGGTGAAACTTTGGCACACGGCCGTGGGACAGTGTAAGTGTGAGAAAGAGCTGACATGGTTGTGACCCTATAAGGGGCAGCAGGAAAGTGCAAGCAGAATTCACACCATCTAAACAACAAACACTGCCCGTGAGAACCAGGTCCTCTCTGGAGAAGCCAAATTCTTCTTCACCGGAGAACATTCTCTTGGAGGACAAGCAGCTGTCAGCTGAAACAAGACCTCTAGATTCCTGGTGTGTTAGAGCTGATGCATGTTACCTGACACATATGAAAAATATCTGAAACTATCTAATCTGGCCAAGAGTGCCAGGTTAATTATCACTATAAATACCTTTTGAAATAATTCTAGTCAAAACAGACAAAGAACCATACTTGTCTTTCACCATAGCAACACAACATAGTATTGGTCTCTATGGACAAAATATGCAATACCACCAAAACCAGGCATTGGAAAACAATGACATTCCAGCTACCAATGTCTTCACACTGAGAGAAATAGTGAGGAACATGCACTGGTGAATCACACAGGCATCTGTGCTTCCTACAGGACAGACGACTGGCAATCCCAAGAATGCTAGACTCCAACCCCGTAGGAGCCCGTGTTTTTCTTATTGGCTACCGGTGAGCCGATCCACAGGGACAATGTCCAAGATGAGTTCCCACACAAAAGGAACAAGACATTTATGACTGGGATTCCATGGATGCGAAAGATAGGGGGCTTTACTCACAGGGGTTCGCGTCTGGGCCGTACCCCGTCAGACACCGACCCCCTCGGCCCCTTTCCCCAGGAGTCAGGACGGAGGTTCCCCGTCCCCGAGAGACACCTCCACATGTCTGGTGTGGGGAACCTGAGGAGAGTTAAAGGTTAGAAGAATGGGAGTGGAGAGTCCCCCGACAAGCCTGTCCCATTCAGGATGATTTAGACGGCGGGTTATTACCCTCTGTCCGCCAGACTGCCACTGTCCCCCGTGTTACTGGCCGTGTTTAATTACTCTCCATGCATCTCATCAACAGAGCAAGCAGAATTCCTGCATAATATTAACATGCCACTGCATGCCCCCCCCCCCAAAAAAAAAAAAGTTGAACAAGGAACCCTTTAAGAAAGTTTCAAAATATTACGACTGTTTTATTTTCCTTGTGGCATTTCCTCTCTGCTCTATAAAGTTGATTTTGTTTCATGTCTCTGGGCATAAAACTTCAGCTGAATTGAAAGTGACATTTTAGTTCGATTTAGTTTGAGCTTGATATACAAGCCATAAATATTTTTTACAGATATATGTGTCACTTGGCTCTCTTATTGGTCTTCTTTTTAAAATATGGTCAAAACAACAGATGATTTTATGGGGTCACTGATTCACAAAAAAGGAAATATTTAATCCAGTGACGGTGACAACGCCACAAACAGCTTAATTGGATTTATGTGGTTTCATACATTTGCTAATTCAAGTATTCCAAGTGTAACTGTATCAAATTCACCAAGCACTAACCTGTGTGTGCAATATAGCTTATATAATGTAGAAATATCAGTTGTTATTTAAAAACCAAGTTAATGCGTTTAAAACGAGGATTTTAAGATTTTAAACATGGCCAAACATATTTTGGTAGTGAAATGAGAAAATGACTTGTTGAGGTCTGAGCACTTGTTGAGCTCCGTGACTAGTGACAGATATTGATAGGAACATGAGCACCACTCTCTGGTACATATACGGTACTGCAGTCACTGACACCAGCTGGGAAGAGTGTGTCTACATACTGATGGACAGGACCAGCCTTGAAAGCTAATTTCTTGCAAATATATCTGTTATATGTTTATTCCACACATTACTGTGAATGTTTGTAAACAGTAAACAGATTTTACAATAGTCAACAACAAATTTCTCGGAAAGACTCCTAAGAAGTGTAGTTTTCCACACATGATGCGCCAAGAGAATACCAGCAGTTTTCACCATCCTTTTGTACAACAGGAAGATTCTGCCCAATTAAACCTGTTTTTCTTTCATAGGGAAGATCATATCTTTCAACATAACACACATTCACACACCCAATTAGAGCCATGCTGGTATCCTTTGAGGAGCCATACCCACAATTTACCTCGTCTTACCTTTTGTGTCATTCAACTGGCCTGCTGTTTATTTGAACCTCATATTATAACATGTTTCCCCAATTAGGACCATCTCCTTCACCTCTTTGGAGTTTGCTTAGAGAAAGCAGAGGGAAAACAGGCCCACTTTAACAAGTGTGCTCTATTCTCCAACCCACCGCAAGTTTACCCACATCTGCCCCACTGCCTGACCCTTGTCACTGAGAAGGTCACTCCAAAGGTCAGGGGTCACCTCTTGTCTCATTGTAGAGGTAGGGCCAACATGGACCCTGTGTCCAGCAGTGTGCCCCCCCCCCCCCCCCATCCCCCCTCTGCCCCCCGAAGGAGTGGCAGGGCGGTTCAGGTTCAAGAATGAAAAATGAACAGGAGCTGTTCTTTGACATGGTTTGCCGCGCAAGAGCCTGAAAAGGGATCGTTCAGATGCTCTAATTGGGGAGAAAACGAATGGCTGCCGTGGCTTTGTCGCCCCTTTATGTGTCATCAATGACAGCACATACAATGCAAAAGAAAAAAAAGCAAAAAAAAAAAAAAACGCGGTGTGGGATGAGAATTTGCAGGTGTGCAGGGAGGGATGTGTTTGAGGTGAAGTGAATGGCACAGGGGGCGGCAAGACAAGCTGATGTGATCCAAGCTGATGGGGCTGGCGCGCGTGAGAACCGATCCGGTCTGGAGCACCACAACAGGTCGGACAATACGGACAACGCAGCCCTGTGGTGGAATCTCCAGCGGCACTCCTCACTCAACCGGCGGCTCTCAAATAGCAGAGACGCCACCCTCCCTTCTCTTTTCTCTCCCACTCCTTAACCCCCTCCAGCTCATCTGCGTGCCCACCTTCCCTAATTAACCCGATTCCCAGATTCTGCTTGCGGTGGCGGCCACCCGAGCAGCTGAGAAATGGGCAGCGTGGCTGACAGAGACGGGCCGGGCCCAAAGGAACGCTAAAAGAATGTTCTCTTCTAATGGCCCTGAATGGAGAACAGGGAAATCAACATAATGGCTGTAATTCCCTCCCACACATTCACTCACTCACTCACAGACACACACACACACACTAACCCATCCACACAACCACCCACACACACTCTCTCTCTCCCTCCTTTTCCTGCACTCTACTTCATCCAAACCTTGATTAACCTCCTCAGTTGCTCCCTCCCTCTCCCTCCCACACACACACACACATTCACACACACACACAATGTGCCGAGGAGGCCCTGACAGATGGATAGAGGGCTTTTTTGGAATAGAGGGGAAGGAGGGTGGGTGGGGGTGTCTCTGTGCAAATGGCAGCCTGGTTTAGTGTGATGTTGTCAGGATCCTGAATTGATCCCTGCAAACTATAGGGGCCTCCATCCGCCAGTGTGTCACAATGGCAACAAGTGTTGGGAGCTGAGAGCAAGCTTGTGGAGGCATGGGACTCTCAGCCTTGAATGATAGGCCGGCAAATGGCTGTCTTTTCATTGTCTTTAAAGGCTGAACCACGTCCCGTTTCTTTACCCCGCTCTCTCTCTCGTGGACAGGGCTGCCCCATCCAAAAAGCAAGTGGCCTTGGTGGTTTAATTTCCCCTCCATTCACAGGACGGAGATTTCTCAGACGTTTGCAATGTTTATTTGTTTGTTTGATTCTCCTGTGTCCCTGTGTTGAAGTCCCTGCTTCAAGTGGTGGGACTCTCTGCTTTGACCCATGGATCAGTGTAAAGCTCTGAGTGAGGATCTCTCAGCTTGTAAAAGGGTGCTGGGTGCTTTTCAAGCGGGCCTTTGATAGGAGCTCGCTGGGAGGTCCCGATGTTTTTCACTCTCACCGAAAAATAAACATGTTGCTTGTGTGCTGCGCTTTACATTACAGCAATTCTCGGAGTAAACAAACAAAGAGGGCTTCTTCTCAGAGCCCTGAGCTGTTTCAAGGCTTTAACACCCACAAATTTGTTTGCCCAGGGTTGTCAGCGGCGCGTTGTCACGATTTGTTGTGTTTTAGATCGGTGTTGACTCAAAAGTTGCCCACATAATCAGGCCTAAAATTAACCCTTTGGGCATAGCCCTTGGCTAAGCATTACAAATCATGTGTGGTTTGGGGCGTTGGGAGACCCAAAACACAATTCTGAATAGACCCCTGGTAGAACGCCCACACTGACCCCAACAGTGACCTGTGACAACAGAGGACAGGATTGAGGACGGCCTCCTCCAACAAGCTGACAACAGTGCCATCACGCTCCCCCATCACTACGTCACTGTCACTTTTCCATGCCCGGGTTAATGTTCGACCAACCTACACCCTTCCATTCTCTGCCATCTCCGTCCATAGATGCAAAGAGGACAAGACAGACAGGGAGGCCATGCCCGGGTGACCACAAAGAAACTTTAAAGGTCATTGATTGACAAAAACTACAATGCAGAGAGGTGCAGACAATGCAGGGAGAACCAGAGGAGGACTGAAGCTCTGTGTACCTGTAGCATATTCATTTATCACAGGTCATTAGCTAGAGCCCAAACACAACATTAGACAAGGGGAGGCTAAACAATCTGTCTGGCACGGTATTTAGCAATGCTATCGCAGAGATTGCTTTAGCTGTGACTCTTGACAAACCGAAGGCGCACCGACTTGATTACTGATTGTGTCACACACAATATTATAGGCTGTAACAGGGGTGTGCATTCTTATGCCCATATTTATTTCTGTACAATGAGATGAGAAACAAGATGAGACCACAGCGATAGGCATATGCTCAAATGCTGACTGAGCTGCGTAATAGATCTGTGGCCTATTAAGCTACTTTATGACAACCACTTTATGACTACCTAAAACCATTTTCATTAAGTAGCAGTATCAGCGACTGTGTTTTCATCTATTTTATGTTTGCATGCACATCAATATCCTGGTTATGATTGGGATTTTGATGTATCCTGGTTTTGTGTTTGCGCATGTAAACATAATTTCCCGATTTCAGAACCCGGATAAGTCCTTATCCTGGTTTTGACAAATCCGGTTATGCTACCTGAAGTACTCCAATAGAAACCAGGATACTGTTCCATGTTTAGACCCTTTCAATCTGTTCCTTGAAGATGTCCGAAATGTTGAAACGTTCAAAACCAATGCAGATACTTTCAAATGAAAATGAAAATAACTTATGTTCTATAGCGTAATGCTCTACAAAATGTTGACTAAAACTTAGAGATCAATAAAGTATCTATCTATCTATCTATCTATCTATCATTTATTTTTGTTTGACTCCAAGTTGCCATGAGTTAATGTTGTTTTCTGTGCCACGGAAATGCCTAAGGAATGCACGTTTGTTTATGCAATTGAAAAGGTCTATACACCGTATCCCGGTTTCTTATGCAAACGTGTGTGACTGCGCTAATAGAACTTTATTGTTGGTATCCAGGATACTAGTATTCATCATGTATACAGGGATATTAATAACCAGGTTTCCCTGTATCCATGTAAACACCATATCCTTATTCTTAATATGATCAAAGTCGGGTTAAGCCTCAAAAACAACAGGATATTGAAGTGCATCTAAACATAGTCAGTGAAGCATTTAAAAATAACTCTCTAGCCTATTTCATCTGCCTGTATAAAAAGGCATTGTGTTCCTCAAAATTCCACGGCACACCTCACTTTGCCTGACGGCCCACCAGTGTGCCTCGACACACCGGTTGAGTACCACGGCTCTACACTCTAGACTTCTGCAGGTATAGAACCAATGGTGCTCATTGGCTGTCTGATGATGCATTTGGAACTGGAATAATTAAATTCTAGACAAAGGGGGGAAGTTGTACAGAAAACTGATTGATGAGACCTGTACTGAGTACAAAAAATAGCAGCATGTTTAGATAAGCTTCCACTGCTACAAACATTTTCACATAATCATTCCTCCAGCGTACAGCCATTGGGCACAATGACAGGAGAAAATGCACTGCATGTCTTGGGGTTACACTGACATTTATAGATACATACTGTAATGTTGTTTCTTTCACACTCAAGTGTTAGAGACACTGGGGAACAAAGTGGGCTGTAGCATTCTCATGGGAGAGCGCTTCAGCCCAAAGAAAACATGGGGTCTGTCACCTCCAGGGCCACGTTCAATAGGTGGAGAGGATGAGTGGGGGGTCTGAAGTGCATTAATGAGTGCTTGTGTGTGGGTCAGGGCGCATGCACGTACTGTATGTGCCTGTCAAGCAGATGCATTCTCCGGGCTCCCTTTTGTGCCTTTCAACTTGCATAGCAATGGGCAAGTACATTACCATGTGTTAGAATGCGGAGCTGAAGGGTGGGTGAGTGGTGGTGGTGGTGGTGGTGGGGTGCTAGGCAAGGAGGCAGGGCACACAGTTGTGTATTGTCGAAAGGCAAGGTCCTTTCAAAGAAAGAGCGGAGGGAGAAAAACAGGACACTGACAAGGGCCCTGAATGAGAATCAATTAATTTTCATTTAGTGTAACAATCAGAGGGGTTGGGATTAGCATGTGTGAGGCTCATTTGATCGCGGCAGAAGCCGCAGAGAGCAAAGCGAGGTGTGCATTTAAGATAATGACGGGGTCAGCGCCTGGCCCGGCCTCCACGCTCATTAGCACCACTGAGTAATGCGCTAGCATAACACATCACTTCACTTGCGGACGAGCCAACTCCAGCAGTTCTCTGTAACCTGGCTAAGTCTAACAGCGCATCATTAGGCTGCTAGCTAGTAGGGCTGTGTAACCCCACAGCAATGCACTATGAGGCTTCTGTAAGCAGTCCTACTAACACTGGCTTTGTGTGAAATAGTGTCCCTACTCAGCTGCTAATGCATCTTGCGCACATTTTCAGTAGAGTAGAAGAAATGTTTGAACATGATAGATTTGAGACACAAATTGCACAAATTATTGTTAGCTACATCATTATGCTTTCAGTTCTGCTCTTATCCCTCTTCACCTCTTTTATAGCCTTAGCTCCACTTCACTCTCCAGGTCCAACAGAGAGAGAGAGAGAGAGAAAGAGAGAGAGAGAGAAGCTTGGAAAGAAAGTCAAATTAAAATGGGATTATTCTGAAGAGGCCGAGCGAAGCGCGGAACTGAACCACAGACAGGAGGCTCGGCTCGGCTGAGGCCAGGGGTGCACCTCTGCACGTGCAAAGTGGGGGTGTCCCAGACAGTTGAAATGGGGCGGAAAGTATCGGGAAGAAAGGGAGGTGAAAGAAAGGGCCAAACAATTGCAGGCTCGGTCACATCTGTGACACCAGAGGGACAAAGCCTGGCACGGTGTAAAAGTGTGCAGACATCACATACTGGGCAAAGCTGTCAGCCAGCTGTTTTAGATACCTGTCAATTAAAAGGGGTGTATTTTACTCCACACAGAGAGCAGGACAGCTTTACAGCGCCTGACATGGGGGGCTTCACTTAAAGGGAAAAGTTTACTAGCCTAAATGCTATACATCACTTCACTGAGGCATTAGTCTCGCAAGTGTCACAGTTACAGTTGAGGATGTTTAAATACTCTCTACGCTTCTAAATAACAAATCATGTATAACGTCCATAATATATAAAAAAGAGATCATTTATAACATCCATAATATATAAAAGAGAAACAATATATAATGTCCACAATGCATAAAATGACATGGCACACATACATACAGTACACATTCAAATCCAACTTACCAGTAATCAAGTGTACCCACAGACACACACACACACACACATCCAGTATGCTACAATACAGTCCTTTAAATGAAATGTACATTGTGCAGTTCCAAATGCTCTTGGCACTTGGCATTCTCCTCTCCACACTTCACTCAGATAATTCAACAGTCTGGCCCAAATTGGAGGTGGCAATTCCATGAATGATTTAGGGCTACATGTGCCTTAATGAGGCCCTGCGATTGATGATTGAGATGCAGACAGATATAGGCCTGACCTTTTAAGGCTCCTTCAGCTCCATCTACAGACACATTACAGAGACAAAGGCAGGCATTAGGAGAAAGGGCTGCAGGAATCAGATGGCTTAATTGTTCTCCGGCCATTTGGCCATCAGTCAAGAGAACATTTAGAAATCTACAGAAAGTACAGAAGGGAGGTGAGAGAAAGAAGACAGGGACTGGAGAGAGAGAAAGAGAGAGAGAGAGAGGAGGGAGGGAGAGAGAGGAGTGAAAGAAAAAGGAGGCCACTAAAACACCCACTGAGAGAGGGGCAGTGAGAGGCGGTGAGCGGGAGAGGGTCCCTTTGTGGGTCCGCTGAAGGGTAAAAGACAGGCAGCACTTAACAATACTGTACAATGCGGTTCTGCCTCATTAAGTGGCATGGAGGACAGTGGCGGAACAATGCCCTGCCACCCCCCTCCCCTGCCCCTGTGAGACGGCAGCAGCAGCAGCAGAAGCAGACCCTGGTGGGTCCTTTTCCCTCTTGGGCCCATATGTTTCGGCCCTCCACACAGGCCGAGGCTGCAGCTCAGCATCTGGACACACATGGGGACTGGCCTGTGGTCATCAGGCCAGACCGCAGGGGCCACAGTAGCCATGGGAACCGCCACAGAGAAGGAAAGAAAGTGTCATGGGAGCTGTAACCCATAAAACGCAAACAAGCGAATTAGGCTAAGGGTACTTAAGACAGGCTACTCTCCAATGGTCAGTCTCAAGGCAATAGAAGTTGGGCAGATTTGATTTATTCTTCTTCTGGTCATTTCTTACTAATGAGGGAATTCTTTAAATGGGTTTTTAGCACTTCTAATCATGGTGTGTGAGTATTTCTTGTTTATCTTTTAAAGTTTTAGTGTTTTAAGCTTTTAAGGTGGTAGTGTGTGTGGGAGGAAGGGGGGGGGGGGGGGGGTAGCAGGGTCAGAATCATTTAACCCATTTACTCCTGAAATGCCTGCTAAAAACGCCTATAGAATCCTATGGCATTCTAGACTAAATAACCTTATTTCCAAAGGGTTTTCTGAAAAAATACTAAGAATTGTCAACATCTACCAAAACCTTAATATCTAAGCCTCTGTACACCTAGAAACATGAAATAAAAAGCATGCTGCGCTACGCAGCAACCAGCGGGAGATAGAATGTTGCGTCGTGCAGCATCCAGCACGAATGGGTTAAGCTACTTTTGATGATGTATGGATATTAAAAACATTACTTCAAAACTTCTCATGAGAACAATTCACATAGTTTACTTTCAGAATGCACAGACTTAACTCTTTATCTTGGATTCATTCATATCTACTGTAATCTACTGAACTGTAATTTCATGAATTTTCATGGGTTTTTAATTTCAGTGACAGATTGGCCTGCACCCACCACTTAAGCAATGAGTAATCTTAGAATGTATAGGATTTGTGACAAAGAACCGTCAGGATGATGGAGTGTATGGGTGCTGCCGACACATGGGGACCTGCCTTAACTCCTGTCCATCCTTAACACAGGGACGCAAAACAAAGGGTGCGGGGAACCAGGGACAGAGATATGGGGGTTGGGCAGTGGCGGTAGTGGTTTGCATCTGAAGAGGAAGGGGAGGAAGAAGAATCACTTCTTAATACGTGTTTGCCTGCATTCTGTTGCCCGGCCGAGGAGCAGTAACCAAGCATGGCGAAAGGCGGCCCCCCGATCCAGGAAGGGAGCTCAAAGCCCCCGCAGGGTCAGGGGTCACTAACTCTGCCATTGTTCCTGACAGGGCAAGCACACTCCAGATTTTCTGCAGCTTTCAAAAGCCTGTACCGGGGGAAGGACAGATAGGCCAGGAACAACTGGGTCAGGACCAGGGGCTTTGTGGTGGCGGAGGGAAGAAAGGGCCAGGGAAAAAAGGTTAAATGAAGAGCGAAAGGACCCTTCTGTCCAATTACTGTGGGGACAAATACTGCATGTGCCCTAGTGGGGTCAAAGTTCAGCGCAGCCTTTGCCGGCGGCACACTCGGGCTTATTGTGGACCCGACGATAAGATGAACCTCCACCATGTTTATCTAAGTCACTCACCAGCCCAATTGTGAGGACATAAATATTTTCAGCCTGAATGCTGCCACTTAGCCGAATTTTATTATTTTATTGGCCTGATTCAGGGTCAGATCATTTAACAAGACCTCTGGTTGGATGCATCAAAGAAGGCAAGAGGAAAGTAAGCATCACTTGTGTGTCTTAGTATGACAATCTTTAAAAGTGAACATTGGAGCCATTCAACATAGAACTGCCAAAAGAGACCAGCCCCACCGCCAAAATCCGCCTCAGTCAGCTGAATTTAAGCGGGAAAAAAGGGCGAATGGGACACAATGGCTACTTTTAAGACTCGGGCTCTTTCATCTTTGTAGCTGAGGGAAAATGGAAAGTGCAAGGCTTGCAAATCAGAGGAAGAAACCCTTGATGAAAGAAGTTCTGCTTCCGCCCCTCACAGTTGGCGCTGTGTACCTCTCAGGGCCCGACTGGGCCCTCTGCGTTTTGGTGCTTAGCCTCTGGACCCGGCCAGCACTTATGGGCTAATGTCGGCAGACACAAAGGGCCCGCAGAGGCAGAGAGGTGCTGTGAGTGTGTGCGCCAGTGCTGGGCGGCGTGGATTAGAACCCCTGGAGGTATTTCCTCCACAGCCCCGGGCCACTCGTGGATTAGTGTGCGCCCGATTTTAATCATCTACTTGTTAGGTTAACAAGCAAGGTGCAATCGTGTTACCGCATCTCGACTTGACTTCCACCGGCCATTTCGAAACCTCTTCAAGATTGGGAGCGCCATTGTGTGGGAAAGCCATCCGGGATTTCCTGCTCAGGTTGGAGAGGGTCTGGTTCTGGTGATTATTCCGGTAGCGATGGTGACAGGGCAGGTGCTGGGGGTTTATTAGGGTCAGTCGTTGCTTTAATCACGTTGCCAATCAATGCAGTGGACTTAAGGGGATGATGAAGTCACATTCCTTGCTTTGGTAATCACTTTAAAAAATGCTTACCGTCAGTTCATTAAAGGAAATGAGATCAGAGGGATGTGTTGTTAAGTTCAAAGATGTCGGCCAGACTTGGGGTTGGCCCTCAGACACCATGTGAAATTGCTTTCTGTCAATGCCACAGCAACCATACATGTATGCTGTTGCTCTTTGGAGTGGGGAGGACTTTGAAATCTCCCAGATTAAAATTCACAAGGTCCGACTCTCGGATCAGCATAATTGTCTAGACGTTTCTCCTCCTTCAAACAATGAAAAAAAGGCAAAGGAAAAAAAACACAGACGACGAGGTTCAGAAGTTCTGAGGTGCTTAAAGAGAATTCGGTTGCTCAGAAAAACAAAAAGTTAAGAGCTGTGTGACTTTCCATCAAAGTCACACACCGATGCCCTTGAATGCACAAGCTCATGAGGCTCAGCCATGCAAGTTCCTCTAAAGCCCCTGCACTCTGCACAGAAAAATCCATTTTCCATGGCCCTTCTCAGCCCAGGGCCTCACCACGGCTAGTCCCAGAGGCAGGGCAAGCTCTCAGGGAGAACGGAGGGGTGTAGATAGGGTGTGGTTGTGAAGGTGGTGATGCTGGTTGAGGTTATGTGGTGAGGGGAGTTTGGATGGAGGATTTGCCCCCTGGTGGGAATCCTCTCCACAGGCCCTCTCCGTCCCTCATGAGCTGCCCTAAGCCTGTTGGACACACATCAGTCCGCAAGGGGCGACCCAGCTGGAGTGGTCCGGGCTCGGGGCTACTTACAGGCCCTTGAGGGGCAGCAGGATGACCTTTAATCGCGGATCAGGAGCAGGGCCCTGCAGCTGGAAGCCTCCGAGAGCCTGCCCACACCCTACGCCTCGGGTCAGGCTCCTGCCGCTCGACCTCGGCTGTGGCATGGAACGAACTCCCGATGAAGCGATCAGAACAGTCGGGAGCCACGTGTAGCCGTGCCGGCCGTGTCATATTACAACTACAGAGCATGCATGACGCCTCCCAGATCAAAGCAGAATCAGCTAGAGCTAAAGCTGAGCCAAGGGAAGCTTTATGACTCCTGCAAAGAATATGTGCAAAACATCTACTTAGACACCGTAAAAACTCAGAGCCCCTGCTACATTAATGAGCAGTGCTCTACATTAATGCACACCGTTCCCTACTCAGATGCAGCCACAAAGCCATGACACTTCTTGCCTGTGTGGTTTTGCTTCCTTGCATATTTGCACCGAAGGGACCTCCTCCTCCAAGGGCTCTTAAGACCCAGGCATTTGGCAGGGAGGGAGGGACGCATTTTTGAGTGGTAAACCAACATTTTCACCAACACTTGAAAAGATCAAAAAGGGGGGAGCCGGGGGTGGAGGGGCATGGAAATGTCGGCACCTCTGGCGTCCCGGCGCGGCGGAGAAAAGGGGGCACACAAACATCTGATTGGGCCCCGGCGGCATCCATCTTATGGGGCTGCTTAAAGCGCCGGTGCGGGCTGACAGCTCTCCGTGTGGCACTCCCAGGGCGAGAGTGCGGATCTTTCAAGGGAGGTGTCAGCGCCGCTGAATGCCCCCTCTGTTATTAAAAGCAGCAGCGGGGTGCCAGGCGAGTGAAACATCAGTCAGCCGGCCCCGCATGGCTCTCCGCGGCAGTTTGTCTTGCATGGGCACGGCCTGGCGCTTTGAGGGGCACCGGCACCCCGGTGGCCTCTTGCTGGCAGGCCCCTTCAACACCATCCCTTGTGCCTCCTCATTCCTCAAAGCCACCACCACCACCACCACCTCCTCCTCCTTCTCCATCACAGGGGCACGCAGCCCTGTTCCAGCAGAGGGATTAGACACCCCCCACTCCCCTTCTTCCCTCCTCACTCACCCGACAACACCAGGGCACCATACCCTCACTTCTCTCTATCTTCTTTGCCCACCCTCTCTCTCTCTCTCTCTCTCTCTCTGTCCATTTTCTTTCTCATTCCCTCATTTCTCTCCCTCCCTCCCACACGCACCACCAGCAAGGCGTGCCCTCTTTTCTTCTCTCCCACTCTCGGGGAGAGGGAGGACAGGGATGAAGAGGCAAGGGCCTTTCACGGCGAACAATCTGCCAGTGGGCTGGAGAATGAGCGGGCACTCAATTAAGGGCTGCCCATTGAGGCGGCCGAGAGGACCTGAATGTGGGGCCCTCCAAGGGAATGGAGTCCCATGAATAGATTGTGGGGCTTCATGAAATATTAAAGAGCAGACGGATTTCCCACAATATTTGTACACCTCCCTTTGTGGGGATTTCTCCCTCCATTGAGCCTGAAACTGTTAACACATCCGCTCTCAACACACGGGCCCCGGGACCACGCTAAAGAGCTGCAGAATCCCCCCGGCATCAAACACAGGTCCCCGCACCCCCTGGTCCTTTCTCCCGAGCCTGATTCGCTCTCCCGGTCTTTTGCCTCCCCGGCCTGGCCCATACAGATCCCCCTCACTGGGAGAGAAGGCCTGAGCTATTCATAGTGGGGATTACAGCAGTTTTAATGACCACCTGCCCTTGCTGCTGCAGTGTGCCTTTGTGTGTGTGTGTGTGTGTGGGGGTATGGGTGTGTAAGGGTATGTGTATGTGAGTATGGGTGTGTGTGTGTGTGTGTGTGTGGGTATGTGTATGTGAGTGTGTGTGTGTGGGTATGTGTGCAAGTGTGTACTGTATGTATAACTAAGAACTTGCCCTTTAAGTGACATACCAACCTGCTTGTGCTGTACAGATGTGCCACAGAAGGTATCTCCACTGGCACTGGATGACCATGCTGCTCTCTATGACTCGTCCATCAGTTTGGGCATTCTAGGCCACCAACCTTCAATGAAAATGGGACTTTAACTGAGAATTTAACTACACCAGAAGTGGAAGTAAATATATAATGCATAATTGTGCAATTGCGCGCACACACAGACACACACACACAAAGTAGTGCTGTGCTGAGGGCTTAGACACAGTGGATAAGGAGCTGGTTAAGTCTTCCATTAGCATGACAAAGGCTACATATCTTAGCAGTGAACCAACATCAGAAGGTTGACGCTAAAAAGGGCTGTGCAAAGTCTAAAAAACACTCTAGTCTCTATCCAAATGTAGCATTCTTGGCCATTGAGCACTAGCACTTGTATTTTAAGTGTTGCCCTGTTTTTGTTAGAGGCTAAAGCCTCTATAAAAGAAAACATGACACTTGTGTTGCAGAGTCCAAAAAATACGAACCACACCCATATGTCCAACAGCAAAAAGAGATGGAGTCTGTTCATTTCATTTTGGAGAAAAAAAAGGATCTAGCTGGATCTAGCTTGCATATTGGATCTAGCTTGGATCTAGCTTGCAACTATTTGTTATAACTTTATCATTCTAATGGCAAAAGTCAAACCTCTGCAAAAATCAGATAGAGATGTTTTTTTCTTTAAAGCTAGCTATGTAGTGGAGCTGCATATCTGGTGAAGCCAAAAGCTAAGGTTAAATTGTCAATGATAGAGTATTATTATGCTTATATAAACAAACACAAAACTCAAGAGCAGGAATAGCCCTCAAACTTGTAATAACACACTGAACTACCCAAAATGCACGGACGGATCTTGCATTGTCTGAATGTTCACATTATAATCATGTATTTAGAGGTTGCTTCATATTTAATTTCAGAATAAACAATATTTTGTTTTCACTGAGGTTTATGTAACCCTGTGAAAACTTCAGGCCTGTAGTTAAAGTCCAAAAGTACAGAGGGCATCCAACCACAGACACAAAAGACAATGGAAGAAAAGAGACCCCCATCATAAAACACGATAGACACAACAGGCTGATTTATAGGAGTCTGGAGCCATTTTGAAGCAGAAGCAGGGGCCTGTCATGAGTCCTGTCTCCCCAGAGCCACTCTCTCTTTCCCACTGTCTCTTCCCCAATAAGGTGCCTTCACAGATCCCTGTTTGCCTTGTACATCTCTACATGTTTTCTTTCTCTCATAACAGCTGGGAGTGATCCTGGGTGACCCACACACAGTACACTTCATGTCCGGCACACCGGGAGCAGGCTCCACACTGCTGGCCCGACTTGCGTTGCTGTTGCCGCTGTATGAGTGTGTGTGTGTGTGTGTGAGAGAGTGTGTGTGTGTGTGTGTGTGAGGAGCCCCTGCAGCCTGGGCTCCATATGCTGGAGCTCTGGAGGCAGGCTGTGAACGGTCTCCCGGCGCAGAGGAGGGCAGTCAGGGGGCAGGGGGCCACCGCGACCACATTGTGATGGGGGGACTGGAGCCCAGCACGACCCAGCAGGAGAGTGACGCCTTCTCTATAGAGCAGCCAACTGGAGGCTTCTTTCTCACAACCTGCTTCTTTCTCTGCCCCTCTCTGGATCCCAGTCTCTTCTTCTTTTTCACTCCTCTTCTGATGCCCCCCCCCCCACCTCACCCCACCCTTTTCTTCTTTGCACTGGCAGATTGATACACTTGCTGAAATATGTGTTTTTTTCTCTTGCTCGCACTCTCTCTCTCTCTCTCTCTTTCTCCTCATCTCTCCTTCGCTTATTATTGTCATTCTTCTTGAGCTGACTTTTTTATGAAACTGCGCCCCACCCCATTCGCCTATTCTCAGGGGAATTAAATCGAGCCATGCCTTTTCCGTTTCTCAATCATCTTGTCCACATCAAAGTCCCTCATAGAAGTATGTCAAAGAGTGAAAGGGGCTGATGCCTTTTGAGCAAACCAGACAAATTTTCAATTTTTTTTCCTATGCATTCTTTTCCCATTCATGTCTTAACCAGGGCACAAAGCACTTTGATGAATACCTTCATATATTGTTGATCGGAGAGTCTGAATGGTAGGTTCTGATTAAGCGTCTTCATGGCCACACACATGTAAAGCCTAAGAGATGCATTTTCAACCCCTCTTTTTGTTTTTGTCTATGGAAACGGCTGGAGAGTAAACATGTCATGTTGGCACACCATAGCTATAGATCAAATGGTTTAGTTTCCCAGTTGCCAACAACACCCAAGTCATTTTCTCCATAGAGTTCCCACACTAGGCATGTAATCACCATGAAGAGAGACATTAAACATTTCACATGCTTTGGGTTCTGGTTGTGTTTATTTGGTTTCAAACAACTAACAACTACTGCATATATTTGTGGAGTGCCCGAAAATGCTTTGAGTGTAGGGAATATACATAAGCTGTTTATGACTGAGCAATTCTAAAAAGGGTGGAGAAGACATATGATGGAAATGGAACTGAAAAAGAAAAAAAAAATGATATGAATGTGATGTAATGTATGCAGAGAATAGTGAATAAATTGCACATTCCAACTTGTGCATCTCCATGAACTCCATACAGAAAATACGATGAGTTCATAAATTCTAGTCACATAGTTACATATATTTGCAAATAGAAAACTGTTTCTGGGCAAAAGTTGTATCAAATCATTTGAGAATCTTTTCTGTATCACCAAACAACAATATTAGATCATCATGCATCGTAATTGTAGGAATCTCTACAAACAAAATCAAATTACGGTATACAAAAGCAAAGTTTGAACCATCTTTTTTAAAGGCCCAATAGGACAATTTGTCTTCTTTAAATCATCATGTCTCTGGACTCTTTCCTCAAAGTTTGTCTTTTCAATGTCCATCAGATCATGAGATGTTTTAACACTATGTAACTCTGCTGCCCTCTATCGCACTTGCAGATGACTACATCTGAATGACTGACCTGTAATCATTGCAACTGTGTGTACCTCATAATTTAATATAAAAGTTTAATGTATTTTCATTTCATGTTTTATGGAGGCTTGTAAAGATCAACTTAATTTAAGAATCCATGATCAACAACCTACATAATGGCCTACACAATGCAAGGCAATGGCAAGGTTTGCAACATGGGTAGAATGGATTATCACAATATGTAGCTCAGTATTCAACTGCATGAAACTATTCTTCTTTTAGATTAGATTTCACTGATATATGTTCAATACTTTAATGACAGACTACATCAACTCAACCACTTCAATGAACCATGTTTTTGAAAATAGATAAAATATGGTTCCTACCACTGCTGCACTAAGACCAAGGAGACCAAGACCAAGACCAAGGAGATTGTTGTTGACTTCCGGAGAGGTCACACCCAACACAAGACTCAAATAAGGCAGAAAAACGACAAGTTTCCTCATGCTGCTTCCTTATGTTGGAATGTGCAAAAATGTACAAACAATCAAGAGGATGCCTTCTTGTATGTGATTTCTGCAACAGTGATACTGCAAACGTGTTGATAGCCTATTGTTGATTTTTATCCTGTAGTGTAAAGCATGTCACACAGTAGCCTAGCCTACAGAAAACACTTTGATGTGATATAATGATAACTTAAATGTATGCCTACAATGGTTTATTAAACATCATAGTCATTTATTTAGTCAGTCATCATGTTCATGTTAATGAATAGGAAGGACATCTAAAAGATAGCCATAAACCAAAATTTCGCGCAATATCTGCTGAGAGTCCCTATGCGTGAGTCACAAGCTCCTCCCAGCTGACTCTGGCAGATCACGTGGGCAGTCAGTCGCGATCGATTATTTAATAAATAAATGTGAATTACGAATAATAATAAAAAGCTTCTACCTAATGTGACTATTTTTTCCATGAACTGTAAAAGAAAACACGTTTCCCCCCGCTGTATTCTCCATAAAGAGTAAAGTAAATTATGTACTTATTTCTGGAATTGACGTCACTTCCTGGACTCATCTGAGGCTGGTCTGTATGAGTCTGAGGTCTCTCAATGACGAAAACGACGGATACAGAACGGTGAGTTTAATATTATGCTTAATACATTTATTCTGTTATATTTGGTGCTTGGTTAGATGTAGGGATCGACCGATATATCGGCCGGCCGATATATCGGGCCGATATTTGCGTTTTTTACGTGTATCGGCATCGGCCGATAAGCCGCTGCATTCGCCGATAGTTTTCCCCCCGCATTATTTACATACAGGCGTCCACAGGCAGCTCTGTGTTGCTGGAGACGCTGCAATTCACATGCAGACTGCCCCTCCCCCACGAGCAGAGTTCTGAAAGCCTGCTCTTCAAGACAACAGTAAACTTTAAACTTTCAAAGCATCTTTTAACTGTTTGACTTCCAAACAGTTAAAAGATGGGAAACACGAATGATAGATAGGTAGGCTACTTTTTTTAATGCTTAATGATCGTTTATAAAACTGCTTGCCATTTGTATGTATTTAGGGAGCTGCAAATAGCTAAGTTGTAGGCTATCCATATTCATGCGGTAGCTGTTACAAACACTGGTTATTTGATTAAGTAGCCTAATGCCAACGTTGTTCCGTGGTATTTGTGGGAGTTTTATTCAGCGAGTGTTGGAGCGTGTGGTGTGTGTGTGTGTGTGTCTCCCTCCCTGAATGCCTGTTCTATAAAACATGCTTGCCATTGTATTGAGGGAGCTGCAAATAGCTAAGTTGTAGGCTATCCGTATGCATGCGTTAGCGGTAGCTGTTACGAACACTGGTCAATCATATGATTAAGTAATGCCTACGTTGTTCCGAGATATTTGTGGGAGTTTTATTCAGCGACCACCTGGCTGAGTTTTGGACGTGTGTGGTGTGTGCGTCTCCCTCCCCCTCCCTTCGAGCGGGGCGGAGTTGACATTGCAGTGATATCAGAGCTTACATAATGAGAGACGTGTAGTTGAATATTAATTCGTGTTAACGTTTATCATGTACCAGACATACCGTGTATGACTTACTTGTTTAGAGCCGTTTGCTAACGTTATCATTATCAATCCAGTTCAATGGTGGTTCGTCAGCTACCAAACAGAAGTTTGTGTGTGCGTCTGGTCTGTCTCACTCAGTGGGACACACGCATCACAGCGATATGAGAGTGCTGCGCTACCTGAAGGAGATATTTTAAAACTTTGAGAGATACGTTTTTATACCTTTTGACTTTGATGCCGTTTAGAACAGAAACATCTGACACCACGTTATTTCCACGTTATTTTCCTCTGCTGATTTATGTTCTGTGGTTGACAAATCTGGCAGCTTTTTTTTTAGAAAAATATAGACATAGAAAAATTTAAACCATGCAGTCTAAAATGACAAATCAAGCACTTTATATCAATAGCTACTTTTCAGGCTTATTGTTTTCTTAAATTATTTAAATGTGTTAACAAAGGACATTTTGTGATGACTTGAATTATGTCTTATAATATGTCAGCAAGCAATGCATCATCAAGGCTGTGTTGTAAGATGTTGATGAAAGCATTTTGCACAGTTAACAATATCCAGTGCACCCATCCATAAGTTTAATAAATGTTCCTTTTTAAATTGAGACTTATAACATTTGTTATCATCATTTGTGTAATTATGTGTCATTTGTATGATGTAAATTGAGGGAGCCAAATAAAAGCAGTATCGGCTCAAGAAATTCGGCAGCCTGTATCGGTCATCGGCTAAGACTGATGGAAAGAAATCGGTATCGGTATCGGCACTAAAAAATCCATATCGGTCAATCCCTAGTTAGATGTAGAAATTATAAGTAAAGGTAGAAAGTGATCCAATGGTATACACATTGTAGAAAATCAATGTATGTTACTTAGCTAACCTTACTTCGCACATTAGCAGCATACATATGCTACATACTACATACAGCAAAATAATTTGTTTTTCGTAGGACTACGGTACGTTAAAGGAGAATTCCGGTGTGATATTGACCTAAAGTGTATTGAAACATGATACCGAGTGTGAACGTATGTCTCATAGCCCATCTCGACTTGTCCCCTGCACTCCAAAATCTGGCGCTAGTTAGCCGATGCTACCAACAACTTTTTCAGTAGTGGTGCTTCGGCATCGGGCTAGCCATGCAAATAAATCACTGTTTTACACCCATTTACGAGGCTCAATGTATCTCCACACTTCATTGGTAGACTTCCTAGGGCCCTGACATTTAAAACGAGACATTGAGAACTTTGAAAAAGCACTGGTAGTTTACTTACAAGACGATTTATACAGACAGTATCTTCACGAAGTTTAACGTTTGCAGCCATCTTGAATTTAGTCACGATAAGTCGAGCAACGAGTAAGAATGAACAGGTATGATAAGGGATCAGATTCCAAAAATAATTCAGTGGAAATGCATGGATTCCAGTTTCTTCCAGTAGCAGCAACTGGAATCCATGCATTTCCACTGAATTATTTTTGGAATCTGATCCCTTATCATAGCTGTTCATTCTTACTCGTTGCTCGACTTATCGTGACTAAATTCAAGATGGCTGCAAACGCTAATCTTCGTGAAGATACTGTCTGTATAAATCGTCTTGTAAGTAAACTACCAGTGCCTTTTCAAAGTTCTCAATGTCTCGTTTTAAATGTCAGGGCCCTCGGAAGTCTACCAATGAAGTGTGGAGATACATTGAGCCTCGTAAATGGGTGTAAAACAGTGATTTATTTGCATGGCTAGCCCGATGCCGAAGCACCACTATTGAAAAAGATGTTGGTAGCATCGGCTAACTAGCGCCAGATTTTGGAGTGCAGGGGACAAGCCGAGATGGGCTATGAGACATACGTTCACACTCGGTATCATGTTTCGATACACTTTAGGTCAATATCACACCGGAATTCTCCTTTAAATGAGCTAGGGAAGTCCAGAACGACACCATGATGTAATACCATATAATACCATTATAAAACGTTAGCAGTTGTCATTGTCATTGCAACAATAATAGACAGACATAAAGATAGACAGGTACTTGAAATGTAATCCCCAGGGGACAATAACTGGAGCGTTGTTGAATTAATTTGATATGAGATGTTATCTTAACTTATTTAGAGAAATGTGCCGTGTTGTTACTACCTGCTATTTCATGTAATGGTATTATCATAATGGTATAATATGGTATTACATCATGGCATAGCACATTTGTCTTTATGGGGGTTTAGGAATAATGATGTGATGATAATAATGCAGGTTTCTTACTGGTAGGTAGTGAACAGGGAACGGGGAACTGGTAGGTAGTGTACACTGGGAAACGGTTAGCAAAAGTAAGAAATAATGGTCCAGGTGTCGTTCTGGACTTTTGTGGTGGAAAAATGTTTAACCCACTTTTCCCTAGCTCATTGAACGTACCGTAGTCCTACGAAAAACAAATTATTTTGCTGTATGTAGTACGTAGAATACTAGACAAGTGCTATTTCAAGAAAAAGTCCTGGGTCTAGAGGCATTTCTTAGTACAAGTTGGGAACAGGACTTTTTATCATAATTAACATGTGCTGAATCCAACTAACCCTGTTCCCAAGCAGAATTTTGAGTTTTTGACCATCTAATTAGCATAAACAAAATGGCTGCCAAAATAGCGATTTTGGGTACTTTCTTCGGACGGGCATCATTATACCATGTAAATAAATTAATATTGTTCACATCTGTGCATCTCAGAAATCTCCCGTGGGCAATAAATAAAAAGGCTATGAAAAATATAAAAATGCAAAAAAAATATTATTATGCTAATTAACATTATTATCACCTTATTATACTCTTGACTATGTTTACGGTCCTCTTTGGCAAAGAGTGTGGCCTGACTTCATTGGTAAACATCTTCTTCGTGGTGGGGAGACACATGTTTGGAGTTTAAAATCATTGGAGTTCCTTTGAACTAATCACGAACAACCGTTAACTAACAAGCTAGCATCATATCCTTGATTCCAAATGGGAAAGATGGCCAGCAGCAGTCACATGTTTTATTTGATTAGATTATCTTAGATTCAACTTCATTGTCATTGTGCAGAGTACTGGAGGGGTGTGAGGAACCAGTGATGCGTTGAGCAGTTTTCACCATCCTCTGTCTGCTTTCCAGTCGGAGGCAGAGCAGTTGCCACCATACTGTGACACAGTTGGTGAGGATGCTCTCAATGGTGCAGCGGTAGAGGTTTAGAAGTTCACCAGGATCTGAGGAGAGAGGTTGTGTTCTTTAGTCTCTTCAGGAAGAAGAGATGCTGGTGAGCCTTCTTGATCAAGGTAGAGGTGTTGAGGGTCCAAGAGAGGTCCACAGAGATGTGGACACCCAGAAACATGAACTGGTGACATGCTCCACCTCAGTCCTGTTGATGAGGATGGGGCTTTGTGTGCTAGCTTTTGACTTCCTGAAGTCCACAATAAGGTCTTTGGTCCAGGTTGTTGTCGGTGCTCCGTGATGTTAGGTGCTGGACCTCCTCCCTGCAGGCTGTCTCATTATTGTTGCTGATGAGAGCAATCACCGTAGTGTTGTCTGCAAACTTGACAATGGTGTTAGAGCCATGTACAGAGGGAGTAAATGAGGGCTCAGCACACGCCGGTGTTCAGGGTGAGGGTATAGTGGGTGAGGTTATTTAATCTAACAGACTGCGGTCTGTTGGTTAGGAAGTCCAGAATCTAGTTTCAGAGGGAGGTATTGATGTCCAGTTCACTGAGTTTGGTGATCAGTTTGGAGGGGATAATGGTGTTGAAGGCTGAACTGAAGTCAATGAACAGCATTCTCACATACAGTAGGTGTTGCTATTGTCAAGGAGGGACAGGGCAGAGTGAATTGCCGTAAAGATGGCATCCTCTGTGCTCCTGTTCTGGCAAATTCTCTTGAAGCACTCTATACTGCAAACAAAATCTACCTCTGGGTACAAACAAAGTAACTTGAAGTTGAACTTGCACTAGTTATAAAGTTATTAATCTAGCTATTAATTCACAGGACATTCAATCATTTTACTAACACAAAGGTTATGAAGAAATATGGGTAACACTTTATGGTAAAGGTACATGAATTATCATGAATTCATGCATGAATTAATTCATGATTTATGCATTACTTCCTTTATCCTTTATATCCTATTAATCATCAGGAATTGACATGAATTCATATACTCTCATTCATGATGACCTCACGTATGAACAACACATCAACTAAAGCATTAGGTGTGATGGGTATATCATTGTGATTTATGATTCCTTAAGCATGATCATCATGATTACATGAATTTTAGGATAGTTGCTCATGCATTCATCATGTCTGTGGCCCCTCAACTAAAGTAGTGAATAATGACATGTGTTTAGCGAACTCCAAAGTTATGAGAATTTGAGCAGTGATGACCACATTTTTGGCAGAAAAATAATGTCATGATCATAGTTCATCATAATTCATAATGATGTGCCCATTGTACCTAATACTTTAGTAATTTAGTGTTCATGTATGAGGTCACAAATGACAAACTATGGACTCAGTAAATTCCTGATGATTAATTAGATATTAATGAATGAAGTAATACATAAATCATGAATTACTTCATGTACCCTTACCGTAAAGTGTTACCGAAATGGGTAAAGGCCTGTGTAACTTAATCCTAGACTACATACATTACCAACCTAATTCGCTTCAATTATGTAAAATGTAATGTAAATCAGGTTTTATGGCCAAGTATACTTGGGTATACAAGGAATTTGTCTCTGCATGTATCCCATCCGTGAATTAGTGAACACACAGGTCACACATTAAAGCACACATTAACCTGGAGCAGTGAGCTGCCTTGCTACAGTGATGTCCGGGGAGCAGTGAGGGGTTGAGTGAGGGGTGCCTTGCTCAAGGGCACTTCAGCCATGGATGTGGGCATGGGAGACTAGTGCCCAACCTTTCCACCACCCACATATTTCCTACTGGTCGGGGATCGAACCGGCAACCCTTTGGTTTCAAGCCTGAAGACCTAACCAGTAGGCCACAATTTTAAACTTTACATTTCATCACTACACATCTTTCTTGACCCTCAAAAAACGGAAAGGAAAAAAAGGAAAAGTCTCATTCGTCAAATAACGTGTGCCTGCTCAGTAATAACATTTTAACAATTACATTTTTCAAAGTTTTTTTCAGGTAATTAACATAGGCATAATACTAGATTTTTTTTTCTTTCACAGCCTGTATCCTTGATCTATTGGCCAAGGGAGATTTCTGTGAACAATATGAATTAATTTACATGGTATAATGACATCCGCTCAATGAAAGTGCCCAAAATCGCCATTTTGGCAACCATTTTGTTTATGCTAATTAGATGGTCATAAACTCAAAATTCAGCTTGGGAACAGGGCTAGTTGGATTCAGCACACCTTAATTATGTTAAAAAGTCCTGTTCCCAACTTTTACTAAAAAATGCCTCTAGGAAGCACATATCTCAAAAATATCAGCTGTCTATACTCCGGTATGTGCCTTACAGCAGCTGCTAATGTTACTAGTGAATTGAGGTTAGCTAAGTTACATACATCGATTTCCTACAATGTGTATACCATTGGATCACTTTCTACCTTTACTTATAATTTCTACATCTAACCAAGCACCAAATATAACATGCCAGTGACAGAATAAATGTATTAAGCATAATATTAAACTCACCGTTCTGTATCCGTCGTTTTCTTCTTTCCCCGCAACAGACCTCTCAAGTCTCACGCGTTGAGCGTGAGACACACGCATTTCAATGACTTCACACGCTCACACGCCACACATGGCATTTCCCACTCCGAGAACAAAGCTAAACAAGCCATTTGGAAATCTTGTTTTATTTAAACTACTCAATGCAATCTCAAATCCTCACCAGAAACACCAACAGTCAATATATTCATCCAAATCCTAGTTTCGTTTGTTTTATGGACTACTAGGTGGTTGTGGAAGAGATCGTTAAAACATTATTTGTCTTGTAAGCGCAACCAAAGTTTCACAGGCACCGTTGTGGTAGAACAAAGGACCTACAACCTTGTCCTTTCATTGGAGAGTCGCCTCGCGTTCAACGGAATCATTTGCATAAAGATGGGCCTCGGCCAATCAGAAAATAGGATTTCTCAACCAATCAGGAAATAGTTTTGTTTTGATGTGGGTCCGCAACATGGAGACTGCTGGTCCGCGGAGTCGTGGAGTGAAATTAGGCCCGGTGCTTCGTCTGATAATTTGCTGCGCAGTTGATCAAGATACCGCGGACCGACAAAAAAAGAAAACAAACGTTTCTGCTATCGATGTCATTAAACATGGAGCCATACAATAAAGTGGTGGTATGAGCGTTCATTCAATGCAGGCGTCTGCGCGAGAGAAACTGAAACTAATCGAAAACGTTGGTATCAAAGCTCCGCTTCAACCTGTTGAATGCTATTTAATTGTTTAACGACACTTAATAGAACAACGTTGATTTTTGGAACTTCCATAGAAACAGAGCCGAGACTGTATAATACACTGTATAGCACTGAGTATTGTATAGTCAAATTTGAATATAATGTGGCCAAAAGCTATTGTAGCCTTCTTTCTATCTGTTAAAGATCAACAGATCAGTGATTTACGCCTATCTGCTCGCCAAAAAAGCTGGTATTGTGTTTCTTGAATCCTTACATTCAGGCATTCAAATTAAACTTCATTAAAAACATGTATTTTTTTCTCCATTTCCTACCAATGTATGATGCTTGCATGAGGGAAACATCCCAAAACAATAGCACCCATATAATTGTTGCTGTTTTGAGAAGTATTCTTCTTATGCAAGCATCATGCAACCATGCAAAAGCAATGAAACTAATTATATCTTACATTAGTAAAGCAGTCCTCTGATGTGCATGTCACAAAACATTTAAGTGAAAGTGCATGTATAACAATATAGGCATAATAATGATTGTGATAATGATAATGACAATTTGATTGGGAGGGAGTGGGGTTGGGTACGTGTAGATGAGCCCTATGACCCCAAAGTCTGCCATGACTGGGCCTCAGGTCAAAGAAGTTTGAAAAAGGCTGGTCTACATAACCTGCATCAGATCAGATCAGAAATTCCACTCCGAGAAATTATTAACTTGCCCGCACAGACATTTCTAACGGTACCGATCCACTTGCACGACACTTCATTTTGTTGTGTCGCATAGATGTCGCGCTGCCTCCCCACGTTTAGTCGTGTGTGGACGTTTTGTTTAAAATGTCAGTTACCAGCTCATACTCAGTTCGTTTTAACGTATCTTTAGTGTTTTTCCACAAATGGACCACAATTTTAGGCATGTACTTAACAGTATACAACACATTAATAGCCTAAACAAGCCATTTGGAAATCTTGTTTTATTTAAACTACTCAATGCAATCTCAAATCCTCACCAGAAACACCAACAGTCAATATATTCATCCAAATCCTAGTTTCGTTTGTTATATGGACTACTAGGTGGTTGTGGAAGAGATCGTTAAAACATTATTTGTCTTGTAAGCGGAACCAAAGTTTCACAGGCACCGTTGTGGTAGAACAAAGGACCTACAACCTTGTCCTTTCATTGGAGAGTCGCCTCGCGTTCAACGGAATCATTTGCATAAAGATGGGCCTCGGCCAGCTTCTTTGTTGCGCTACATTATTTCAAATGCAGCGCTGCCTTTCCGGGATGCTTTGCGGGCGCGTTAAAGTCGCTTGACGTCACCCATAGGACTAGAGTGGAATGCGACACGACAAAAAGAAGTGTCGTGCAAGTGGATCGGTACCGTAACGGCTCCCACACACAGCTGCGTTCCGTCAACGCATTCCAGTGGGTGTTCCCGATGGTAGCTATGCAAATGACTTGAAGTAAAACCGTAATGTGATTGGTTGGTGCCGTCCGTAGATTGGCTTGATTGGCCGGTGCCGTCTGTCGGTGCAGCAACAGCTGAACTCCTCAACGCGAGCAGCGGGAGAAACGCGACGCGACGGACCCACAATTCAGTTCGGCAACGGATCATGTGAGCCCATTTAAAGTGAATGGGATGCGTCTCCAGCAACGCGATGCACGCAGCTGTGTGTGGGAGCCTTAAGGGCTATATTTTACTAACGTGTCACACAACGTTGCTGTCTGTGCGCTCATTCAGCTCAGAGAGCTGCTGTCAATAGGGCTACCTCCATGTGCTGTTCAGTTACTAACCTATCGGCCAATCAGAAAATAGGATTTCTCAACCAATCAGGAAATAGTTTTGTTTTGATGTGGGTCCGCAACATGGAGACTGCTGGTCCGCGGAGTCGTGGAGTGAAATTAGGCCCGGTGCTTCGTCTGATAATTTGCTGCGCAGTTGATCAAGATACCGCGGACCGACAAAAAAAGAAAACAAACGTTTCTGCTATCGATGTCATTAAACATGGAGCCATACAATAAAGTGGTGGTATGAGCGTTCATTCAATGCAGGCGTCTGCGCGAGAGAAACTGAAACTAATCGAAAACGTTGGTATCAAAGCTCCGCTTCAACCTGTTGAATGCTATTTAATTGTTTAACGACACTTAATAGAACAACGTTGATTTTTGGAACTTCCATAGAAACAGAGCCGAGACTGTATAATACACTGTATAGCACTGAGTATTGTATAGTCAAATTTGAATATAATGTGGCCAAAAGCTATTGTAGCCTTCTTTCTATCTGTTAAAGATCAACAGATCAGTGATTTACGCCTATCTGCTCGCCAAAAAAGCTGGTATTGTGTTTCTTGAATCCTTACATTCAGGCATTCAAATTAAACTTCATTAAAAACATGTATTTTTTTCTCCATTTCCTACCAATGTATGATGCTTGCATGAGGGAAACATCCCAAAACAATAGCACCCATATAATTGTTGCTGTTTTGAGAAGTATTCTTCTTATGCAAGCATCATGCAACCATGCAAAAGCAATGAAACTAATTATATCTTACATTAGTAAAGCAGTCCTCTGATGTGCATGTCACAAAACATTTAAGTGAAAGTGCATGTATAACAATATAGGCATAATAATGATTGTGATAATGATAATGACAATTTGATTTGGAGGGAGTGGGGTTGGGTACGTGTAGATGAGCCCTATGACCCCAAAGTCTGCCATGACTGGGCCTCAGGTCAAAGAAGTTTGAAAAAGGCTGGTCTACATAACCTGCATCAGATTAAGGTTTGCAGTGATGCGTTATTATTATTTATTATTATTTACTATAGGGTTCTAGAATAAATAAAACAGTGTGTTTGAAATAATGGAATTTGTGCTCTCTCATGAAGCTGAGTTGATGGGACATGGGGAGGGTGGGTCTGTTGATCGGGGGGAGGGGGCATGGCGCCACAAGTAGTTCAAGCAGACGTAGGACTTCCATGTACTTCGATCAGGTGGATCACTGTGCCAATGCCACGCCCCCCCCCCCCCCCAGAAACAAAGTCTCACTCCTTGCAAACTTCAAAACTTGAGAGCCCTGCCCCGCAATAACTTTTCATTTGAGACTTTTTGTTCTGACAGCGTTTTTTCTGAGACCTGACTCCTAAGAGATGTTTTTCTGAGTCCGTTTGGTTTGAAGCAGTTTTATCTGAGGATGACAGGTTTTTCTTACGCTGAGGCAGTTTTGTCTGAAGATGACAGAGGATTTTCTGAAGCTGAGGAAGTTTTGTCTGAAGATGACAGATGTTTTTCTGAGTCTGACACCGGAGTCTGGTTTTTCTGACGCTGAAGCAGTTTTGTCTGAAGATGTTTTTCTGAGTCTGACACCTGAGTCTGAGGATGTCCTAAAATGAACACCGTACACATTGTTTTATCTAGTTTTGAGACTATCCTGAAATCTGTATCCTGGTGAGAACACCCGCCAATGCAGTGACGTGTATGAAATTGTAAGTGTATTGAATGTCTCGTTGCTTCATGATATTATTATGTAATATATGAGTTTGATGTAGGGTGTATTCATGATTTTTTGTATTTCTCTCTTTGTAGTATCACCGCTACCGTTTTATGCAACTGAGATTTACACTGTATCACCATGTTGATTTGTAGGCTACTACTTTTGGCTCTGCCAAAATCTTGAATGGATTTTTATAAGGCTAGTTAATGTTAACTCATTGAATGCCAAGCTGTTTTCGAAAGCTTTGTCTTAGAGTGCCAGCAATCTAGACCATTGTTGATGATTTTTGTACAGCCACGGCATATTCTGTGTTATAGCTATGAACACATACAATGGCTCGTTTGAAAGCTGAGACTTTAAGCTCTCAGTGGGTGCAAACCGTGTATTTCTACATGCCTCTGTTCCTGAGAAATCCCAAGCTAAACAGTGGCTAGTTTTAATCAAAATCCCTGTTTTTTTTCTAGAAATGGAGATATTGCGTCTTTTATGAGTCACTATCACCGACATATTCGGCACTCTGGCAAGGGCTTGCTCTTTTGCAAGCGCGACTCGGCCTACCACCCACTCCGCTAGGCCTGGCTCGTGGTGGAGATGGAACTCCCTCCTCGGCACGGTGTTCAGTCACTCCTTGTAATGTTTTTGACCTGTCGTGGTCAGAGTCATCTTGTCTTAGTAGAAAGGTGGACTCATCCAGCGTTGTCTGGCGAAAACGCACCTGCTGCAATATCTTTTTCTTCGACTTTTTCATTTCTCCCTTCAGCACCTGAGAAGTGTTGCCTGCAAAGTTTCTGGAAAGAGATCTAACGAGACCTACCACCTAGTGATAAACCCACGGAAATAAATTACCTGATTTTGACCTGGCGTGCATGTCACTGATAGACTGATTCGAAACAAAGCGGCAACCACCAAAAGCCAATTTCAAACGTCCAGATAAAATGTCCAGATCTTGCGTTTTCATGAGTTTTCAATCGTCATATATTTCATTTCCATTCATCACAGAGTTCCCAAAATCACATATATGGTGTGTTAGAGTGTCTAGTTTCGTAATTTAAAAAAAAAAGCTAAAAACGTAATATTACGTTTTTGGCACTCAACGCATTGGCACTCAATGAGTTAATGTAGCACTAGTTGCTGGAGATTGAAAATTTTTCCTATTTTTATACACTTGTAGCAGACAGAAGTGAAAACATTTTCTTTTGGTTGTGCTTTTGTATTGGACCACATTGAGAGCTACAGAGCTTAATTTTGTTTTGTATTTATCTGTCCTTTCTAAAGATCCTTTTTTCCATATATACTATAAAGAACCCTAAATATATCTTTGTTTTTGGTGTCCCTTATTCCCCGCCAACAGACTAAATAAATTACTATGATGTTTAATAAACCATTGTAGGCATACATTTAACAAGTTATCCTTATATCACATCAATTAAGTGTTTTCTGTAGGCTAGGCTACTGTGTGACATGCTTTACACTACAGCATAAAAATCAGCAATAGGCTATCAACACATTTGCAGTATCACTGTTGCAGAAATCACATACAAGAAGGCATCCTCTTGATTGTTTGTACATTTTTGCACATTCCAACATAAGGAAGCAGCATAAGGAAACTTGTTGTTTTTCTGCCTTATTTTCTAACTACTTTTACGAGTCTGCAGTATCACAAGCAAGGGGGCAGGCGAATTCCCGGAAGTAGAAGAATCAATGGAGGCTGGAGGGACCACTTCTCTGCTAACCCCCATAGAAGCCCATTCATTTTAGGATTTTTTTGAAATACCATAACTTCATATAGCATATATCCTGTGCCGATATGGTAGCTTCTGTGTTATCTACATAAACAATAAAAGGCAAAACAAGACTCTACTACCTCGTACGTAACGTTAGGTTCCCGTAAGAAGAATGTTTAGCATGTCTGGTTGTAGGGAAGCTAACGCACCGTAGGGAGATAACCGTATTGTTTGGATAAGAAGCTCAGTCCAGCCAGCACGGAAACTTAAGGTTACTTTCGTAACCCCGGTTCTTTGAGAATATGAGTGAGGTATCTCACATATGGGAATGCGCTCTGCGCGTGCCCAATCACAGAAGCTCCAATGACACCACGTCTGCCTATGCCAGACCAGTGGTGTGCGCCGTGCTGGGGCCACGCCCCCGATATATATCTACACGCGCACGTCCATCTTGCCTCATTCTGTGAACATATCTCTTCTCGTGCACAGCAAGGCGGGCTGTCTGGTGAGATACCTCACTCATATTCTCAAAGAACCGGGGTTACGAAAGTAACCTTTTTTAAAATATTTCTTTTTTAAAATATTCACTCGGTATCTCACATATGGGAGATATAGACAACTCCCGCCTTGCAGATACGCTCACCGAAGCAGCTCTGCCACAGACAGATCACAAGGTCACCTAGGTCCACCACTCCTAGAGTGTGCGTCCTATCCCTTTTTTTTTTTTCCTCCGGCTAGTTAGACCCTAGAACCGATTCACCGGATTCACTGTTAAAACAGACTGTGCGAGGGAAGGCCTAGTCACATCAAGTCTGTAAAATCTCACAAAGGTGTCTGGCGAAGTCCAAGAGGCAGCTACCATAATCTCCTGCAATGATACACCCTTGAATAAAGCCCAAGATGTAGCCATGCCCCTGGTAGAGTGCGCACAAACCGCCACCAGAGACTGCAAGCCACTCCTTACATAAGCCAATCCTATAGCGTCCACAATCCAATGTGAGAGGCGCTGAGTAGATATAGGTAACCCTCTATGTGATGATGCTCATGACACAAAGAGCTGGTCCGCCTTACGCCACGGCCTAGTCTTCTCCACATATACCCGGAGTACCCGCACCGGAAACAGTGCTCGCAACCTTCTATTCTCAGCCGAAGATGCAAAATTCTCATGTCCACAGACTCAATTGGTTCAAACGGACTCTGAGATAGAGCTTCCAGCACCACTCCCAGGTCCCAGGGCGGCACCAGCGTCCTCGCAACCGGTCGTAGCCGACGGGCTCCCTTCAAAAAACGACACACCGATGGTTGCTGTCCCACCGGTTTCCCATCAAAGCCAACATGACATGCTGCTATCGCAGCCACATACACTTTAATAGTAGAGAAAGCCCTGCCGGCATCCAACAAATCCTGAAGGAAACATAACACTTGCCCTACGGGGCATTGAAAAGACACCTGACACCGCTCCTCAAACTATTTCTCAAACACCCGCCATTTCCTATCATATAACCTAGTGAAATGGGCTCTGGCACTTTGTATTGTAGCTACTACCCTTGGAGGGAGCCCTGTAGTGCCAAGGTTTAACCTCTCACAGGCCAAGCGAACATGGCGTTATCAGCGAACGTAGCGTTATCAGCGTCATGGACACACCGCAGATTGCGAACGCTGTCAGACCCAAGTTTCCGTCGTATTTATCAATCGTTCAATCCTTAGTGTAAACTGTGCCTTTCTCTGCCTTTCTCCGCCCATAAACGCAATTTACGAACGTCCACAACTGAATGGCAGCGCCTACATACAAGCGCAGTTGAATGAAGTTAACTGATGACAACATTAAAAAGAATCAAACGTTTAGAGATCATGAAATAATACCATACATGATAAGATGTAAACAAGCAGGGAGATAATGAAGATCAGTAGTTCTACTCAAATTACAGTACTTACTTAGTAGGCTATGGAAGATTGGTCAAATCTAGCAAGTAGGAAAGTTTAAGTGAATGACGTGAAAGTGAAAGTAAGCGTTAGTACATCTGGCCCTGAGTTTCGTTTTGAAACTTTGTGGGATGCTTTATTTTTATTTCGTGAACAGGCAGGGTGTACGTGGGGAGTACAGTGCTTTTGCCACTCAACATCAATTCTTTTCCCTCTCCCAGACTGAACTTGAGCTGGGGGGAGTACAATGTGCGAGGCACCTGAACATGTGCCTCTGTTACACAAGCATGTAAACAAACATTTACAAACATTGTTGAGCGGTCTTCCCTCCCTCGTTTGAGAGGAAGAGGTGAACAGCCCTCCTCCAAAGCCAAAGAAACGTCAGGGCTGTCGTTTGCGTTTCCCTTCGGCGGCTGGGGTTTCTTCACTGTAGCAGCCGCCACTGCTGCAAAGGACTGCTTGCCCCAAAGTTTCGCTCCTGCATGGCTGGGGCCAGGGCGCGGTGCCTCCTGCTGCCTAGGCTGAGGTTTCGGCCCGCGGAAGCCCATAGCGGCCGGCCTATTAGTCTGAGCCGCTGGGAAGCGATTCACCTGATGAGGCTGCGGTACAAACTTGCGCGGCAGGCAGAGGTTGAAGGCTTCTCCCTCCTTCTTTTTATCCTCCGACCGTTTCTGCATTTGACCCACTGCTTCGCCGAAGAGGCCTTTGGGGTCCACTGTGGCGTCCATGAGCTCCGCCTTGTCTTTCTCGGACAGGCTGGAGAGGTTCAGCCATAAACCCCTTTCCCCAGTGACTGACAGTGCCATGACGCGACCACAGCCCTGAACACCTCCGCGCACCGAGCGCAAGATGAGTTCGTTGACCACCACAATCTCCTCGAAGAGCTCAGGCTTCATGAGCCGCGACCCCAGTTCCTCCAGCAGTTCCGCTTGGTATGCGGCGAGGAGCGTAGAGACATTGAGTGCCCTCGCACCCTGGGCTGCAGCCCGGTAGGAATTGTGATGGATAGCGGCAGTGAACCGCTCCATTTTCCCTGGAGGTTGGGCTTCGATGTGGTCAGAATGCCCCACTGCTTTGGGTTGAGGTGGTACGCCACTGACGCCTCTACCGCAGGCGGGTTGTATAATCTGTCCTCCTCCATTCGCTCCACATCATTCCCGTGGAAAGATCTGGTCGAAACATTCGTGGAGAAGTGGGTCACCCTCTGGTCCTTGAGGACTTTGAGCCATGAGGGGACGGTCGGGAGTGTGGCTTTCTTCTGCACTTGGCGGAGAGGGAGCCGCTTTCCATCATACAGATCCCGTTGCAGGCCCAGTTCGCCCTGTGGGGCTGGCCATGGGATGTTCAGTCGCGCCGCTGCTCGTCGGCAGACCTTCAGGGTGTCGACCTCTGGGACCTCACCGGTGTCACCACCGCCGGACCCAGAGTTCGCTAAGCGTGGGCGCTGAGTGAGGGGGAGGACGTTGTCCTCCTCATCTGAGCCTCCCAGAAGGGCTGAGGTGGTGAGTAGCTCAGAGACGCTATCATCATCGCCCTCTTCGTCACCTTCCTCTGTCACCTCACCGCCACTTACGCTGGGAAACAGCTCCCGAAGGGTGACGTCGGGGGAGAGGGGGTCGTCCTCTTCCACCCATTCAGCCCATGACGCCTTGGCCTGCGGTTGCTGGGAAGCTTCCACGGCCGACGCCTCCATGAGTCTAATTTCGTTTTAGACTATTGGTATTTAATTTGTGCATTGACAATAAAGTTGAATATCATATAAACTAAAGATAAAATCTTGAATATGTAGAAGAAGAAACATTCACAAAAATCCATGGCATTACCTCTCTTCTTGATAGCTGTTGAAAACTGCATGGAAATGACAGGGATTGTTTTGTTTATTAATTAATACATAAATAAATAAATAAATAAAAGTAAAACTGATACCTTCAGCTTTCCTCTATACAATGTAGCCTACAGGTGTACATGACCTTTCCAGTTGCAATGGATGAACTGTGATGAACTGCCCTACTTGTGATTGTTTAGAGATTTAAGGTTTTATAACAATGCTACAATTTTTTTGGCTAGTGCTACAAATCTATTCACGTTCGCGCCAGTAGGCTACTTTCTGTGCGGCCCGCACACACACACACACAGGCATGCCAAACAACACAAAAGTTTCAAGAGTGGGGGATGGAGTAGAAGATGGAGACTGATTAGTGTGATTTATGTTCACGGAACGGATGTACAGGACTGAGCGGCGGTCATATTTTGTACCGCTATGCATTATGCACATGATCAAAACTTTTCCACACCTCAGACTTTGCTTTCTTTGCCGGTGCAACTAAAAAGTAATCGCCAGAGGCTAGCCTCGGTTTCACCTCCTCAGCATCCATTTCTGCATCTCTCTTGCAGCTAATCGAAACACATCACCTGACCGCCCATTTAGCCTACCACGCAAGCCGGAGCGCAAGCCCGAGCCCGGCCCGAGCCCGCGTGAAATGATAGAAATGAAGCCAACATTTTCAAAGGCAAACATTTTCAGACATAAGGCAAACATTTTCAGCTCTAGGCCTACAGTGAAGTGGCAAATTTGACCAAATAAAAAAACTGCCGAGACCTTGGTCGTTCCCAAGTGTATGGTGGTCTCCGGCGATGGGAAGCTGCAACACCCGAGCACGCAATATAAACATTCACCTTCTCCTTCTAATCGATAGGCCTATTAAACAAAATATTTTCAAAATGAAGGAATGAATTAGGCCTAGGCTATTTCACTCTACGTAGGCAAAGTGTCCCCAAATACTTAGAATCAATAGGTGTTGGAAACGCTGACTAATGTGCATTTTATTTATGCGCATTACTACGGATGCGCATCACTAATTCGCATGAGTTGGATGGAAACATGCTAAATGAACAGGCTTCCAAATGTGCATGACCCTTTATCAATAGTAGAACATGTCTTTCATTAAAGAGTATAACTAAAAATGCCATTATCAAGGTGATAAGCTATGTAAATGCTTCGTGTGGGAAGCGAACCTGAGAACACGCACAAATACGATTCCTTTACTATGCCGTCTCGCTACGCGTTCACCATCACAGAACGCAAATGATGCAGAGTAGCAAAATTCCTATAACCACACACGGGTCAAGTTAAAACATTTTAAGTCTCATAATTTTCATAAATTCTTTGGAACTGAATGTAAATCAATGCTTGGTGACGCTGTCGGAAAAATACATTTCTACTTCTATTTTTGAAGTTGTAGGCTAGGTGATGAAATCACAGGTTGACAGAACCATCTTTTTGGACTCAACTTTTGGACTCTTTTTTGCAACACAGCTTGATTTAGCTTGAAAGTTAACCTGCTATGGACCAAGTTTAGCCTGGGTGCCATTCCGAACTTAGTCCCTGTTACGTCCCTGTATGTTTTATCAGTGTTTGTTTGCTTTTGTCTGTTCTGTGTATCTTTCTGTTGTGTTTCAGACAGTCCAGCAGGGGGGCTTAATTGCTGGGCCGGCCTATAAAAGGTGCTGGCTGACGTCATCCGGGAGCTCGCTCGATCGTTTGCTCACTTGCTTTTGGGATTTAGGTTGGGGTTGCCGCTGCCATGCCACGCTACGCCGCTCCGCTGCTTCGCTCAAGCCACGCGTTCCAGCAGTTTTGTCTCCGTCGCTCCTGCCTGCTCTCGGAGTGAGAGTCCGGGAATAGGCTGGGGATTGCCTGGGCCTGTGCTCGAGGCCTTTCGTTTTTGGACTTTTGTTGCAGCCTTAGTTTGTGTTCTTTAATACTTTTTCCTATATTTTTGTAAATAAATATTTTTGCATTGATCCTCCGCAGTAGTTTTTGCCATCTCCTATCTTTTGTTCATGTCCCACAAAACCCCTAGACAGTGGGACGTGACAGTCCCGCCCACAACATTTGAGGTCGGGAAGTTCGGTCTGGCATTGCTCCATTGTGGAGCAAGTATGCTCGCCCTAGATCGGGTGGACCAATCAAATCGGGCTTTACGATGATGGACAGGTGAGCAAAAGTGCCTGATCTATCACGTCATCTGAGCACGGTTAGATTAGGCTTATGTTTGAAACAAAAATGTTGTGGCTATAAGGATACATGGCTTTTAAGACCCAATATGGAAAATGCATATTATTTAATGAGGTTTTATCACTGAAAACGATTATTTCTGAAAACTTTGGCCAAAGTTGAGATGTGGGAAAACTCGTGGTTTCACTTTTATCAAGGGAAAACAGTGCTGTTGCATTGCGCCATGTTCCCTCGTTCGTTTGAAATCTCTGATTGACCACCTGTTCGAGGGATTTGCGACAGCCTTTCCCAGCTGTTTAACATGTTTGTAGCATATCGGTGTTTAACAGAATTATTTTTAAAAACGGAGGGGATAAAGGCTATCAGTTTTTTCCTAATAGCCTACCCTACTACATATCTCTTAGATTTCGCTAATGAGTGTTGTAGGCTAGGAGTTATTGACGGCACTAACTTTTACAACAAATTTTTAACAGCAAATTACTGAATGCATGTTCATTTTAGCCTGGACACCAGATGGATGTGGGAGCACATTTAAATATGCATTGACAGATCCTTCTGACAAGCTTTCTCATTAGCAGATTTTTCGAATCACCAAAAACCCAGGAACTAATCAAAACCGAATATCCAGCATGTGTTGGGAATTACGATAAGACAGATGAGGATGCTTTATACACATCAGTGAAAAATAAAAAGAACACATACTAACCTAAAGCTTACCTTATCTTAAACTCTCATTCAATTTCCTTTTCTCATTGACAATGCATCATTTAGATATCTGCATTCTTGAAGCACAGAGAGCTTTAAGCTTCTATCGCCTATACAAAATTCATCAGGGTGTGAAGACCAAACTGTCTGCTGTTTCCAAGCATTTCCATTTGACCCAATCCCTCCTAAGCATCAGCAAAACTACAGAATGGTTCTTTAAAATGATATTGGGTATGTAACAGTCACAGTCAAAACAATGACATTCATCACTCTACTATTTATTTGGAGGAAATCACCTTTGGTTCTTGCAATATCAGGATGGTCGATCAAGATTTCTCTGATTACCTTGTCTTCATTGAGAACAACAATCCTTAGTCCAAGAACTCGTATACTAAAAATGTGTCCATCATTTTTTGCAAAGTAAAGAACACAATACCATTACAAATATAAAACAGACAATAAACCAAATATAAAGCTCTACTATAGCCTATTACACTTCCTGTATAATAGTGCATTAGAGGTGAATGCAAAACGCCTTATAACAGGTTAGGTTATTGGGGTTATTATCTAAAACAGTGGTTCTCAAACTCACAGTAAATAGGCCTACCACCTCAGAAAACAATTGGCTCTCCAAGTACCACCATCATGACTGCCATTAAAATATAATAGCACTTCTCTTTGTAATACTTCCAGCTTGAAGCCACGATTGCATGAATGTTTTTGATCCATCATGTTTGCTTCCATTTCCTTTGCTTGCCATCATAGCTTAGTTTGTCAACCATTTGCTAATGCTCCATACAGTTAAACTAGCCTAGTAGGCCTATTGGCTTCTACTAACTGATATAAACATGAATATAGGGAACTTTTGTCATGAAAGACAAAAAATACTTTAAATTTAACTTCAGTGATTGTGTGATTAAGACTTTGAATGATATATATTTTGATATAATGTGAAGTTATTATGTGATATTTATAAAAAAAAAAATCTTAGAGACTCCTGGAGTACCACTAGAAGGAGTCCACGTACCATAGTTTGAGAACCACTGATCTAAAACAAATGTTCAAGCTGAGTGATGTAACATCGCTTGATGTAAGGTGTTCATATAAATCAAATGTTGCCACTGTTGCCAATTATTTACGGAATATCGGTTTGTGGGAAGCATTTTGTTTCCTCTCTGGTAGGCACAAGGAAATTAATTGGGAGTATGGTTCTGAAACCATATTAAGCCAATTAGAGGAAAATGCAAGTGTTACATTTTGTAGTGGGCCTATACGGAGCATATGCACGGAAGGCTCTTAAGCCAGCACATTTATTTCCAGTGGAGCCAGGTGTGTTGTAGACGCCGCTATTGTTTTAGTAATGTAATTAGTGTCTACACGGATCCAGTTGGGTGTTACACCTAGTGAATCAGCACGTTACGAGAAGGATTTATGCATGTGTCAAAATTGTTATTATTGGGCAAACAAGATATTCAGTGTCGGAGTGAACATGTATGGAGCAAAATATAACAGAAGATGCTATTACAACCCAGCTGACGCTCCACCGGAAATAAATGAGCTGGCCTTCCGTGCATATATGGCCCATTGGCTGCATCTTTCAGAGATCATATTTAGCCTTCTTTTTTCATTAAATCATTTATTCATCATTTGTAAATGAAATAATGAAATATTCATTTTGTGAATCTGGCCTATAGCTTAACCAAAGGGCAAAACATAATTGAAGTAGACAACTGTACTGGTTCCTGGTCATAGATCATTATGGTTCAAATTTGACACTAACAAGCTTATGCCACCAGAGGGTGTAAATGAGCAGCTTGAATGCATTCGCTTGGACGATATGTTCTCTAAGCTGTAGTATAGTGGCGGGTATGGACTCACAGACAAAAATAAAATAAAACAGGAGGTTGGCATTTGGAGGGTTAACTTAAGCAACTTAGCATAAGGTTTCCATTTCAATCACTGGAGCCTATTTTGTGGCTTGTCAGACATTTAAAAATGCCACATCCCTTTGACTGTTTAACTGGGGTTAGTGTCAGTAGGCCTACTATACAAAAGAAAGTTTAATAATGTTGATCACTTCATGATACTTCATGATAAGCCATGGTTCTGGAGATGAAAATAGCCTATCCCATGCACCCATTCTGGATAATTCCCAGTTTAGCATGTACAATGTATAACATTTGAGACATAATGCAATTCAATCATCAGAATTCATCTAATGATACACCATGGTGCACTGGATTACTTGTATGTAGGAAAACAACATGAATCTTATATAGATAGTATACAGACCTTGTAAATGCCCCAGGCTTTGTATTTATTATCTGTGAGTCCGTTTGCTTTAGGTTAGGATGGGACCATAGGTTAGGTGTACTGACATGACAGAAATTATAAACAGAGCCAAGTGGTAAGTAAGTACCTTGGCAGTGACAGTTGGTACGTAGTTCAGTTTATTGAGGTATATTTATATTAAACTTAATTTTAGGAACTAAGTTGTAGATTTTTTGGTTTGTTTTAAGAGACATTTTAATATTAATTGGACTATTACAACAGATTAAAGAAATGTCGTTTGAACAACATATGGTATAGTCCTGCATTATCTCTCACTGACCAGTAGAGGGACATGTTGGCAAAGGAAAAATAGCTGGACCATTAACTTACTATGGAGTTCCTACAATGTGCAAAGACCGGAACAGTTTGACTGCCTGGTTGTTTGTCTTGTTCAGTTTGGTCCGTTCTAGTCAAGTATGTCTCATAATCATTGTGCGTGGTGAGGACTGACTAAAGCTTTTTATATCATCACTGTGCACATGGTGATCTCTTGCTATGTCCCTTATAACAGATATAGTGTCTGATTGTGCCTGAAGTTTATGCCATTAATGCTTCTTTTGTGATGCTAAATTGCTGAAAGGATTTGGCCAGACTACACAATGTGTGATGCCCTAAACACTTTTGTAACAGATGGCCTAAATGTTTAGTTTTTCAGAGTGAACACGTAAATACGTAAATAAATATGTGCATAATAATAGGACATTAATTATTCAAATGGTATATACCACAGAATTTATATTACAGTCTTGATTCTTAGATGTAGTGTTATCAAAATAGAATGTATGTGCAGTAAGGTACGCTGCATAGATTGATGTGCTACAAAACCTGGAAAAACAAATGGAGTAGTCATCTGCTAATAAATAGGTCTAAGGATTAAATGGCAAACGCAACCTTGCTTAGTTGAGGTCCTTCTCTCAGTGAGTAGGTCTGGTTGCTAAGCCTGTCCCTAATCTGCTATTGTTGCAAACTGATTTTCACCCAGCCTTAGAATATAGGTCTACTGACACAAATACATAGTGTTCCAGTCAATAACATTGATCAATTTCACTGGGTAAAGGGATGGAAGATCACATAAGTCACATCCTAACATTATGTTGCATTCCTCTTTTTTCTCCTAGACTTCTCTATTACCCCAGATGCTTTAAGTACAAACTTTCAGTAAGGGACCAAAATGATGATAATAGATGCAATGAACTAGCAAAGACCAAAACGATGACAATAGATGCAATGAACTGTAACGCTAACTAGCATACCATGCCACAGAGATACTTGTGCCCTTTAATAAGGGAGGCTTAATGTAAAGAAATTGTGTAACACCACTGTGTCTGACCTACTTTTTTCTTCTCTAGTCAGTGGCTCCCTAAAAAAGTACCCGTTACTTCGATTAGTTGAACTTAAAGAGTATTTCTCCTCGTTCTTTCTGTTCCTGGATTTCTGTGGTGTTACACAGTAGCCTACATATAGGCTTACTGTTACAGTTTCACACACATAGGCCTAGTAGCTTTGCTATTTTGGAAACAGACTTCACGGGACTACATTCTCATGTAATTAACTAATAGGCCAAGAAGGGGCTTTCCCATGAGTGATGCTACAGACCGGAAAATGAAAAGACAAAGGTAGGTCACTGTCTCTACATTCAATGGGGTAGGCAAAACTAAATGGCCACAGGTGTATCTCCGTAGGGACCTTGACCTGTCCATGTTGGCCGACACATTGAGCCTAGTTAGTGGCGAGAGAGGCCAGCTTTAATGTTAGTACCCTACCATAGACTGTAGCCTATAAATAAGGGTCCTTGCAGGACAGCATTTCCTTACGAAAAAAAAAGTATTGGAATCTTATAGTATTTTACTACTGAAGTAGCCTAGGCCTACTACAGGAACACTATATTTTTTCAGCCAAGTACCCACTTACCAGCGCAAAGCATTTTTAGTTGAGGAAAAAAGACCTAAAACAGAGCACTGTGTAATCAGTGTCTAATTTATTCAACTTTGGAACTGATAAACACATAAAATCGCACACACATACCGCTACGCTTCAACCACGACTCCATCGTTTGAGTTTTGACAGTGATTGACAGGTGATGGCGGGTGGCATGTGACAGGTTGGGTCGAACCATCCTGGTATGGGTTTTTAGGATAATGAAATTGAATAGCCTACTTAAATATAAAATTCATTTTATGACCTTATATTTTCCTGAAATATTTATTAAACTAGATGTACCGCATAGTGGTACAAAATATGACCGCCGCTCAGTCCTGTACATCCGTTCCGCGAAAAGAAATCACACTTCAATGTCTCCATCTTTTACTCCATCCCCCACTCTTGAAACTTTTGTGTATGCTTGTTTGGCATGCCTGAGTGTGTGTGTGCGGCTGCACAGAAAGTAGCCTACTGGTGCTGAAAAGGTGAATAGATTGTAGAATAGCCAAAGAAGATGTAGCATTGTTATAAAACCTTTAAAATCTCTAAACAATCACAAGTAGGGCAGTTCATCACAGTTCATCCATTGCAACTGGATTGATGAAAGGTCACTTATACCTGTAGGCTACATTTTATTTGGGAAAAGCAAAAGGTATCAGCATAATGTTATTTATTTATTTATTTATGTATTTATTTATTTATAAACAAAAACATCTCTGTCAGTTCCATGCCGTTTTCAACAGCTATCAAAAACAAAGGTCATTTTTGGATGGATGGATTTTTTGTGAATGTTTCTTCTTCTACATAAGATTTTAGTCATCTTTAGTTCATGCGATACTTTATTGTCAATGCACAAATTAAGTAACAGTAGTCTGAAACGTTATTGTTAATGCACAAATTAAGTAACAGTAGTCTGAAACGAAATGCTGTTTTACATCTAACCAGTGGTGCAAATAACTGACATGTCCAAATGGGCCTTGATGAAATGCGTCGCTAGACTGTTCATACACATTTTAACGGGCCAAAGTTGAAGAGCTGTTGTCCGTTACTGTTCGTGCAAATATAGGCTGATTCATGTTCCCTTGCATTGTGTAACTGAGGTCCATGGCTAGTCTGGCTTTCACCAGACCAAGCTCAATCTTTTAAGAAATCAAAAAATAAATAGCGGGCAGATCAGGCTGGGTTCACCCAGCTTATAAGGTAGGCCTATTTACAACATAAATTGTCAATAGGCTATGCTGGCGACACAAATAAAATCTCCTTTGGAAACCAATATTGGTTTCCGAAGGAGATTTTCAAGATGGCTGCAAACGCTAAACTTCGTGAAGATACTTGTCTGCATAAATCGTCTTGCAAGTAAATTACCAGTGCTTTTTCAAAGTTCTCAATGTCTCGTTTTAAATGTCAGGGCCCTCGGAAGTCTACCAATGAAGTGTGGAGATACATTGAGCCTCGTAAATGGTGTAAAACAGTGATTTATTTGCATGGCTAGCCCGATGCTGAAGCACCACCATTGAAAAAGATGTTGGTAGCATCTGCTAACTAGCGCCAGATTTTGGAGTGCAGGGGACAAGCCGAGATGGGCTATGAGACAAACGTTCACACTCGGTATCATGTTTCAACACACTTTAGGTCAATATCACACCGGAATTCTCCTTTAAACTGCCATATCGTGGCGAAAAGTTGTAATAAAATTCACGCAGCTCCATGAGTCAAGGAAAACGTGAATGAAGTAGCCACTTCTAAATGGGACCCACTACACAGTAGCTTAAGGTGTGTTGCTAAAGCAGCCATAATGAAATGAAGGTGTCATTGTTTGGATACTTCACACACACGTGCTTTTTAATTTCACAGACTACAACTACCTAAGCTGGAATCAAAGCACATCCGATTCCCCTCTCACACCCTGCACGCACTTAAAACAAAATAAACAGGCGTCTCAGTCTCACGCATGTATAGTCAAAACTGTATCAGACCGGTGTAACGTTGGTAAATCTTCCATGCCACAGAATGATTTTTGTAGCACGTGCAACAAATGACAGTCGAAAGATACAATTACAGTGCTGCTATCAATTTGCTTGGTATAACCGCATTTATAGTTTTCTACAAATGCAATCAATCAAATTGGCCTCCATCACTCAACCACGGTAACATTACCTAGGTCCTTATTGATATTATAAGATTAACGTACCTGCAGTAAACACCAAGCATGTCCGATAAACATCCTCAGATTTATTTCGGCTTCAAGAAGAAATGGGAATTACATTTCATGTGAACATCGTCCTATCCTTATTAGACGTTCTCTGCGGTAAACTACAGTCCTTGTAGGAAGCGTCTATTGTTTTTCCAACCTACTTTTAACTTCCAACAAAATTACGTCTCACTGCAACGATGCGCCATCTAGTGATACTGGAAATGCAGCCATGATGATGATGATGAATATTTATTTTGGCTTTCTTTTAATCCTACTGAATTTGAAATTATGTATCGGCTGTTCTAATACCGATAGTATGTGGGTGCCTGTGTGTGTGTGCATGTGTATATGTGTGCACCGCCATCTACAGGCCAATGAGTGTACAGTCACTAAATGTACACATAACCTAATTTTTTTAGACCCCCCCCCCCCCCATGGATGAAATTCTACGAAACTTGGCATACCCCCAGAGAATGCCAGGTCAATCATACACATAAAATTTGGTGCAGTTCTGAACATCTTCACTGAAGATAGGGGCGATTAAAGCAGAATATTGCATTTTCAGTGATTATGGACCAGGTTGATGTGGGCCCTTGAGACCAACATACCATAAAAGATTCTTCATCCTCAGTGCCACGGTTCAGGTAGTTATTTAGGAAAAACTGCTTTTTTTGCAGTTCGGGGGGCCCAGCACGGGGGGGAGTGGCCCCCGGGGACGAAACGAAATTGTTCCGTAAAAGTCTAGTGGGGCTACATACCCACCAAATTTCATGTGCCCCGGTGGTTCGGTGTCCCGGGTATCGTTGACCAAAAATTCAGGAAGTAGATGACGAAAAAAAAAAAAAAACGTTGACAATCCCTATATGACCGCTTCGCTAGCGGCGGTCATAATAATTGTTTCTAAAGTAGCCTATGTTTGCATGGATTCTACTTTTAAAATATATGTATTTTTTTAAATCTCACGTACCCCCTGGAGTGCCTTCACGTACCCCCTTTACATTTACTTTACATTAACATTTAGCTTTCCAAAAACGGGATATTTTTGTTTTTGAGGGGGGGCAGTGTTTATACCGGATCTGTGTTTGCATATTTAATACGTTTCATACACGTGTTTCAACCTATGGTTTCAACACTGCATTTCGGTCGTTGCTTTTACCTTACCATTAGTAGGCCTACCTTACACATGCCAGTATGTATCCACCAGCTGCCTGCCTGCAGCCTACTTCCAAAACTCCAAATTGCTGCTTGCTGTCAGATTTGGTTCCGAGGGCACAAGTTCAGTGTATCAACAACACTCAATAACAGTTTATGTGATGTGTTAATCAATTAAATTCCCAACAATTTCACAACAGCTAGTTCTGGAGTAGGCCATTCAACTAGCCCGCTTGCTTACGACAAGACTCAGGCTGCGCAGTCGGCACCCGCTTCCTTATTTGGGTTTTGGGTTTCCAGGTTTTAGCCTATGACAAAATGGTTGAAATTGAAACTAAGTGATCGTGTATGTGTAGGGTGTATTATTTCATACACAATCTGGCAATTTGAGAGATGTCAGACTAATAGAAAAAATGAATGGATAATGATTTTAAAATGAAGTTTGATGACCAAATTACGGGAGTTTTCCGGGAGAAATAACAAAACGGGAGGGTGCTGGGAGATGACCTTGAAATAGGGAGAACCCGGGAAAAACGGGAGTATTGACAGGTATGGAGTGCCTTCACGTATACCTCTTGAGAACCACTGCTTATATTAGAGCCTAATACATAGGCCAGAGAGACTTTCTAATAAGGAGACACATAACTCAAAAAATCCTCCATAAAAATGCATGCACTGTAAAAAAATGGCTGTAAAATCTACAGTTATTTACTGTGGATTTCACAGTACCATTACTGTATATGATTATGATTGCAGTATGATTGTAAATTTTACAGTAAACCCGTGTCCACATGACAAAATCATCTGAGTGTTACCGTAGAAATCACAGTAGTCAAAACATTACTGTAAAAAAAATCACAATATAGCCACTGTAGTTGTAAATACTAAAGTACTGTATTTTCCTTTTTTATCTTATCTTACACTCTTAAATTAAAAACATATTGGTTAAAAATAACTTTAGCCCCAAGCATAGCAACATGTAGGCTTACCCTTTCTGGGACATTTATATAGGCCTACCTTTTATAAATAAACTTACAAAAAGGCCTAAACAGTAACATGTCACTCAAATGTTGTTGGGGGAGGATTTTGGAGTGACCGTTACTTTTTTCTTCAAGTCAACTTCAGTCCTCACTCACTCACCCAAGTGATGCAGCAACTTTCAACAGAGGAGCTTCTGACGTGTGAGAGAAAACACATTTGTAGGATGGAATAATCTTTGTGGAAGAGGAGGCACAGCTAAGGTTTAGTTTAAATGTAAGGAAATTCGGGTGGTAAATACTGTTAACTGAGCCAAATTATTAGCTAAAGGGTCAATGTTAGCTCTAGCTAATGTTAGCAACCTAGCCTAGGCTAACCACAAATTCTGATACTTCTATACTCTTTGACATGCCTTCAATAATGCATGACTGTCATGATAGAGATAGAAATTAAGGAGGAGGAATCTGTTGTGTGTACCTATCTGTTGCCGTGTTATTTTAAAGTTATTTTTAACCCAACTAGCTACCGCTAACGTTAGCCTATTATTTAGCTAGATCTTTGCCATAGCCTAGCACTTTTAACCATGTTAACCAGTTAGCTCTGTGTCCTAATTGAAAGTCCCCTTAGTGCAGATGAAAGAATCCTGTAAGCATTAACATTAATATCTTTTAAAAAAAAAAATAATTAGTTGAGCTGCCTATGTTGACCAGTTTGTCATGCAGAGAAACTTAGCTGGTCAGAGGTCTATTTGTATAATACAGCTGTATTCAAATCTAACATTAATGTTTAAACCTTCTCACAGGGGTCCCTCTAATGCAGAATAAGTGCTAACAGTGAAGTACCTTTCCAGAAGGATTTAACAGCTATGTAAGTTTACACACCTTTTTTGTAGTATTTTTTTTATTTTTTTAATGATATTAAGTGCCGCTACACATAAGTATTACATTTATTAAATTAGGGTGCGTTTGTAAATTGGCACTCTAAGCACACTCTGAAACTTTTTAACCATTTGTAAATTCGGAGCGTGGATGAAATTATTGCTCGTTTATTCAGAGCGTCACACTCTCGGAGCGTCCAGAGCGTATTCTGGGCACTCCAGATGTTACACAGTAGGTTGCAGGCTAGTGCTAGAATGCTTTCGAGTTAACATTACAAGTTAACTGTTGTTATTTAGTAGGTTAAAACAATTGCTTACACAGTCCTCATCATCACTGTCAAGAAGCTCTTGCATTCGTGGAATTGAGTTCTGAAGGACACATCAACCCTGTTCCACAAGTGCTGTAGTGGCGTCCATATTGTAAACCATACTGTCTGTAATCCTAAATAAATTCACATGGAGTTAGAACGCTCATCTTTTTTGAACTTCAGAGCGTTATTTTATTTTCAGAGTGTCAGATTGAATTTATGAACGCACCCTTAGTCTTGAGTGTGATGTTACGTGAAATATTTATAGAAATATTTACTTTAGTAAAAGTAAAAGTACCACAATGACAACCCTACTTAAGTAAAAGTAAAAAGTACCTGCTTTTAAATGTACTGTAAGTATTAAAAGTAAAAGTATTTGCATAATGATTTATTCTCTTAATATCTATATTCTACAAGAAAAAATAGTATGGGCTGTGCCATTTTAATTAAGCTAGTTTTAGGTTATACTCGACTAGATAGTTTTAAGCTAATGCAATTGTGCTTACTGTACCATCTGTGGCCCAGTTTACATTCTGACCTACAATTCTAGAGACTGTAATTCTGGTTATACTAGTGATCTGCTGAGTAAAATATCCTTCAGCAAAACACGAGAGCCTGAAGTTTAACGGGGTAGACAAGGGAAACGTCAGTTGGATCGTAATGCCAATTCTGCTGATTGAACAGAAAAGTTGCTGAGAAAGGTGTCTTTATGATTAGGTTCAGTTTCACTTGCGCAGACGCACATAGACATTAAATGAGCGCTCACATTTCTACCCCCCAATTGTAGGCTATGCCTCTTTATTTGATCACACACAATTAAGAAATATTTCCTAATCTGTAAAATGCTACGTTTTTTTCGGCCAGCGGTTCTATAATAGTCTACCATTCATTTGTGCCGCAAATGATCAGACGTGTGACAGAAGCATGGGCATAGTCTGTAACTTCGCTGATCCGCGGATAAAAATCTCATCGGAGAGGAGGCCCTAACGCTGCAGATAACAGACAGAGAAAAGCACAGAACACAGTTGCATGTCCAGTGTAGCCATGGGTCTGGTGAATATAGTCTACCGAATGCAGATGGCTACAAGCTCACGCTTTGCCTGGTCTAGACTAGAAGCGTATGTTTCAAAGATTTAGAAGCTAAATCTAGCGTAGCGCTCCAGAATCTTTGGTAGCAACCCCACCCCCTGGTAAAACAAACGTGTTTGTCAGAGAGAAAAAAAATCTGATCATAAAATGTATCGTAAAAAGGAACGATGGTGTTGTAGAAATGTAGCGGAGTAAAAGTACAGATAATTGCTGTAAAGTGTAACGAAGTAAAAGTCAAAAGTATGCACTATAAATTCTACTTAAGTAAAGTACAAATACGTGGAAAATTTACTTAAGTACAGTAACAAAGTATTTGTACTTCGCTACATTCCACCACTGCATGTCAACCCATCTCATATCCACTCATTTGATGTATAGTGTAGAAGTGTAGGATCATTATGGCACCCTCTGAATGCATGCCAAGTTTCGTGGAATTCTGTTCATGGGGGACCATACAATAAATTAATATATGTGTACATTTAGTGACTGTACACTACGCATGCACACACAGACACATTCATGAACACACACAAATACACACATAGTACAGATACAGTTAAGAAGAAAATCATTCATACCCTTTTTATGTAATCAGTGGAAACATCTCTCAAAATGGTTCTTATAATACCTACCAAGCCTCTCCATGTCTCCAAAATGATTCTAGACCGCACTTTTTTTTTAGCAGCATTCCATGTTTTGAAGCAGGAGCAACGATTCTTTGCCATCACTCAGGCCTTGTGCTCACTTTTTTGACGGATTGAGGTCTGGACTCTTAAAAGGTTGATATTGTTCTCTGTTAACCATCCCTTGCCTTGTTTGGCTGTTTTGTTTTGGATCATTGTGTGGTTTAATGGTCCAATGTGCCTATTGGGGTAGGTCTCTTGGCAGACTACCTAATCTGTTCCTCCAGAAGCCCCTTTTTTTAGTGTTACTGTTTACTTTACTTTCCAACGAATTTGCACAATTTGCTTGTTGGTAATAAACATTTAAACTGTTATCCATTGTATTTGATGTTGTTGGGTATCACAATATAATACGAATAATGTTGTTGGGTATCACAATATAATACGAAAAAGCAGGTACTATTTCACAGCGGTTTGAAGTGATTCTCCTTTCCCCCACAATGCATTGCATTACGTCACCTTGGGGAGGCTACATACCAAAGCCCACCTTGAGACCCTTGAGAGTAACGAGAGAGGAGTAAAGAGAGAGTTCAGCAGTAGATAGCGCAGATTATATAGATATAGATAGCCTATATATGTATATAGACAGGTAGATAGATAGCTAGATAGATCATGTCATATGCTGGTCGCGGGGTGAGCTCCTCGACCAGCGGCCAAAACGCACTCGCTTCCCTAGTTACAGCAGCTCTCCACCGCAGTTTCCATCGGGACGGCACAGCCCACACAAGCATCTGCCAAACTGCGACTTGCCCTTGGTAAGCCGTACCCTGACGATGTCAATGACAATCAATCACGAGGAGTAGTTATCGAAAATATTCATGCTGAAGACACGACCAGCCTAATCGGCGGCGGCTAAGTTTGCAACAACAGGGGTGGCTCACAGGTGGGACTGGAAAGTTAGCCCATAGCACTAGCTATCATGATGCTTTATATTCAGATCTTCTGACTAAGTTTACCCGGTAGCTTAGCTTATCTGAACTAACAACATGATCACTATCACTAGATATAAAGAAAATGTTGACTTTCACTCGGTGCTGTTCTATGACAGTAACAAAAAAAGTGTCGTAACGTTATAAGCATAATGCATTGAACTGAATAGGCACATTATGTTGCCTCCTAATGAGGCCTCTCAAATTCAGAAAATTGCATTAAACTAAAATCGGAAGACATTGTTATCTTTGTTAGGCCATAGGGTAGTTGTCATATAAATGCTGTAACGAAATTCAAAGTGTAAATATACAAACTTTATGTTGAAAGTGTAACCGCGACCGTTTCCCATAGGAATTAATGTAAAACATACCCTCCAAAACGAGACCTCCCGAAATTCAGAAAAAAATTCTAAATTGATATCAGGCAACGTTATTACCATTGGTAGATCATAGGGTAGCTGTGATATAAATGCTGTGACAAATTCGAAGTGTAAATATACAAACTTTATGTTGAAAGTGTAACCGCGATGTCCATTGGAATGCATTGAAATAAATGAAGCGCAGATCATGTAGTCCCCAACGTGACGTCATCACCGAATTGCGGAAAAAAACCCCGCTAATGCTAAAAACAACAAAAACTGGCATTTAACATCATTTGGAGACATTTTTAAAAATGATATACATATATTGAGTGCTTTATGTACCCATTAATCAACAGTGGTGGTTAACCTGCAACACAGGCTTTAAGGTCTATCTGATTTCTATCAATTCTAGTTTTTCTCCATATTTTATTGCTGCAGCATGTTAATCCTTCAACATTTTACCTTCGACACTTAAATCAGGCTTCAATGATTCAGGTCCTTTTCGGTGGTGCATCGGTGCAGCTGTGGTTCCTTCTCATTATTCACCAGGATGTCCAGAGAGCTAATTGGATCTGGATGCTTCTGCATGTGGCTGCTGGCTCCGGGTAGGGATGGGCAGAGTACGTTCCTGTGACCTGCTTACCCTCCTTGTGTGCCCTTGTCATTGCCCTTGCTGGTTATCCTTGCAGCCTCCTTTGCCTACTGCTGGGTCTCTCTCTTCATGGCACCCTTTCATCCCTCTGTGAGACAGTTGGGCTTGAAACCTTTTGGCAGTGGAAAGACCATGGTGCTCTAGTAGGAGCTTGCAGGAGGTCTTTATCCACTTTGTGGCAAAGCAAAATCAATAGAAAAGTCAATGACATCAATAGCACAATGAAGGAAGTAGCTTAATGCATTAGCAAAGAGGCAGTTTTCTGGGTATGTTCCATATGACAAAAGTGTTTAAAAAGTTCAGTGGAAGTCAGAAGTTCAATACCGAAGTTACCACTGGCCAGAATTAGTGTAGTTTGTTTCGTCTGACAACATACTACCTTTGCCTATCACTTTATATAATATATTCTTAGCATTGCTCATATATAAACTAGATGTACCGCAAAGTGGTACAAAATATGACCACCGCTCAGTTTGTGCGTACGTGGGTGGGTGTGTGTGTGTTGCTGATATGGCCCCCCATGAACGGAATTCCATGAAACTTGTAGGGGTGTGAATTTCTCATGTAAAAGAAGATACGATTCGCATCTAGATACATGGGCACGATTCGATACAAGAAAAGATACATGTTTATAAAAAACGATTCAGTACGATTCGATGCGATTCGATGCAATTCAAGAATTGAAAGCATTCTGAAAGATTTTTTATAATTTGCTCAAGGTGCACATTCATTTTATATTATCAATTATCATGGTCATGGTTGTCAATTAGGCAACAAAATGTGTGAATATGATTATCTAAACTGAGGTTTGTTTCATATACTGTATTGAAATGAAAAAAGAATAGTCTACATTTCAGTCAAACACAGCAGCCAAATACAACATAAAAATACATTTTTATAGACTTTACAGATTTTATAGAGTTATATCTGATTGTTTTCATGGAGCTGTAGCCTTGTTGAGGTAAGACAATACCGAAATAAAATAAAACAGTGCTTAAGACACTCTTGGCCTTTTCTCATATACTGTAGGCCTAGCCTACCCTACAAGAATAAAATAGGCCTACAAATCAATGAACTCTCTGGGCTGTTTTTGTTCTAACAGTAGACCTAATGCAGAAACCTAAAATGCCACAAGTCTGAGTGAATATAAACAAAATCATTGGCTAATAATTTATGCATCGTTTTAGCAGCAAGGGCCAAATTATTATTTAACATTAAGGAAATCCCTTCATCAAAGGTAAGGCTACTCTACAGACTATCGTTGCTGTTTAGGAATGCTATAAGTGCTTAATTTCGCGCTGGATTTCGAAAAACAAAAGCCGACCGAGTGCAAGTTGTCACATGCTTAAGTTGCAATAGATGTATGGGTAATGAGGTCATTTGACAACTTTGGGCAATGAATATAACCAAAAGCGAACTGCATTACCCACAATTCTGTGCCACGTATAGTTTCAAAAACGGAAGTGGTATGAACGCGCTGCTTGGAACGTAAATGAGAGTCTGAGCGAGCAGAAAAGGTTGTGCACCGATTCCTAACAAGTAAATCGATATAACGACCGATTCATTTCAGTTTTTTTCTGATACGGGGCTTCACGTATCGATGTAGCCGTATCTTACACGTTAAAAACGGATACCGATACGTATCGGTTAATCTTTACACCCCTAGAAACTTGGCATGCATTCATTCAGTTTTGAACATGTCAGCCAAAGACACCAGCGATTACAATGCCTCGTCTTTGCTTTTTCATTTTAACTAGGTAGCACTATACCTCAAATGATTGGATATGGGATAGGTTGACATGGCCACTTGAGACCAACATACGAAAAAAAGTTGGCCCTAGGCCAGGGGAGGGCAAACTGCGGCCCGTGGGCCGGATCCGGCCCGCCAAGCACTTTCATCCGGCCCGCTGAGCATTTAATTTGGTTATCAGACTGCTCGCTATTTTTTTCCTGCGATAGAGACGACGTTGGTTAGCTTTACTGCAAACTGCTTTTCACTCTCCTTAGAGAACGTTTACAATGTCAATGTCAAAACATCATGTTAAATAGAGATAACATCATGTTAAACTAAGTTAACTCTTAGTTATCTCCTTTGCAGCAGATCTAACGTGAACATGCGATCTATTTAATTGGGAACGTGTCTGCACTCACGAGAGGGAGAGAGAGCCGCAGGTTCCAGCTGGCTTGTCATTGTTGATAATTGATATCTCCTTCTTATAAGAAACTTTTAAAAGGAAATCATGAAGGCAGCAGTAGTTCCCACTACTGACCATTTAAAAAGTGTGAGAGGGCCATACTGTAGCAGGCAGAAGATCATTGAGAAATAAACGTGAATTAAAGCGACTGTCTTAAAGCGACAGTGCACAATTTATACATTTGTTAAACAGCATACAATTAGCAGTATTTTTAAGCAATTGATATTTTAAAAGAAATATTTTGTCATACTAAATTATAGGCTATAATTTTTTTTTTTTTTTTATGTGTGTGTCGTGGGGGGGCGGTGGGGGGGTTGTTGTTGTGCGGCCCGCCGGCCAATTTTCAAAACCCAGTGTGGCCCTTGAGCCAAAAAGTTTGCCCACCCCTGCCCTAGGCCCTATGGTTCTCAAGATATTCACAGTTTTGTGTCTGGCCTACCCTCCTTTCGGGGGGCCTGGTGCTGTGGGTTGGCGATGGATCAAAGCGAAAAACAATGGTTCCGTGTCATCCTTGGGAGGCTACATGCCTACCAAATTTCGTGCAGCCCGGTCTTGCAATGTCCCGGGAATCGTTGACACAAATTTACAGAAGAAAAAACAATCTGGAAGAAAAAAAAACTTTGCTAGCGCGGCGGTCATAATAACATACAACTGAACACACATAATACACGCAACAGATACTCTTCACTGTGGTTAAGACAAGAATACTTGTGTGCATGGTTTCATAATGAGTCATGTAAATCCTATGTTTTACTCAGTCATATTTTGATGAATGCACCACACATACAGTAAGCCTGCAGGAAACCCACTAACTCCACTGCAGCGGATTCCTCCCAAACCACAGCCATTTAATCCCCGGAAGCTGGCGCGATAGAGCACACACTCATCACTGCGTCTCCTCTGAGTGATGAATTATGGACTATCCCCCCACCAACACACACGCACAAACACACACACACACACACAAACCTGTCTGACAGATGATCGACAGGCTGGGTGTCCACATGCCTGGGACATACAGTACCTACTGTAGTGCTGAGGGTGTTAGTGGGCTGGGGTGTAACTAGAAAAAAACCCTTGAGCATTTTCAGTTTCTATATTTTAATTCCCCCAAAAATGTACACTGTCTGAAAGGTTTCAGGGCACCTGTCAAGCAGGGAGCCTGTTTTTCTTCTCTTCCTGCTGCCCTGGTGGTTGGGTCCAGTGTAGGAGCCAAGGAGACACTCGAAGGGAATGTAACCCATATGCCCTGCGCCCCTCAAGTAAGAGCAAGAGAACTGAAAGAAAAGGAAATGCTGGAGGCAAAATGTGCAGTGACGGAGAGACCAACAGAGAGAGAGAAAGAGAGAGGAGGAAGGTAAATTAAAAGGCACTTGGAGGAGAATTACAGTAACTGCTCTTATTTACTTTTGGCCGCCGCCACCACCGTTGCTTGTGCTTGGGCCCCGGATGCGGCCCTGGCATTTTTCCCTGATGAGACACGCAGTGCTGCAGGCATACTGATGCGCCCCTCTGCTGGAAAGCACCAGCAAACGCCAGGGCCTCAGCTCTCCTGAGCCACGCCACCTCCTCCTCCGCCACTGACGTGTCCTGACTGGCAGCTCGCGCCTCACCCCCCCCCCCCTCTACTGAGTGACAGGCACGAGGTTGAACACACTTTCATCGTGAATCAAAAGAAGGGGAAAACTCCTTCCCCTTACCGGCCCCATCTCCACAGAGTCTGTGGGGTTTTTTTTGGCAGATTTTTGGTTTCTGTTGTCTTGATGTTGGGAAGTATAGCATTCTTTATAGACAGCAGGACAAAGCAGGGGGGGATTGTATATGGAACATGCAGCTGAAAGGTTTGTCATGGAAATGGATTGACGTGATTCATTACCCCCCCCCCCATCGAGACCAATCGTGTTAACATCTGTTTCCCCATGACATGAGGCGGATCTCAATCTCCACCTTGAGAAATATGAACCTCCACACACACACACACACACACCTCTGCTCTCCATGTATGTACTCATTCCAAAAACACTAATTCCATCCTCAACCACACCCCTGTGCATGCACACACATGCATATACAGACAGACACACACACACACACACACACACACACAAAGTTCTGTAACACAAACATAGATACATGAACACACACACACACACTAAACATACACACACATATGCACATACTCCTTGCAAACATTCCTATTCCTGTGGAAGGATGGACACACACACACACACAAAACAAAACAGCCTCCTGGCAGAGCAGATAGGCCCTTTGTCTCTCTGTGGTCGAATTCAATGGAAGAACTTTCCCAAGATATATTTAGTATCGAATGGGCGGGTTGCACCAACGTGGTTTAAATTAATCCTAGTTTATGCCTAAACTAGGTTTAGTAAATCTAGGTTTAAATAGGGGTTTAAATTAACCAGAGACTCGTTGCACATCTTAATTTTAACCCTGGATTAGTTAATCCAGTTTAAACAAAGATTAACAAAAGATTAATTTATACTCATTGTCCGCCATGATGGATTCTGACAAGATGTAAACAAATCACGATGTTAAATGGACCAAAATTATAGCCTATCTTTCAACCAATCGCTGTAAACCATGTACCCATATCACTTTCGATACTTTTCAATAGACGGTAGCCGTTACATTGTATCACTGTGACCACAGTGCCATAAATGTTTAACGGTAAAGGTCGCCTAACATGCATTACAGTTATCATGGCAAGGCAGAGGATTTTTTTCCTTATGGCTCGTTTGGGGAAATAATTGAAGACAAAAAACTGACAGCACGACGTCAGAGACGGAGGAGGCGTAGTGGTTGAAACGATCTGAATGTTGTTTGGATCAGATTGCCCCCCTTCTCAACACGACGATGAAGGCGAACTAGATACGACAGACTTCAGTAAGTTGCTACGCTAACGTTAACTTAACTTTTAACATTACTGCACCATACACACTTGGCTAATGTTGATCGTCTGCAAACGGAACACCGGTGTTATATGACGATAGTATTTTGTTAACGTAGGTTAAGTTAATCAGCAAGAAAGTCAGTGTTGTGTTGGCTAGCTAGGTGGTCTAAATTGGCATTATTATGCTAGGCCATGAACAAGAAGCTAACGTTAGCCCATGTCCTTGGTCATAACAACAACAAAAAACTGCAAGGCTATTACCTCCTGTAGTGTCTCTCATATGTTTCCAGAATTTGTGTCTGTAAGATAATGTCAAGCTCTGATTTGAGCATTGTAGTTAAATTGAACTTCATGCCAACTATGACATTCTTATCACACCACCTTAACTAGGCTAGCTGGTATTTTCTAAGAGCTATATATCCAATCCTGTAGTTGCAATGTACACATCCCACTCACTTTATACACTAAACTAGACATTATATTGATTCATTGATTGATATTCTGCAAAAACAAAAAAATAAGTATCGCATTGATTGATATTCTGCAAAAACAAAAAATAAATATCGCATAAGTACCCAATGTATAACTTGTGCATATACCCTAAGTTCTGCAGCCTATGCAGTGTTGAATCTCTGCATTCACTTTACTCACAACTGGATGAATGGATGTAGCTGTCATTTATATGATTGTTATAGTTGGCACTGGACATTTTCTTAGCATTTGTTGTGATGATGCAAAACAAATGACAAGTAGAAGTGTTGTGAATGATGTGCTAGAACAGCAACTGATCTAATGAGAATACCATTGTGTGTTTGTGTTTTTAATAGGTGACAGTATTAATGGTAGTGCCTTCTGAGAAGCATCAAAAAGCTCTCTACCCACCACGAAATAAGCGAATTGAGAAGAAGGAGCGGTTTCTTTTGGACATTGAAAATGCTATTACGCAAGGAAGTTTGAACTTATCAAAAGCAAAAATGAGCCAACCACCCCAGGACTCCCTTGAGGCTCTCCTTAATGAAATGATGTAACCATATCACATATTTGTTTGTTTACTGTTTTTCCATTAATATATTTTAATTTGTAATACATATTGCATTTTAGAATAGAAGTCCCATGAGTTTCTCCTTGTTTAGATGAGTAATTTGTCATACAGTATAGGCTAAGTTAATCGATGTTCTTACAGCATTTCCATTGGAATTTGCAGCATTTTTAGGCATATCTCCCACCTCCTCATCCTCATGCCAGGTATGTGCGACCTGCATAGCCACTGTCACCCAGTATCCACCTATCTCCCCTCCCTCCAGTAGTGCACAGATGGCTGTTGTCAAAAATCCATCTTGTCAGTAGCCTACCACTCGGTACCAGGGGTTTAGTGATAAAATAAAAATAAACTATGAATTCCATGATCAAGGTGTGTGCCGTGACATGGAATTAAGAGTTTAAAAAAGACATTCAGGGCCTGTTTGATGATGGTTCAATGGTATTAAATGTCTCAGTAAGAGTTGATAAGTGTACTGTTGTGAAGGTGGATAATGCAGTGTGATTTCGGAATTGTAAAACTTCCATTTGGTCCATAAACTATCAGGAGGTGGATAAACTCTATTTCTGTCAGTTCAGAGGTGGATAAACTGCGTTTAATTGCGTTTAGCCTCCACTACATCCCTGGTACCACTGAAAACTTCTAACTTAAACCTCCTCCAGGGGTGGTTTAAATTAATCTGCTAGTCCAGCTTTATCCTAGGTTTAAAATTACTGGTGCAACAGACTTGCATTTAATCTAGCTTTAAGTGGAAAATTAATCTGGGATTAACTGGGGTTTAAATTTAACCAGAGTTTAATTTAAACTCAATTTAAACTAGGTTTAAGGTTGGTGCAACATAATTAGTCATTAACCCATGATTTAATCCAGTTTAAAAGTTAAACCACGTTGGTGCAACCCGCCCAATGTTAGATTTTTTTTCTCCCCTTGAAAACTGCCTGAGCACAGCCAACAAAAGTAATGAAGCAAGTCATTCTGATCCGATGCGTATCAATCAAATGACTCAATGGTGGGGTAGGGCAGAGCGGTGGATCATCAGTCTCAGCCATTACTTAATGAAGCTGCTGGCTTTGAGGGCCTGGGTGGCCGGTGAGGGTGGGAGGGGGTAGGGGAGGAGTCCGGTCTAAGCCTGACGCTGCACTGACCTCCGTCTCCTCTACGCCCACAGTCACTTTCCCCTAGGCCATCATTCAGTTCTCAGACATACTGACCAGTCACTGGTGTCTTGGCCAGAGTGCTCTCTCACCAGCACACATTGATTTCAGTCCCTTACATTCGTCATATCAATCAAACTTGCACACTTGGTGTGTAGGTGGGGGGCCTTTTGACCAGCACAAAGAGTTGGACTTGTGTGTCTGAAATTGAGTGTGCAGCAAGATGGAGAGAAACGAAACATTCATACTCCCACTGACTCGGATAATGACGCGTAGACCGAAGACCAGGTGTTCCTTTTCCTTCCATTCCTTCCCACCTGTCAAGCAACTGCTTATAATGAAACATTCCTCATTACAGTGTTCACCCTCGACTTCTTTTCCCCCTCCACAAAGTGCCCAGTGTTTTTTTTTTTTTTTTTTGTTCCAGCCACACTGATGACGAGATCAGCTGGTTGGAGACATTTTGATTAGGCACTCATTTACAGTGGTGTGAGTGGGAGTCTTGGAGCGGCCTCGGCGGGCTCATTTCCTAATTGCTTGTGCGTGCTGACTGCCTGAGCTCGCTGCAAATGAATAGCGCCCGTAAAAAGAGCGAGTGGATGCTACAGTAAATCACAAGGCCCTTGTGCCTCGGCGACTCTGCCACTCAGGACAAGATGCAGGAAGGATGCATCTCCCCAACTTTGACTCAGGAAAAAGGACTCTCAGCATATATTAGCTGAAGACGCATTAAAGGCTGCGTCAGAACGATACATCAGCTGGCTGTGCTGCCGCCAGGAAGGAGCTGTGAAGGTTATACACAGCATTTTTAGCTGGAGGTACTCCATACTCATCCACATGGTTTCCCAGGGAAAAGAGGAGTGTAGCCTTGAACCAAACTTAAAGGAACACAACAACTTTCGGAGGGAAATTAGCTTTTTGCTGTCTACCCCAGAGTTAGATAAGAGGATACATACCCTTTTGTTCTCTGTGGGGTTATGGCAATTAGCCTATAGCTCCAGTTTACGCTATAGGCTAACTGGTGTAACCCAGTTCCAGTGATTTATGCTAAGCTAGGCTAACAGTGTCATACTGGGTTGTTGCATGCATGCACAGTGAAGAGAAGGGTATGTAGCCTCTTATGTACTGTACATACTTTGAAGGTGCATTACTCAACCTTTGAAGGTGCATTACTCAACCTTGAAAAAAGATTAGATTATTTGATATTTTTTGAGTTTAACAACCGGTAAAATGCACCCCTCCCTTGACTGCTCCTTCTGTTGATTACCTTGTTGTTTCCCATTTACAGAGCCATTTATTTTGATAACACGCACAGAATGCCACGAGAAGAAGAAATATGCTGAAAGTCAAGAACCTCCACAAAATCCAGATTTTATCCAGGATTAGATTTACAGTAAAACAGGCTACTTTCCAACAGTGACAGTGTTATCTGACTGTCAGAAGGTTTGACTGATTCTTTCGATGGATGGCTATTCTCGAAAGCCCCCCTCCGACAGATTGTCAGTGGCATATTTAGTGTCAGTGGAACATTTAGTGTCTGTGCTGTATCTTTTCACATCAGTGTTGTGATGAACCTTACTTCCGGCTTTACTCTCTGCTAAAGGTCAGCACTTTGCTCAATATTTCCTTACCATTATGGTGTACAACAGAAAAAAAAGAGGATAAATCACTTACAGTAACACAAAATCTGCTGAGGGGCTTTGGCTTCGGCTTTATGACTGGCCTGGCCAGCCTCATCAATATTTTAAATGCATTTTCACAGCTTCTGTTTGCTGATCAGCAGGATTCTGTATGATAAATAGGCCCTTCAATCATGACACAGTTTTAGGAGTTATCATGAAACAAGGAAGTAGGTTAATTTTGATTAGTGTTGGCAAACTCCATCTGTAATCTATAAATGACTTTCATCTGCAATAAACAGGTGAGACTGATAATATTGTTGAATGTTGTGGTCTGGATTAGTATGAAAGCCTGAAGGATAAGATTCAATGGACTTTGAATTAGGGTGCATAAACAAAGTATGTGTGTATTTGTGTGTGTTGGTGCGTCAGTTTGTGTGTCACCGGGGGGCCAATGAGGGCATTGCGAGACAGCGATTCTACCTCCAGCCACCACTCCTCACAATGCCACCAGATGGGGTCTGTTTGCTTGATTGTTGACTGTGCTGCTGATAGCCTACAGGAAACATTGCACCTCTGCTCAAACAGCAGATAAGGCCCCCTGTTTCCCCCTCTACTGGAATGCAGCAATTTGCCAGGCCACTCTCTTTTTTTTTTGTTCTGTTTTGCTGTTGCTCGACAGAGAAAGAAAGACCGCTGCGAGGAGAGCGCAGGTACGCGGAAGCATTCCAGTGCACCGTTCAGACCCACACCAGGTGTGAGAGCTACCCTCCTGTTTGGACTTGACACTGCAGAGCAGGGCAACATCTGGCTAGAAGCAGTCAGCTAAACACCCCCTGCTCACCACACTCTTTGCTCGGATCGTTGAGTGTAAGAGGAAATATGAGGGGCAAGTACTTTGGTGTGTTGTCTTCAAATGTACCACAATAGTATAACATTACATTACAACATGCACCATGTACACCTTACAACATGCACATGCACCATGTCCTCCCAGCACACTTGGGTGTGCTTTGTATTATACTTGCCATATTGCTTTAATGTTTTCCTCTTACACCACATTTGATTTTGTGTATTTTAGCAACATGTGTTGAGCTACACACAGTTCTTTCAGTTAAACATGATCTAAGCCAGACCATCTATACCAGGGAATTATTGGAAAAAGTCACTCAAAAGAAGAAAAAGCTTAAGTTTTTCCTTGAGCTTAGTTTACCTCGGTGAGACACGGGTCAATGACGTGACGTCTAGATTTTCTGTCCAACAGCATTTTTTAAGTTTATAAAAGGTTTGAATGCCTGAAGACACCATATATATGTGGGAGCACTAAAAAAATCTTTAGGTCTAAATCTTTAGGTATTTTTAATTAAATTTATTTTTAATTTTAATTTAATTTCATAACTCTCTTATGTGAAGTATCAAAATATCATGTGGTGCGACTGTCCGACCATGACTGCTGTTTGGGAAACTTCTTTAAAATTACACTGAATCTATTCAAATGTGCTTTCCGCTCTACCATTTTTTTTGTCCATCTTATTATACAAGCAAACTTTGTCTGAAGATGTCAACTTAATCAAATATCATCTGGTGCAACCATCAAGAAACTGCCATTTTGAGACTTTTATTTTAAAATTAATTCAAAGATTTTAAGTTGCATTCATAAACTAGTTTGCCAGGCACCCATTGGGGCAGCAAACAAGTTTGTAATTATCTGTTATATCTGGAAAAACATAGCTGGCAAGAAGTTGCCAAATTTGGACGTCATGTGGTATGACCTCAACAATACAATGAATATAAATTATTTTTTGATTAGAAATTAAATAGTGTCCTTTTAGAGGAATCAAGTTTGTTATGAGTAGGTGGTCAATTTTGTGCCTGTAAATTTGATCTCAAGTTGAAAATGTCATGTGGTGCGACTATTACAAAATGCATTTATGTGGTTTTACATTTAATTTAGGATTTATATGCCTATGCAATTTATTTTAGTGTTATATGGAATCAATTTTTATACATTCAGAGTACATTTTCAAAGATTTCAGAAAAAAACATTTACATTTAGGTACATTATAATGACAAAAATGTAAATAAAAATCCTTTTACATGTAAGTTTACTTTGGTAAATGTACATTTATTAATCATTTATCCCTCCCACTGTGTTCTGTTCAGCAAGAAAGATATATTTCACTTATTATCAACATCATAAAAATAGGCTATCACTATGTATGTGGCGGTGAGGGGCGTTAACACTGTAATATAGGATTTTATTACCATTATTTTTGTTTTGTTTCACATTATTTTATTGTTTTTATTTGTTATATTATTAGTGATGATTGGGCAACATCATCAAATTTGTTTAATCATCTTTTTTTGTTTAAGTTTGTTTGCTCTGAAAACTTCCCCATTTCATTTCTGTATCACTTTCTCTCTCTCTCTCTCTCACTGTCTCACTCACACTCACACACACATACACACAATCTCTCTCTCTCTTTCTCTCTCTCTCTCTCACACACACACACATACACACACTCACTCTCTCTCTCTCTATCTCTATCTGTTAAACACTAGGCCTATTACTCTCTTCATCGCTGTATCTATCACAATATATCTATCACGCTAACTATCCCACTAACACACTATCAATCACAGATCACTATCTATCACACAATCATGCTATCTATCACACTATCAATCTATCAGACTACCTATCTATCATCATATCTATCTATCTTTATCCATCATCTGTCTGTCTTCTAGCCTCCCCATCTAGTTAGCCTAACTTCTATGTCTCACTCTTTTATTCAAAAAAGCTTTCATTCTGCCATTGTTAGTCTGTCTGTCTGTCTGTCTTTTAATTTCTTTATCTTTTATTATCTCTTCCTTTCCATCCAACCATGCACTTTTGTCTATCTTAATATCTTCTCCTGCCCCATCTCTTAAAATCATCTGCTAAATCCCTTTCACTTTACGTCCTGAATTTCTTCTGTTTATCCCCTCGATCACTCACACGCTTTTACCTCCTTTTCTCCCTTAAGCTGTCTTCACTTATTTGTTTCTTTCTATGTGTTTGTTTTCATCACCTTCTATATTTCAAATGCCCTCACAAAGCTTATCTTTTTATATCTTTACCAATATATGGACATGTTCAACATCATTAGCAACTTAAAAATCTTTTACTTTGTGTAAAACTTTTATTTTTTATTTGTTTTTTTTGCTTTGCAAGCACTATATTACCCTCATGAAATGAAAATATAACAGTTTATTGATCTTGCTACTTATATTTTTAACAATATGAGATCCTTGAGTCATTTGGTGCGACCAATCATCATGTGGTGCAACCAATAATAGCAATAACTGTGTTAAATTCAAAATGAAAAATAAAATTTCTGTGGTTAAATTATTAATCAGTCATATAGTATGTCAATGCTATTTTTCAGACTTTTCCATCAGTTTTATAAAACTTACAGGAAAAATAAGGGTTCTAAATATATTTTATAAGGTGACAATGACAGTATAGAACAAAAATATCAGTCCAATATTCACAAAAAGTAAAGAAATGTAAATACTTTGTTTCTAAACAGTTCATATTATTAAGAACTTGTAAACAAACTTTTAAGCATGTTAAGGAAATACATTTAATTTTAAGATAATCTATGGTCACACCACATGACATGTTTTATTCAATGACAATTCATTCTAATGAAAAAACACTAAAATCACATTACTTGAAATTTTATTATGGATTTTCATATACCCAACATTCTTAATGTTTGAACAATTGAAACAGAAATTCTTATTTTTAGAATTTTAAATTTGGCCTGTTGAAAAACCTTATCCGTCATTGACCCACACACGTTATAATTATGTGAGCTCAGGAGGGCTCTGAGCTGCATTTATGGCTTGCTCGTGCGGTGGAAATGATGGGGCCTTGCTTTGACGTGTGTATCGTAAGCTTGCCATTATGGTTGGCCTCGTTTGTTCTGTCGCCGTGCCGACAGCGTGGCAGATTCATTTCCTCATGTGCTCAGTCACTCCCAACACAGGACAGCCCGTCTGTGGGAACACCAGGGAAGTGTTGCTGGTCATTGCTAGCCATGGAATACATTTAGCAGGTGCCAACAAGATACCGTATCTTGCTTGGCTGGAGACAGGAGAGTGTCCATCGGAGTGATAGATGATGTCCTTGTCTCTCTCAGGTGTGGACAGAAGCAGGGGGCAGAGGCTGAGGGGGTGGCAGGAGAGGCCCACCCTGCACTGCGTTTTCCTCGGGGGGCCTGGCAGGCAGAGATACCCTGCCTCCATTCTCACAGCCTGAATGCCAAGCTGGGGAGGTTTGCTATGCCGTTCCCAAGCTGAGAGGCCTGATAAAGGGATAAAGGCTGTCTTCTGTAAAAACAAAAGAGTAACAGAAGGCTGTCTTGATAAAGCTGGAATTTTCAATGTGTGTGTGTGTGTGTGTGTGAGAGAGAGAGTCTGCATGCATTTGTGTAATTGTGCATCTGGGTTTGCCTGTCTGTGCATCCTCACTGGCATAAAATTAGTGCAGAAATATAAAAATCCACTTCCCTTTAAAATTCACTTTATGATAAACAGCAATTCAGTCTAATTATCTACCAAGTGCTTACCGCTATGAGATGCTTTTCAACTTTCGTGAGTCAAAATGGTTGGAAAAAGACAAACAATAATGGCTGAACTTGGCAATTTATGACTGCATTGCATCTTTAAATCCCAGCTGGTTTACTGTAGCATTTGCATAATTTTGCACCACCAGTTCCCAGCAAACCATAGAAATGCACTTTTATTGTTTTAAAAAAACAACAAAAAAAACCCATCTCCGCAGTCAATCATGAAGCAACTCCCTTAAGACACTTAAAGACACAGAAATTAGAGATTGTCTGAAATAAAAAAGAGTGTGTAGGAACTTCCCAAAACAAAACAGTGTAAATCTGGCTCTTAAGCCCTTGGTGTGTTTGCTTGGTGTGCTGATATCCCAAACAATAATTGTGCCAGATTTGTGGCAGCATTTCAGTGACAAAATGCCTGTGTCAGAAGTTTTTTTCAGACTCAACTGCTCGACACCCTGTTTACATGCGATTTGTTTTTCTTCAAGAGAAATATTTGTGGCTAGGGGAAAGCTGTCAGGCCCTTTGGTGTTGCTGGGACACAATTCTTCATGTGATTTGGGGAGGGCTGCAAATGAGACAGCCATGCTGTCGGTACTGGTTTGCAAAATGTGTATTTCAACAATTTGTTTGTGGCCTTCCAGATATTTTTATGTCTCCCCACAAGAGAATTATTGGGAAACCATCCTTCCCTTGAGTGATAGCGGTTTTTGAACAGCAGATCCCAGAAAGAGTAAGGATGGTTTCCGTAAAGAGATAGTTCTCAAATGAGGTCAATTACAAAGAGCTGTGCTCATGTGGGCTGCTCCATGCTACCTTGGAGACGGTGAGTGAGAGGAGTGGAGGGCGAGGAGGAGAGGCGGAAGGAGTGGGTGGGAAACTCTTGTCTTGTTGAATATGATGCAATGTGTGTAAATGGTTGAATTTGCGTTGCCATTTGAGTTGAGCTCTCTCTCTCTCTCTCCTCCAACCACCCTCCGCCAGTCTCTCAATTTCCTTTGTGCAGTGGAGTCCTGTAATCACTCATCACTCAATCTGCCAAATATTGTTTTTTTCCCCCAAACATTTCCTACATTTGTTTCCCCCCCTTTTAAATACATCAGGAGGCTTAACTGATATTGACGCAGTCTCTCGTGCTAAATGTAAAACCAGCAAACAAAAACTTGTGTTGTCGTGAACCAATAAAAGGTGATATATAAGGACCATTATAATAAACTAAACATAATCGTATTATTGCATTACTGTCTAGACTGAGGCAGCTCAGGGAAGATGAGGTGTATTGCCATTAAAACAAATCTCGGGATAATTTCTACAAATGTCACATCTGTCGGACTGAGCATAGCCAACCCTGTCATTTTCCAAGAATAGATGAATGGTTAGTGAAATTACAGCTTTTAAAAAGTGGAAATTTACGCACTGTCTGTTTTGGACAGGGAGCTGCAACAAAAACACACATGGGAGCATTTATATATTGTGAACATTAGACTCCCTAAATGGCCAACATCTTTATTACTTTAGGCAGCTCTAGTGAAATTATAGTTTTGGAGTAGTGATCATACTCTTATAGGCAAATTAGATCTTAACTTACTAAAATAAATCCGTTCAGGGCAAAATACATCCATGCACATCATGAACCCAGCAATTCTGACATTGCAGTTCAGTCGCCTGAGACAGCACCGCTCCCTCTTTGCCCGCAGGAGTCGGCAATTTCCTCCGTGCGTCGTAGGCGCGATCTCTCCAAAGGGTGGCGTTTTACACCACTTTGGGCAGTCGGTCTACGCACCCGCTACCCCCGTCTGGTCTTATCAGCAATTCAGATGGCATGCAAATCAGCAGCCTCCCTCTGAAAGAGTAGAGTGTGAGAGGGGGTGAGTGGTGGTGCAGCGCATTCCTTGGGAAAGAATCCTGCTCCTTTCTTCTTTCCCCACCGGCTTACCGCGAAGTAGCTTGCTCACCAGACGCATGAGGTTTAGACGCAACAGCATTCATTTTACGGACTGCAGGCAAGTTGGAAGAAAGTAAATCGCATCACAAAGCCGGATTATTGCTTTGTTATTTTACTGCAACAGTCGAAAGATTTTGCCACAAGTTAGCTACTTTTTGTGATCCGTTTTTGTGATCATGGGCACACAACGGAGACAGACTATTAGACACTTGTATGGGTGGACAATCCTCATTGTCGCTGTTTTGTCTCAACGTTGTCATGGAACTTGTCCGGAAAAAGAGCTTCAGAGACGAGAAGAAGAGGCGAACATAGTTTTAACTGGGACTGTGGAAGAAATAATGAACATGGACCCGGTGCACAATACGTATTCTTGCAAGGTAAGAGTGGGGTAATCGGGTATTTGAATAGGTTGTTCAATTTGTCCATATTCACGGCATATAAAAAACTATTAAAAGCCGGGGTTGCAAAGTTCATATTTATGATAAAGTGATGAAGCACATGACTATTTTCCACATGAAGCCAAAGCAACTAAACGAAGTGGTCATTACAGTATCTCACCGAATTCACCTGTCAAAAGGAAATGGACACCTGTCAAATTAGTTTGATGGTCTGTTCAGATAACATTACGCTTCTGCTCTTTATCAGTTCGGTATTGCGCTGTGCATCGAAAAATCGCTTTAGCAGGTTACATCTATCCATTCAAAACCGCACATACAATTCAGACAAAGGTTCCCAGCATTAGCCGACTGGAAAAATCTAAAATAAGCTGACATCATGATCCACTTGCCAGTGGATGACTTAGGTTTTAGTTCAAGGCATGCCATGTAGCTCATACTGATTCCAAGCGACGATTGCATGGTTGATAATGTCACCTACTTTGGGTGTTGTATTTCGTCTGAAATGGCGATATCCACTTTGCTTGATTGGATAGCCTGCATGTGGCAAAAAAACGGCATGTTTTCAGTGTAACAAATTGCAATGTAACTTTCCGCTTTATTAACTTATGAGTATCGTCAAAGCATAACATAAATACATAAATTTAAAATCTTGGAGATGCTTGCACTTGTTGATAACCACACGAGAGATAGGAAGTGACGCACAGAATTGTCAATAAATTGCCTCCGAATCGGACACTGTCCTGTTATGTCACGATCTACTCCATGGCAAAGGAGCCAGTACTAAATGGTCTCCATTGTTTTTTATTTTATTTAATTGAACAGTTTACTGCCTTGCATCGTATTTCTGGACTGCCATGCGCAGTTTTCATTTGATATTCTAACATATTAGTAATTATTAGTAATATATCTCACAGCTATTTCCCAGTCGCACTGCATCAGATGCAGACAGCATTACATATGAAAAGCCAATGTAGCTTTTTGATTGTACATCTGGTCATAAGATGTTGAATAATGATGACATTCATAAGCTGTGCACAGTTCCAAAGATCATATCAAGATCAGATGTGCTTGTCTATTTTTCCCCCTTCAGTAGACTAACATGACTCAGTGATTCAATTGGGCATGACATAAAGCTATTATATGATAAACAATATCCCAACCTTCTTTCTACCACCTTCTCTCTGTTTGACTGCCATGCCCAGGTGAGGGTCTGGCGTTACCTGAAAGGCAAAACGATGGTCAATGGGGAGGTCCTGCTGGATGGTGGCAACAAGGTGATGATTGGTGGTTTCGGGGACCCTGGCATCTGTGACAACCGGGTCTCCACAGGCGACACCCGTATTTTCTTCGTCAACCTGGCACCCGAGTACATGTGGCCTGCTCACAAGAATGAGTTGATGCTGAACTCCAGCCTGATGCGGATAACCCTGCGCAACCTGGAGGAAGTGGAGAATTACGTGGAAGGTATGTGATTATTGTAAACTCTCATGTTAAGTTGACACTCTCCTCTTTAGCCACGCCATGGCTGGCAAAAAAGTCAAATCAAGAACACAGCTCACTTTACGACATGTTTGGTCTAACTAAAAGTTATTCACAGATGGATGCATGCAACAGATTCAATGGATCAAAATCTTACAAAAATGATGAGTGTTTGTGATCATCATGAATAATTTATATGATACTGTGACTGTTACATGGCCATCTGGTGTTTTTTGATAAACGAAATAACTTTTTCGGGGTTGACCTGAGTCATTACATCTATTACTGCTGCATTATTACTACCGTAATTTCCCAACATTTAAGTCTTTACATTGATTTTGCAAAATTTCTTCAGCTATGAGGTTATTACATGGGGCAGTTAATATGGTATTAATATGGTTTCGTTTTTTTTAACTTGCATAAAACACTGTCCTGCGGTTTATACACAATGCGGCTAATACACAGGAAATTACTGTACTAGAATGGTTGTATGTGCGTTAGAGAAGGTGGTTGCTTGCTGATTCACTAGCTGACAGCCATGCTCTCCAGGCAAAGTGACCGACTTGGGAAGGTTTCAGGCCCTGAGGGGGTATGGTTTTATGAAGTTAAGAGGAGAGCTCCTAAAATCTTAACACATAACCTCCAGCTCAAAGCCTTTTACTGCTATCAGAGTCTCCCACAGTCTGCCACATTTGCCCCTTGTTCTCACCTTTTAAAAGGCAAAGTGTTAGTGCAGTAAAAAAAAGGCCCAGCCAGTACACTTCTAAATTTATCCACGCCGGGGCTGCCGAGGCAGAGAGGCAGCAGGAGGAAATGGACATTAAGACAGAATGAATAAATTAGGCTGGTCCACACTCAGAAATATGCCAGCTTAAAAATAGTTTTTTTGTGCGAGTGGCTTCCTGAGTTTGGGTGGGATTGGACAAGCAATCTATTTAAACCAGCTGCAGTCCCAGATTCCCGACAGTGTTTAGGAGTAACAACGGACAAATAAATAAAGACAGAGAAAAATAAAGAAAATGGTAAGGCAGAAACTCTGGGGCATGAAAGCTTGCTTGAATGGCTAGCTTAAAGGAGATTCCTCGTAACGAGTCAGGACACTGTAGCGGCCACACCAATCCTAGATATGCCATAACATCTGCTGTGGGCAAGACTGATTCTCCGAGCCCTTGTACCAGCCAGACTGAGTGTGCTCACTGCGGCTCAGCTCCTGCTCGCTCTCTTAACAATGCTGGCAGCCATTCAAAGTTCGAGTCTACCACACATACTGTAAGCCGGCATGGAAACCAGAGACAGGCGAAATTTAGAGCATGAAGTTCTCTCTCTCTTTCTCTCTCTCTCTCTCTCTCTCTCTCTGTCTTCCACTGTGAGACAGTGGACCAATCAAAGCTGCCGAGGGCCCCAGCTCTCAGCAGCACAGGTTCATTGTTCTGTCCTCTGGCTTGGCAGGTGATTCCAATAGCCCGGCTTGTTTGCAGTGTTTAGTAGAATTTGGCACAAACATAAAAATTCCTCTGCTTGTCTGTCCAGGCACGAAACAGTATTTGGCTTGCAGTTTTTATGCTCTCTTTCTCCTTAAGTTATCCCCAGTTTTTTCCCTTGCTCTTGCTCTGGAGTGAGGACTTTCTTGGCTCAGTCAAACACTGCTTCGGGTATATTCTCTTGTTGTGGTTTGCTTCAGTTTGAAGTGGTTCGTTTAAGAAGCAATTCAGCGGAGTGCCATATTTCACAGGAGCATATAAAAGGCTAAGTGCTATGCCCCGGAAAACAAATGCTGTTGTTATCACCTAGGATAACATACCCTGTTAAATGAATTGCACTCTCTTCACTCTACTGTTGTCACCCTCAGATTTGTCTCTACCAGAAAGACATTATGTAAATGTAATGTTTAAATGGTAACAAATGTCTCACAGTGGATCAGATGAATACCCTGAGGTAAATATACATGCTTTTAGCTCTTTCTAAAATCGGTGCATTTTTATCAGGCTCATTCTTTAGCTCGTTTACTTTTGCTCATAGTGAATTAGGTGTCATGCCATAATTAGGCTATATATCACTCCAAAGAATAAACATACTTTAATGTAGTGCCATTTAAAAAAAAATCTAACCTTGGGTTGTATCCAGGTCCTGTACAAATGGCATGAATGAGATAGGCAGTCTATGGGGGATAGTTCAGCAAGAACAAGACTGTACCTGTCAGGGAGAACAATGTATCCTCTTCTCTCTCCTCACCTCTGACAGGTAGATAGCGAGGAAAATTTCAGGGATTCTTTTGGAAAGGTCAGGAGCGGCGCTGTCAAAAACCCTTTGCCAAAAGGCAGGAAAAAAAGAGCTTTGTGTTTTCATTGTCACCACTAATGATGAGATTGGGAGGGGTTTTGAGACACAGGCGTGTGTGTCTGTGTCAGAGAGAGAGAGAGAGAGAGAGAGAAAGAGAGAGAGAGAAAGAGAGGGAGAGAAAAAATTCCTGGTGCAGGTGTGGGCTGGAATGCTGAGGATGTTTTGCTTGGCACTTTGTGCCTGGAGAGAGCGTGGCCAAGGCACAGAAGAGACACCTCCAGGCATCGCATTCTCACCGGCCTCTACCACAGGCCCACAGTGCCACAGGCCCCAGGCCAGCTCCTTACGTGCAATCACTTAGCTAATGCTTTCATCTCCTAAAGTGCTGTAGCCCCAAGGCCTATTTACTCGGCCCTCAGTAAATACGCTCAGTAAAAAGTGTCCTCATTTTCACCTCCTTCCCAGAACGAGCCAGTTGGTTTTCCATCAGTTACCTGGTGTTTGCTTTGTCTGTTTTGACTGCCAAAGCGCACACAAGGACTTCATAAATCAATGAAAGGATGAGTGATTATTGCTAGATCCCCCTGCCAAGGAGAGATTTGGATTTCAACTTAAAAGTCAAACCAAATGTTTGCTTGTTTGGCAAAGTTGGCAAGTGAAGACTTGTTGTGCCATTCCTGTTGTTGGTGGCTATGTTTGCAGAACAGAATCAACCAAACTATTGTCAGATTACACCTCAGCTTGTAGATCTGTTAAACAAGGGGGTTTTGATATTAGTGTGAAGTACCCTAGGACAAAAATTGCGATGCAGTTGCAGTAACACAGAACCAAGTGGATAAGAATGTATATTGTCACTACAGGCTTTTGTTTCCTGTGGTAATGAATGCTAATGTTAATGTTTATGCATGCCTGTAACAGAGGGAAGAGGAGTAGAGAAGTTGGGGGAGAGTGAATGAATGCATGTTCGTATGAAACAGAGAGAGAGAGAAAGAGAGAGAGGGAGAGAGAGAGAGAGAGAGAGAGAGGGAGAGAGAGAGAGCGAGAGAAGCCCATCCCTTGATGGAGAGGTGTTGAATGTCTGGGTAGATGCTATCGCACCCATTTTTTATCAGCTGCTTTTTGTTTTTTCAACTCCACTTAGTGCCAGCACAGTCTTCCCATCCCCTGCTCTGTCACCGCAGGCTAACAAAGGCGGTTTTATTTTGCTCTTCAGCATCATTGTGCACACTCCTCTGCCATGTTTTGAGATCTCTCCATCCCTTTCTCTTCACCCACCCAACTCTCCCCCCCCCCTTTCCATCTCTCTCTCGCTCATGTGTGTGTGTGTGTGTGTGTGAGGGATGGGGCCCGTCTCAGGCTCTGCCCATCGTGTCGAAGGCCATTAGCTTAGTGGAGGCCTCTAGGGCTCTCTGGCTGTCAGCAGGTGGTCCTGGGTAATGATGAGCATGCAGGCTGTCCTGTGGAATGCTCCGCGTGTTTGAGCCCGGGGTGTCCCCCAGTGGGGCTCCGGCAGACCGCACTGTGCCGGGCCTCGGCCTTCTGGGAGCATGCGGCTTTGTTCCAACTGTTTGTGCAGGGAGGAGGCTGACCTCGCAGGATTGGGATTTCACTACACATAGACACACACACACACACACACACACACACACACACACACACACACACACACACACACACATACACAGGCTGGCACATAGATATACAGTATGCACACACATGCTCACATACACACACACACACACACACACACACACACACACACACACACCTACACGCATACTCGGTATATACATACAGAGAGTCAGTCAGACACTCTCTCTCACTCTCACACACACACACACACAAACAGACAAACACACACACATACACACAAAAAGACACATAGCAGACACCATATACTTACAGAGAGTCAGGCTGACACACACACACACACACACACACACACACACACACACACACACACGCACACACACACACGCACAAACACACACATACACTAACAAAGACTGACATCCAGGCCTGGATCTGGTTCCTGACTAAGAAGGTAATGATTAATAGATAAGGCGTAATGGAAAGGGGAACCGGGTTTCCTCTCCTCCATGTTTCCTTCTCTTTTGAATAGAATTGATTTCTCAATAGAGCCTCCATGAGAATCATGTCAATGGGGACTTCTCACAGACACAGAGTTTTATTAAATGTATTATTCTAACCTGATCCAGCCTTTGGCCCGGGGATTTCAGAGAGCGTTTCACGCAATGTCTAAAATTGCTCACTTGATGAAAATGAAAATGCAAAGCTTCAGGCATTGGCTCATGAGCCGCACGCAAAGCCCTGATGAAAAAGGTGGTGGTGTCGTCGCCACATGTCAGCAGGCTTGCTGTTGTCTTTGTCTTTGTATTCCTCCTCTTCGTCTTCTTCAGGACTAGCACTAGCCAGACCTCTACATGTGTGGGTGTTCTGGCCCACCAGAAGGAACAGATTAAGGGCTGTTACAGACTACTCTCACATGTGTTGTTTAACAGCGCTCGTATATCCACGTCTATTTTACATGGGCCTGTTCGATGGGGAGGACAGTTTTCATAACAACCAGCAAACACAGTCCAGAAAACACTCCTGGTGCTCCACTCATAGTTTTCAATGTGACCGTGGGGTTCGTGTCGGTATTACATCTCGTAACGCACAAATGCCTCTTTGTGCGTGGAGCCACGGGGGGCCAGTAATCCCCACTGGCGAACCCTCAGGCCCTTGGCATCTCTCGAGAGGGTTTTATGAGGTTGGTGCCTGCTGAAGTGCTTGAGGTGGAGTGTGGGGGGGGTGTGGGGGCGGGTAGGGGGCTGAGGGCACTGGCAGCAAGTGGATCTGGAGGCGGTAGAGGACTAGGGCTTTCGTGGAGAGGAGATGATTGGAATTCGGGAAGCTAGTGGTGGGGAAAAGAGGTGGACAAATGGCTATGTAGCTGGCTGTGTAAGAGGTGTACCTGGATGCCAGCTATCTCTACCTAGTCTCTGTTTAAAAAAGATGAAAGAGGGACACCTGCTTGGAATGCTGATGAAGGCTTTACTGACAAAGCCTTGACATACCAAGAAGCAGTAAGAGACTTTGACTTTCTCTGTCTCTTTCACTTCACACGTGATAAGTGCTGTCCCAAAAGGAACATCTCCACTGGTGGGAAAGTTGATTCATTACTTGGTAAAAATCATCTGATCACACATCTGATCTGTCTCCCTTGTGAGAAGGGCTGCTCGTCTACAATGGCTTTATTGCATAACAAGATAGAGGCTGAGGAGCCCATCTCTATTTTTAAATATTGTTATTGATAGAGGACTCATTAGAGGAGTTGTTGACGCTCCTCCTTTCCAGTGTACCGCCAGTTGGGAGAGTTGTTGGTCATGATATGCCCCTCGTTCAGAGATTTAGTGGTGAGCAGTGTAATGAGAGAGTTAACTTCTGGAAGACTTTATGTTTGCTTTGCTGCTTAAGCCTGACTTCCTGGGAAATACCCAACCTCTGCACTGCACCTGAGTTAGGCATTATCCCTCTATACGCAGAGCCTTGAATTCAGCTGCTGCTGAAGTAAAAGACATAAAAAAGAAAGAGAAAGAAAGAGACAGAAAGGAGAGGGAGAGAGACAGAGAGAGGTGTGAGATTCTTTCAAAGACACGATTAAACTCTTGTTTTCAGAGAGGAAATACAGATTTGGCCGCCGTGCTCTCCGGGCTTGGAGGAGTAGTGAACTGGAAAACCTCTCGGATTCCAGACACAAAGGGGCGAGCGGAGACGGGAAAGTGCAGGGCTTTGTGGGAGACGCGTTCCTTGAGATCCGTGACAGCATTCCAGCCCGGATCTGGTGTGAAAGGGTGCACAGCTGTCGTGGTCAGCGCAGCTAATCACCAGCCTTGCCAGTCCCAAGGTCACCGGCTTTGCCTCCAGCCTCTCAGTGGGAGGGCAGTAAATCTGTGATTCAGGGTTTGGTCACATCCCTTACTGATAGGTATCGGCCGGCCCTGTGAGTAACATCCTTTGGATTAGACAGAAGTGTTTCCTCATAACTTGCGAGTTGAATGACAGATAAAGAAGGTGTGCTTCTAGTTTTAGTCACAGAAAAATGAAGAAAATTCAAGAGTGTGTTTGAAGGAGGGCTACAAATGGTGTGTCTCTAATGGATAAGGGAGGGCGATTGTTGTTTTGCATTTGGGCGTTGAATTCTGTGTCAGGGACCAGGGAAGTTGATGTTTTGCTTGAGTGCTGTAGAAAGCAGGACTGTAATTAAATGGCCGCGGGGGGAGGCATTTGGGAACGGTCTGGGAAGCCTCCGTCAGACAGATGAAAGGCAGGCGGCCGTCACGGATGAGAACCGCTTCCTTTTATGCCAGTAACGGTGTGTCCTCATACTGATCTGAGGTTGTGGTTGCCTGTTGACAGACCGGACCTGTGTATCTGTGTGTGTGTGTGTGTGTGTGTGTGTGTGTGTGTGTGTGTGTGTGTGTGTGTGTGTGTAATGGTTAGGCTATGTGGGGGATGTGTAATACAATCTTGTCAAAAATAATGAATATCCTCACACGCCCAAGCTATTTCTCAGTTCAGTAAGCGCATCTATTTATGAAGAACAACAAACATGACAAAGCACAATGAAAATGAATGTCTGCTCTTTTTGACTACAAACACATTACAAGGAAAGGGGTAGAACAACAGTGCATGAGGAATGAGGTGGTTGCACAAGGGGCTGGTCTGGACGTATCTCGCAGAAAACAAACTGGCCTCTGGTCAAAAGTTTACCCAGGGATATACAATGCATTTTTACTCTGTTTGCTCAGTTAACAAGACCCTGGTGTGTGGGGAGTGGAGAGTTTGTGTGGGCTCTCTCTCTCTCTGGCTGTAGCAGCAGCAGCAAACCACTACCCAGGGTGCCGAGGAGAGCAGGAGGACAGGAGAATGGTAATGAAGTCATTCAGATTTCATTCATTCCTCACATGCTGAGAAGAAGCCAGTTACAGATTAAATCACAGCGCAAAGGGGTGTGCACTTGCTATTGGTAAATATTTAAACAAGGGCCTACTGTGTAAGGTTCTTGTTCCTGTCTCTTTGTGTGTGTATGTGTGTGTGTGTGTGTGTGTGTGTGTGTGTGTGTGTGTGTTTCTATGTATGTGTGACTAATTGACCAGGTCAGGCACCTGCCAGTTCAAGGTCACAGTGAACTCTTGCATGCATGCTGTCTCCATGGCTACACATGCTCCCAGCCCATGCAATGTGTAGTCTGATAGGGAGATGATTGCCACCATGACAGCCGGCTTGCTCCGAGCCCCCCCCCCCCCCCCCCCCCCCCCTGACAGATGTGGAATTCAGTGAGCCACATGTGGCGGTCGACTGAGCCTCTTATCAGCCCACTGTGAGCTTCTCCAGACTTGCCTCTATCTCCAGGATGTTGATGCTGCTGTTTGCTCATGGGGGGTGTGTGTGTGATGGAGGGTATCCTCAGAGACACTCATGGAAAGATCCGGGACCCCACTTCCCGCGCTCTTCCCCTCTCTCTTCTTCATCTGTCTTGTCTCTGTCGCTTCCGCCACGCTCCCTGTGACCACGGTGCGGGGAGTGACCCATGTGACCTGCCGGTGGCTGCGTGGGCTGCATGGCGGCTGCTGCAGAGGAGCTCTGTGTTTGGTCCAGCCAGGGGCTCAGAGAGGTTAAGATGCTCTCCTCTGCCTCTTTCCCACACTCCCTACGCAGTGTCTGTCTATGTGTGTGTGTGTGTATGTGTGTGTCTGTGTGTCTCTCTGTGTGTGTGTGTGTGTGTGTGTGTGTGTTGTGCCATGTTGTGAGGCCGGGGCTGCTGCGCATACCTGTAATTATAGAGGAATCCGGAGCAGTAAACCTGCCAGTGTAATAACCACCAGGTGCACCCCCAAGTCTCCGTCAAGCACAAAAGAGGCCTGACCTAGTTTTTTTCCCTACCTCTTCAGTTTCTCAATTAACTTTTGTGACAGGCCTGGTATTATGCTTGGGCATGGCCTTTAGAATAAAGCTGTAATCCATAATGTGGGGTTTGCCTGCATCTCTCTGGGCCCGTATCTACAGCTTTTGGAATTTGGCTCGAGTCGGGTTAATAAAAGGAGGAGTCTGAGGGGGGTTTAAGAGTGGGGCGTTTGGCGGCGTCCTATCTGGACGGGGACGCGGGCTGTTGAGGTCGCCTGTGGTTATGCACAGGCTCCTGTGCGGCCGAGGAATGTGCCACTCCTCTCCTCTTCTATCCTCTCCATAATCTCTTCTTTCCTCTCCTCTGCTTTCCTCTGCTCTCCTCTCTTCTCCAAGAGGTTTGCCCCTTGAGCTGTGAGATCTGCCTGGCTCGAATGAAGTCAGCCAGGGTTCCTGTTATTTTAGTTAACAATGGCAAGAAAGTCATGGCTCTCCGAGGCAAACAGAGATATAGGTATCGCTGTGACCACCCCCCAATAACACAGATATTGTTACACATCCACACACACACACACACTCTCATAGTTTTACATGTGCATGAACTACAGTGTGAAGACATATCTGTGTAGTCTTTCGCGTGACGGGGTTGATTTGAACTACACACACGTAAACAGATAACTACTGTGGTTATCTCCTGCTATCTCCTCTCTTAATCCCCTCTGTCGCTGTCTGTCTCTGCTTTTCTCCCCATCACACACTCGGCATGCTCACACAGATACGCAAAAGCCTTTCCCATAGCTTCTCTGTATGCACAGACCTGCGAAATGAACCTTGCGCTCTTGTGACCAGAGAGCTGCCATTTTTCCGCTTTAGTGGCCAGGAAGGACATCACTGCTCCACTGATTACGCGTCTGAAGGAGGGGAACTGTGGTCAGTTACTGGTGTAGTTAAACTTAGAAGCCGGCCTTTGAACCCCACCCATGCTTGCTGAGTGCTTTCAGGCGTGTTGCTCAGGCTGCGCTGGAGTATTGTTAAAGTATAAGTATAAGTATATATACTTTTTTGATCCCGTGAGGGAAATTCGGTCTCTGCATTTAACCCAATCGGTGAATTAGTGAAACACAAACAGCACACAGTGAACACACAGTGAGGTGAAGCACACACTAATCCCGGCGCAGTGAGCTGCCTGCTACAACGGCGGCACTCGGGGAGCAGTGAGGGGTTAGGTGCCTTGCTCAAGGGCACTTCAGCCGCGGCCCACTGGTCGGGGCTCGAACCGGCAACCCTCCGGTTACAAGTCCAGAGTGCTAACCAGTGGGCCACGGCTGCCCCATAAGTGGCCCACGGCTGCCCCATTGTTGTCTGTCTGTTCAGAAATGCCTATTAGTGTCTTTGGATGTTAGGTGTACACTTAATTTGAGGGTGTTTCAGAATGCCATTTCCCAAACCACACCGGCGTTTGATACAGCTCTTAGGTGCAATACAGTACAAGACCGGCTGTCTCAGTCAGTCCACAGCCTCTGTGGGCAGTAGAGTAAGTGATAAGACCTGGAGGACAAGGCCATCTTTTTCTCTCGTTCTCTCTCTCTCTCTATCTCTCTCTCTCACACACACACACACACACACACACACACACACACACACACCCTCGCCCTGTCTTCTCTGTCTGTGTGCTTATGTATTTTATTATCCATGCTGGGATGAAGTCATGGAGTTATTGCGGGGGCAGTTAGGGAGGAGATGTTGGGTTGTCCTCACTCACTCTCACAAGGTTGTGAAGTTCTAGAGTCCTCAGACCATGTCTGCGATGTTCCACCTCTCCTCGCTTTACAGTTGCGTGTGTTTTCTTGGCCTACTTCACGTGTGCTACGTCTGCCCAGCTGTGCAGGAAACCCTCCTCCCCTCCCCCCATCCCCTCCCCACCCCCCACACCCTTGCATAAAGGGCCTCCCTTCATCTCTTTATCAGAGGGAACGGAAGAGTACAAGAGGATAGGGCTCAGACTGTCATTGTTTATAAATGCTCGCAGACACCCAGGCTAAGATTTATTGTTGTAGACGTAAGCCGACTTGAACAATTAACGACGGACAATGCCTGCCGTTGTCTCCCGCATCGCTCCTGTGCCGTTTCCTTGTGGGTTATCGCTGTGATGCGAGGGCCAGCGCATCGGAAAGGCTGATTCAGATTTCAGCTGCGAGCAGGCTCCCAGTCATGTAACTGGGGCGGCGGCACTCCCGGAGCCATTCGCCTGAAGGGATGGCTGGCATCAAAGAGCACTGCCAGGGGCCTAACAGTCCCACTGTGAGCCCTGCATCTTAAGTCAGTGGCACTGGGATATAAAAGACAGATCCAACCCAGAACGACTGTCTCAGCTCTTTTGTTTAAAGTAAAGGAATCACTCAGTGATTGGGCTTCTTCTAAACAGTCAAAGGGATGTGCTTGGTTGGATTAGTGATTTTCTTGGGGAGGCAGTAATACCTGGAGAAGGGAGTGGAAAATATTGCGGTGGAGCTGGAGAAGGAGTGCGATAGAGAGAGTGGTGAAAGGAGAGAGCGAGAGATCAACATCGATTTTCTTCACCTCAGGCTTTATTATTCAGGACTTACTCATACTGCACTTGAAGAGTGAGGAAGGAAAAAAAGCAGCCATTACGAAAATGTTGCCCTGCAACAAGGGACAAGTTCTAACACAAGCGAATAGGTCTGAGTCGATTGTAGAAAAATGTCATCTCATATCTTTTCCCCTGGCATTTTACAAATATTTGTTGAGTGTAGCGAATGTGGCACTGGTGTTTGACCTTTCACATAAACCCCCTGTCTGACTTTTGGAGGAAATCTTCTCCAGACTCTTCCCTCCATCGAAGATGACTCCCCAGAGCCCAACCGCTGTCAGTTCAGTAAGAGCATTGGCCATGGGTGCATAGCTAATGTTTAAGCGCAGCTTCCCCACGACACATTCTCCGCACCTCTGTGAAGGCCCTGGGACTGGACTTTACACGCCACTGCCCTTCTAATCCAGAGATGAGCGGGAATCCTTTCAAAGTTCCTGTGGAATCCCCCCCCCCCCCCACCACCACCACCACCCCTCAGTTCCTCCCTGTTTCGAGAGTTCAATAGCACGCGGGTCAGTTAGGTGCAGGCGTGCCTTATCTGCTCGCATAGCCGACAGCCCGATAAATCAGTCATGCCTCCTCCGCGCTGCATCAGGTCAATCTACCCCCGTGAACGGCCCACCTGGGGCAGATCCGTGCGGGTCAGGTCACGGGCAGGTGCCTGCGTGCTCCCTCGTCCACACACTCCTGCTTCCCAAAATGGCAAGTGCTGCGGAGTGGAGGGAAACGACCCCCCCCCCAGCCCCCCCCCCCCCCAACTGCTGTTCCCCAGGCTTTTGGAGGAGGGTTATGCAATGTTTGATTTAGCCAGGGTTGAATAGAGCTGCTTGGATGGGAACAGTGGAAACATGGCTTAATTTGGAAGCCAAAGGGGATTTTTCATATATTTATTCTTGCTGGAAAAGCTCTGTTGTGCTTTGATGGATTATTGTAAATGTCTAGCTGCTTTCTGTGGCGCGGGGACACGGCGAGGCATGTCGAGACGTGAACACTTGACAGCTGCCTGAGCTCAGTCTCGTATGTTACATGGGAGTGTTGAGTTGATGAACTGCACCAACCTCTCAACCTGCTATAGGTCATACAAGCACTTTAGGGGACCCTGCCATCTGTGTTTCTCCCTGCCATCCTATTCTTTCTTTCTCTCTCTTTCTCCTTCTCTCTCTCTCTCTCTCTCTCTCTTTCGTTGTTTCTATTCTATTCTCAGGCTTCTTTTGCTTTGTTTTTTTTTGTTTGGAGGGTGGCAGCAGGAATGTGCTCAGCTCCTGGTTTACAATGTGAGACAGATGACCTGGCTGGGGGACTGCAGGGTGACCCTTCTAGGAAAGGGGGAAGGGGGAGGGGGCGTCCGAGCAGGAGGACCCACCATTCAGTTCTCAGGACCCCAGCCCCAGAGCCCAGCCCTTGGTGGAGGGAAGAGGCAAGCTGTGGGTCACGGAGACTAACTCAGCTCCCTTTTCCTAAGGCAGTGGCTGGAGCTCCACATCAAGCCTCTTTAGTCATCAAAGATTTCTCTGATCATCAAAGCCCTCTTCCTCTCCTTACCTTTGGCTATGGCCGCGTGTCAACATGAAAGCGATTTGCTTTGTGATACGCACACAAACCTCCTTGGAAACATAACGGCACAAAGAAGCAGTTGAAATATTAATAAATGCTGATGCTCAAGCAATTTGGTGTCTTTTACTTGGTGGGGCTATGCTTGTGCACAGGATGGAACTTGTTGAAATGGTAAAAAGAGTAGCCTTTGTGGAATGTTTCTGTTTCTGTATTAGTAGAGGCTTTTTTGAGCTTACAATATTTCTCTGTTGGTCTCTCTCTCTCTTTCTATCTCTATCTCTCTCTTTTTCTTTCTCTCCCTCTGTCTCTGCCTCTCCTCCTCTCGCTTTCACCTTCTCTGTTTAGCTCTTGCACTGTCTGTCTGTGTGGATGGCACTCACTGGCAGAATGCTGGTGGAATCTTGATCAGGGAGTATTTACATGGAGACAATGGAGTGAAGTTCAAGTGATCCCTCCTTTCTTCTCCTTCTCTGTCTCTTCCACCCTCCCTCCCTCTCTTCTCTATAATCTTCACTCACTTTTTTCCATCCTCCTTCAGTCTCCTCCCTGCTCTTGTTTTTTTTTTTTTGAGATACCCTCTTTACAGGCGGCTGTTCTCGGGGAAAGAAAAGAATAATTGACCCGGTGTGGAGCGGAGAGCGCCCCTCTACAGTAGCCCAGGCTGAAAGGGCCCAGACTTCATATCGGTGGTAGCAGGAAGGGCCCCCCACCCTCTGTGCCACACACACACACACACACACACACACACACACACACACACACACACACACACACACACTCACACACACACACACATAATGAACTCCCTCGCACCCGCCCGTTCTCTGCCTGCCACTCAAATTCTCCATTCAGGGCCCGGCCGTCCTGTTCTCCTCCATCTGTTTCCCTTCAGGCTCTTATTCAAATGAAAAATGAGGCGTCCAAAATAGGGCATCTCTTTACCCCCCCACCACACACACACACCACACACACACACACACACACACACACACACATAGACTATATCTACCAGACACCAGAGACTATCTACCAGACACTAGCCTAATGCAGGGAGGCAGTATTCTGACACCCCGAGACGATCCACATCTTGAGCGAGTGGTTTTAGACCCGCCAGAATTCTCCCAGCCCTTCAGGCAGGTGTTGTGTTTTCGATTCGCTTGCTTTACTCCCTCTGTCAGCTCACATGGAGGACCTGACATCATATCTACCCCACACAGAAGATCCCCCCTCTTACAGTCCTTTGCCCTGATGAATCTGAAAAGAGACCCTCCCCAAACAAAACTTAAGTATGTGATGTGTGTGTGTGTGTGTATTTTCTTTGTTCAGCTTGCAGGCTCTATTGTCCTGCGATAAGGGCTTCATTCCCCACTGTTGTTTAATAAAAAAGAAAAATAGATTTGGAGAAATGTGATAAGATCCTATTTGCTGTCCCAGCTGAGAGAATGGAACGTGGCGGGCGGGTGTGGGAGACTGAATGTATCTTCCAGCCACCCGCACAAAGTGACTCCTCGCAATAAGCTGCGCTCCCCCGAGAACGAGCGCTCTCTTTTAATCTAGCGCTCTCTGTCCTGTGAAATGGCGAGAATTGAAATGTTGAAATAACAGACGCTCGCTCGCTTCCCAGAGAGCTTTCGCGGCTCGCGGACCCCATCTCTCCACGGCACGCCTCTGAGTGTCATTATCCCAAACTAAATCCAACAGTCTGATTCCTTTCTTCTGGGCGGTGATTATACCCAGAGAGAGACCCTCGGCGATGAAACTCAAAGAGAGTCGAGGAAATGAAATGGCGCTCCTTGCTCTGCCTCTCCTTGACCTCAGCACAGAGTCTAGAGCCCCCCGACTGGTCCCTCTGCTGAGCTGATGTCTGGACAATGGCAGTGACAGGCACACCTAGGCCATTGCGGAGGGGGTCTTGCTCACTGGGGTGAGCCAGCGGTTACAGTGCACAGAGAAGAGAAAGGGGGAAGAAAGGGTAGATTAGTGGAGGCTTCACCCTTCACCCCCCCCCCCCCCCCCCCCTACACACACACACACACACACACACACACACACACATGGCAGCCTCAAGTTCAGCGGAGAAGGGTTGGGGGGGATTAAGGAGTGGGACCGGAGTGGCTCTGAAGAATTGGCGCATTGTTGCAGTCCTGCTCATCAAAGCGTAAAGAGCGGTCCGAGGCCGGGCGAGAGGGCCGAGAGCACAATCCTTCGCTGTTCTCCGGGCCGTGAACGCTCGCCCCTGAGTGCGCCTCCGCCGCTCGCCAGGCCAAGCTTGGCCGCAGAAGAGAGGGCATGAAGGCTACTGACAAAGTTCTCGCCCCTTTTATCTCATCAAAAAACTTGTGGAGATTTTGGTGTTTGGGAACAGATTTCACAACACACATACACGCATACAGTCAAACACATACACAAGCACACACACACACACACACACACACACACACACACACACACACACACACACACACACATGTTTTGTTTCCGGAAGCAAGGCATTGGACGGCTCCTTTTTGGCTGCCAGCGCTCCTCGGTAATGGGGTCAGTTTGATTCAGAAGACATCTCTGAGGACCCCAGAGCTGGAACATGTATCTTCCAGGAGGAGCTGCCAAATAACCCAAAGGATAATACAGAGTGGAAGAGGAGAGCTGTTCTCCCTCCACACACACAGAGACACACACAGAGGCAGAGTGCTGACTTTCTGCTGATTTTTCATGGGGATTTCCTCTTAAATAGAATGGAGTTATTGCACTGCAAATCATAGCTATTGCTTTGGCGAATTTCTGCATTCCTCTACTTGAAATCATTCCCTGCCATACCTAAGATTTGAGATTAAGATTGAGATTTTTTATGAGTACATACACAGGAAGAGTACAAAATAGATAAAGGTTATATACGTGTTTGTCTAGCTGGTAGGTTAACAATGATACACATGCCCCCACTCTTATTCCTGAATCCTACCACAAATGGTGGGCCATTTTTGCATAACTACTCCATTGTTCACTATGGCAGTGCCTTTGAACTGAGTTTAGAATAATCACATAAGCGTTTTTGGCAGTCTTTGGCTCTGCTTGGAGGCAAAGTTCAAACAGAGCGGCTATCTGACCACCGGAATCACAAAGGGGGCTTTGAGAGAAAGCATTATGATACTATACGGCCACATTTCCCCACATTAGCACAATCGTTCTGCGGATAGTTGTGTTGTGCTGCTCCCTGCCCCTATCGTCTCTATTCTCTTGCTGAGGATGTCTGGGACGTTGGTAGGAGAAGGTCAGCTAGACTAGTATACAGAGTGAGAGAGCTTGTAAATACCTCTGTACACAAACAGCGTGAGCCTTTGATGTGTGTGTGTGTGTGGGGGGGGGTGCACAGTTGCTCAATGTTTGGCATGGACACAAGCTCAGGATTGAATTGAGAGGGTGAAAAAGAAAGGGAGGTGCGAGAGAGAGAGAGAGTGTGAGAAAGAGAGAGAAAGTGAGAACATCTCAGTGCTCCCTGCCAGTGGCCTCACTCCACTGGCTGTGCTGTTTGGCTCTCTCTTGCAACTGTGGGCTCGGCATCATCTGGGAATGTCATTAATGCGCTGTCCCAAATGTCCCCTGGATTTCGTGTTTATTTTTCTCTAACGTTCGGGGGTTTGGCCAGAGCTCGGCGGTCTCGCAGACTTCACGGTGACAGCGTGAACTCATTCCTGAAGATAGATTCCCAGGTGCCGCCTCCCTCCGGCTCTGCACCAGTGGGCTCCTTCCTCGCAACAGTGTAACCTGAGCCTGCAGCAAGGTTGGGTGCATCGATGGCACTGTTTTTTTATTTACAGTGCAGCAAAATTGATCCCAAGGTGAAATTTGGCCAAATGTCAGCAGCAGTACAATGAGGTCTTTTCAGAGAGGGGGTCCTTGCTTAGTTGGCAGCTCTGATGACCAACCAACCGAACACTAGCCTACATCCAAACCTGCATTGGCTCAGCAGTTTGCTATAGAGTGGAGAATTCGCTGAGGTCTCGAGCAGCAGACGGCATGGTGGTTGTGGTGCTTACACTCATTTTCTGGGTGGATTTGGGTTGAAATCAGTGGTGCCGGAGCCGATACCCAGCCATTATTCCTCGAGCTTTTATTGCGTCTTAGTGTTATTGCAGCTGTCCCTGGCGATGTGTCCAAGTGGTGTCGCCTTTCTCAACGTGGCTCACCACCGTGATGCAGTGGTAGAATTGCTCACTAACTGTGGTCCCAGACATGATTTTCTGTATGAGTTATATTGTTAAAACTCGGTGTGAGCTATGGGCGGTTTTCCACGGCACGCCAATGTGTCTGTTTGACACCTGTTTTCCGAGGACTCTGAGGTGTTTTGTGGAGGCGCTTGTCCCATAAACGTTTTCTGCTGTTTATTTTTGCCTCCGGCAGTGTTTTCACACAAGGCCCCCTGCCGGGGTGGGGGGGGGGGGGTGGTTGGCGGTCACAAGCCCCCAAATTAAGTGACACCCCTTCTCCTTTTACTGCAGGCTGCGGGGGTGGGGAGGGACCAGAAGATGGGGTGATTTGGGGGCAAATGAGGCCTTTTTAACGCTCAGTTAGCCAGTGGTGTTTTTACCCTCCTTTATTTCTTCTCTCATTTGGTCGTTGGCTTTTTTCCCTAATGGACACGTTGGCGTGTCAAGGTGCTCCATCTAGACCACATTAAGTGTAATCTTCTCTGATGGTGCTCATTTCCTCTCTGTTAATCCTGGAGCGCAAAACGCAACAGCAGAGGCAGAGGCAGCTGAAGTGCTACTCCCGGCGGTTCTGTGCCGGAGCTCTTTAAGAATTCATCAGCCTGTTGGACTTTTTAGAACGTCTCAAAAGACGGGCGCTACTCTCTGAATAATGACAGGGATTTAATAGGGGTTTTTACTTTCTGCCAACTCTTGCCACATAGTAGTACTTTATTTCTGTTTAGTATGTTCGAAAGATAAAGTTGAAAGAGTTGAGGCTGAGGTGAAATGGAGAAACGGCGAGGACGAGAGGTGAGAGGAGTGTAGAGGCTAAGATCGTGAGCCAGAGTGAGCCAAGAGGTATCTTTGAAATCTGCTCATCTGTTTATCAGGGGAGAAGGGGGGGATCTTCAAAGCAGCCGATGTATGTCTGTGAGTCAATGCTGCAGATATGTACACAAAGACCAAACTTCAGTCGGGCAGCCGGGAGACGGATGGGCTGTGAGACGAGGCCATTTAGAGACTGCGGATCCATCGGCCGTCACAGCTTGACGGATTGGCCCGCAGTGCCCCCCACCCCCCACTCTTACTGTCACTTCCTGCTGCATAAAAAGCTTTTTTTCAGGGGCCTCGCTCAAAGGGCTGCCATGACAGTGACTCTGATGTGAGTGGCCTTATCAGATGCAAGTTTTCTATAATCAGATTATGGTGACATCCGTGGGACAAAAAGAACATTACCACAACAAAAAAAAATGCTGCTTCCAGGATCCTGGCAGCACCCTATAGGGAAGGATAATATGATTTCTTTAAGTGCCCGTGAAAGGGCAAAAAAAAGCCTAGTTACCCCAAGACATCCATATTCCCATATGCATCAAGACTCCGCATACTGTCTTGTTTCCATGACGTAGCCAAGGATCTGAGTAATGATGCCCAATTTCGACCCGCCTCACATTAGCATGCAAGCATGGCTCCCGCCAGCTAAGTGGTACCTGCTCGCTTGCTCGCTCGCCCGCCGAGGACTTGGCACTTAAATAATGAGATGCCCGCAGCTGACAAGGGCAGTTGACTGCTGAAATGCAGGAGCTGGGGAGAGGGCGAGTCGAGAAAACTGGGGATGGGTCCAAGTTAGCAATAAGCGCGTCCCCGTCCCGTCAGCAGCCTCCCCTAATGGAATCACTCAAGAGCCATGAATATGGGAGCCTGGCCCTGCCAAAGCACCAGCCAGCACTAAGCGGCCTGTTTTGAAGGTCATGCTGAATTTATTCAGCCAGTTATATGTCTCATTTAAAACTGTCTGGTTTTAAGGAAACTGCGACTGGGACTTGAAAGGAATCGTCTGGAGATCGTGACACATTGCTGGGCATTTGGATCTTTTTGAAGTCGTTTAGGTGACTGTTTATTTTTCATTCACTCTCTGTCTCTCTCCCTCTCCCACTTTCTCATTTGTCTTCCATTCATTGCCACCAAGGTATATCAGGCCTGTAACATGAGGGCCATCCTTTAATCATTGTCTGGCTGTCTAGGTGTGGCGCACGACATGTTTTGTGTATTTCTGTGTGTGTGTGGGGGAGTTATTCTTTACCTTTTTTGGCCTGGCCTCTTAGGTCACCCCTTGAAACCCCAGGCTCCACCCCAGCATTGTCCACAACCCACCATGAAAGCATAAAGCTCTTTTGAAAAGGACACCTCCTAACACCAAGTCAGACCCTGGTCATAAAGCATTTTCCTTCTTTTTTCTTCCTTCTCACTCTTTCTTTTCTTTCTCTCTTTGCCTCCCACCTCGGCTTCTTCGGGTAAATATTTAGCAGAGTGTTCCACAGGGCAGCGGAGTGCCTGCCTGGGCTGGTGTTTGCAGAGCCTGATTGTGATGTGCAACACTGAAAGTTACAATGAAACCCAAAGAATCCGTTTAGCGGAGCACTGAGGGGCTCTGTTGACTTTTGAACATATTTCAAATTCCTACCCATTCATTTTTTCTCCTCCTTTCTTGTTTTTTTCCCCCCTTCCCCGTGCGTTCACGAGCCACTGCACTCCTGGCTGTCGTGTGGTGGTACCGTTGGATGGGCTCCCTCTGTGTGTGTGTGAAAGAGAGAGAGAGAGTCTATTGGCAGGCCCACGGCAGGAGTCAGCTTCTGCTGAGAACAGGTGCCTCATTTGGAGGCAGAGGGGGCTGGAAGAGGAGGCTGGCCGAGGTAGTGGCAGCGCTAGCTTCCTCTCCCTCAATCCCAGCGAAAGATAGCTGGTGCAGAACTGTCCCGACAGAAACATCTCAGAGATAATGGCTTCTCACTGTTTCTGTGTGCCTTGCCTCTTAAGGAAGGGAACAAGGATGGAACTTGAAGAATGGCCTTGCTGAGGATGGTGGCTGGCTTTTGGCGAGGGAATTAGGACAAAGGAGCGGCTGGAACTATGTAGTGAGCAATAGTCTGTGAATGCACACATTTATAATGTGCTGCCTCGTTTTTGTAAAGGCTTGCTTTATTGAATTCAAAATTACTAGCTAAAACTTAAAACCCAGGCAGTTGCAGTGTGGAGGGAACATTGCAATGGATTGTAGACCGGTAATTTACGGTTTTTAAATTTGTCCCGTTGTGAGACCCTTAATTAGCTGACGTTAATGGCTCATTTTGTGAAAACTTCAAACACAAAAAAGCCAAAATGTGGTTAGTGGAAGGCTTTATTAAATTGGTAGCTTTGTTGCATGGCTTAGCTCTCGCATTGTGAGTTTTGGTGTGGACACAGGTGCTTCAGACAAATACAGAGAGAGAGAGAGAGCGAGAGAGAGAAGAGAAAGAGAGAAAAAAGAAAGGAGACGGAAAGAGGGAGACAAAAAAGTCAGAGAACAAAGGGAGGACATTGAAAAAGAGCATCTCTGAGTCCTGAATGAGTGGTTGTAGTGGGAGGCTTTGCAGTCCTGGGTCCCCTCCCTCCGCCACACACACACACACACACACACACACACACACACACACACACACACACACACACACACACACACACACACACACACACACACACACACCCCTCACACGTCCCTTTTCTTCTCCTACCTTTTTCCATCTGGTAGGCCACGCACAAAAGCGAACTTCTGCACTGGGAGTCAATTGTAAAGCCCCAGTGGGTGCAGATGAGTGAGGCAAACAGAGCACTGGAGACAGGGACGAGGGAGCGCCCCAACAAACAGCCAGACAACAGTGCAGCGCAGGACAATGAAACGCTACCCTCTCTACCGTAAAAACACTATGCACACACCTGCTGGGCTCTTTCTATTTACATTTGTGAGGTGTTCCAAGACGCAGTATGCGGCTGCCAGATTTTATAATCAGCCTCTGTCACCGTGACGGTAGTGTTCATGTATGTGGACGCTGGGAGTGACAACTACAAGACCGCAGCTTGGAATAGCGGGCTCCGGATTTGTTATTCTATCTCATTCCAGTGATGCTCTCTCTGTGTCTGTGAAAACAAAAACAACAGCTGGTATGGGGTCCCGCCGCCAAAGCTGCAAGAGCTCGGAGAAACACTGTGGGGTCTAGCAAGTCAGTGGTAATTGCTATGTGGGTAGACCAGACATGGCAGAGGCCAGTGTGAGGTGGCCCCTGCTGCATGCGGGATTTGTAAACTTACCTGGCCTATTCACTTCACACGCGCATAGGTCAAGTTTGTTTATTGCCACACACAGTTGCGGTGATGAGTTGCAGACGCTTACGCGTTAGTTGGTGGTAGACAGATAATGGAGCTTTTGTACTCTCTCCTTGGCATGCATTTGTTGAAGTCAAGCCAGTGTGTCCATATCTGTGGCAGGCTGATCGATCAACCTATTACTCTGCTTGCCTCTTCATACACTTAAAGTAGCCCCTCTCTGCCAGATAAACCCAATAGCCTCTGCATATTAGGTCCCTTCTTTTCTCCTCTTGTTCTTTGGACCAGAGCTCTGTAGACGGACATGTTTGCTTAGCTTTTGGATGGCCTGAGCGTTTGAGAACAAACTTGCTTTGATAAGAGGCCAGCTGATGAGAAGGTATATCACAGAGGGGAGTGGAGGAGAAGAGAGGCGGAGTGGCGTTTTGTGTGTGTGTGTGTGTGTGTGTGTGTGTGTGTGTGTGTGGAGCAGAGGAATGACTCAGTGTGTGTGCTCTTGGGTCGGCCCCTCCTCCGTCTCCTGAGACACACGAGGTGAACTTTGACTGGGGAAACAGGCAGGGAGGAGACGGAGGCTCCGTTGTTAAAGGCCGACGGCTAATGATTTACCATGAAATGTGAGCCTGAATGAATTCAGACAGGCCTCTGCATTCATCACAGGTGCAACACGCAGTTACTCCCAAAAATACCACAAAATCCAGTGTACAAATGTACACAATACAATTACATCCCAAAGAAGCTAATCTGGTCCTGGATAGGGATCGACCGATATGTTTTTTTCAGGGCCGATACCGATATCAATTATTACCAAAACAGGAGGCCGATAACCGATATTATTTCAGTTGTCAAAAAGGGGGGTAGATAGTAGCCTAGGCTATGGTGATATGATGAAAATTTTCATTCAAAAGAAAAGCTAACTTTTCTTTCTTCTTTTGATACACAATTGTATCAACTTGCATCACAAGTGTAAATCCTGTGTATCATGTTAATCCAAGAGCTGAGTGATAGCAATTATTTTCATAGGCATACACAATGGGCTATGTGTTTGTAAGGGACCTGTCACAAAGAGGATGCTTTGCCATTGTGTGTGTGAGTGCACGAGAGAGGGAAAGGGAGAGGAAGAGGTGCATGCGTGATGGCAAGTGTTACGGTTGAATAGTTTAACAAAACAGTTTTAAAATAGTTCTTAGGCTATTTAAGCATGCAATTTGTGTCCATATGTAGGCTATAAGCTACACTTCTGTGAGCCAAAAAGGCACGTAATAGCCAGCTCAGGACACGATTTAGTTAAGGTCAGATTAAATTACGGCTGACCCTGGGTGCCTGTAGTCTTTTCTGACAGTCCTTCAAAAAGCAGCAACTAGATTTTTCGATGTTCGCTATCGCATAATTTAGGACTTGTCTACTATGTAGGCCTAAGGGATAATGTCCGCCAAGGTGTCCCGTTATTAACAATTAATTGACGAGGCGGATGCAAAGAACTCCCGACGCGCAGCACCCAAGTTTGTAGGCCAACTAGTAAATGGTAGGCTATATCACTAACATGCATCAATACTAGGCTACTTATTGATCCGGATCAAAGAGACAATAGCTTACAAAGTGGTGTTTTTGTAACTTCACTGTAGATGATTGTGACACGTTCACATTCCAACTTCAGCAATGTAAGGTAGGCCTACCTTCCTTACCTTCGAAAAATAGCTCCGTACAGCTGAAGCCCAGTCTACAATATGCCTCAGTGAGAATTCTAAACTTTCTCTGTGTTCAGTCTTCGATCCTGATTGGCTGCATTCGTGCTAACTAACAAATCAGACGGTGTAGTGGGCGGGACAATGCTCTCGACCACAGAGTAGCAAATGCAGGGAGTGAGAGACGCTTTACAGACAAAGTAGCGCGTTTCATTCTTTATCCATTTCAGTATCGGCTTATCGGTGGAAGAAATGACCGATACCAATTATTATAAAAATGCTAAATATCGGCCCTAATAATTAGCCCGGCCGATAATTGGTCGATCCCTAGTCCTGGATACATTATTCATAGTTATGCTCTCTGTATGTATGAAGCGTTCCATGTAACAGGAGCAGTTGGCGTGCCGGGTGTGTGCGTTTAGTCCTATCTAGTAAAACAGTGTTTTATGATAGCGTGTTAATTATGGAGATCCCCTGTTGCTTTCACATTCTGCTGTCCGCTGCAGTATTCCTCCTCTCACGCCCACCGACTTGGCACCGTTCCTGGGTGTTGTGCCTTTGTCTTGTCCTTCCATTTTCTCCCCCTCCGTCTTTCGTCTTTCTCCACGGGCACCAGAGGGATAAATCACCAGACTTCACGGCAGCTGTTCAAAAGTGATTACTTGAAATCGGAGTGCCCTGTTGTAAGATGGCATTCCTTTTCCTTCTCGGAGCCGTGGCGCATGTCCACTCCGGTCCATAACTGCATTGTCATGGACGACTAAGGACCCCTTCTGTCTGGGGCTTGTAATGCGCTCCTCTGGCTTCGCTCCTACGGTCAGTAATGAGCAGCAGCTGCATTGGGTTGGGCTCACCCATCAGTGGCTCTGCAGACGCACGGACCGTCCAGACCCAGACCTGAACCCGGCAGGCCAGGGTGTGATGGTTGGGTGGGCTAACGATGCACTAACAAGCCAAAGACGCCTCTAAAGGATTGACAGGATGTAGACAGAGAGAGAGAGAGAGAGAGAGAGAGAGAGAGAGAGAGAGAGAGAGAGAGAGAGAGAGAGGCTCCAAACTATTCCCGACAGAGAGACAGAAATAAAGCATGGAGAAAGGAGAAGCAAGACGACCCCACTGCCAAGCCTTTGTGCGCCTCATTCTCCCTGTCAGTCACTGTCAGGCTCGGAGGTCTAGAGGCTTCACATCTGCCTGTGCACTCAGGAGATGAACCCCTCAAACCCCTCAACTCCTCCACCCCACCCTCGCCCACCCCCAATTCCCCAGCTGGTTGTGGATCACTCGCACAGATCAAGCCAGAACTCCCAAGGGGGGGCCTGTAAAATACACCATGCTAAGTGGCCCTTACAGAGCAGGTCTTTTATCCCGGGGGCCCCAGCGCCTGTCTGAGCGTGGAGCCCACCTGTGGTACATGTGCCCGGGGGGTCTTCGGCCTGCCCCGTCCCGTCAGGCTCAAGTGCGGTGTGGGGCTTAGGCCCCTTGAGCTTGGCGGCTCTGATGTGCGTTAATGACCCTCTCGGACCCCCAGACCACCAGGGCTCATTAGTCTCTGCTGCAAAACTTCGGCCACACGCCCACACAAGGCAGCTGGCTTTTTTTTTCGAACACTCATAATGAAAGTCGCCCACCACGCCACCACACCACACCACACCACACCACACCACAACATCACATCACACCATACCACCGCTGTTTCCCAGACCTGAGCTGTCTTTTTTCCCACCGAAAACAAGCATTGTACAGCCCTCCTGGAGCGAAGGAAGTTTAACTGACTGTGAAGTTCACTGCCAAACCCCAGAGCCTTCCCCTCTTTAACCATAGTCTTACGACCACAGCCACATAACATCAGGTCCCCCAACCCACACACACACACACACACACACACACATACACACACACACACTCACTCTTTCATTCTCACTCACCCACACACTCACTTGTTCCCTCACTCACTTACACGTTCGCATTCAGACACACTCACTCACTCACTCGCTCGCTCTCACTCCTACCAGAGCATTAGGCGTTGGCAGGCTGCTCATTTGAAAGAGCTGAAGTCCGCTGCCTGAGGGAGTGGTAACCCTGGACAACGGCAACCACTGGATGCCCCGTCGAGTGCCGTTAACCTCTGTCTCTGCGGATCCTGCTTCTGACAGCTGCTGCCCACCAGCCTGCCCCCTCT